>NW_023270305.1:6149005-6194476 GCF_011800145.1 Mirounga leonina
AAAGAAAGAAAGAAAGAAAGAAAGAAAGAAAGAAAGGAAAAGAAAAGAAATGAAACTGAAGAGCAAGAGAAAAGTCTGCATTTAAGATCACCAATAGTCATTCTTTCTCTTCTGGGATATTCCCTTAGGATGGTATAATAAACTTAAAAGAGAAATATAGTAACAACAACAACAACAAAAAGAGGGAGGCTTCTATTTCTATTCCCCTTCATGTAATAGATGAGAATGCAGGGATGCTGGGAAAGGTGGACTTTTTTTTCTGGGCCTGTTTCCTCCCTCTTCCCCCTCCCAAATTAGATGATCTATAGTTAAGGCAGGCAAATAGCAGTCTGCCACATGGTGGAAGATTCTGAATACATGACTTAGGGTTTGAAGTTTTCTCACAAGAAAATGGGAGACTACTGAGGAGAAATGAGATGATCACAGTATTCACAATATTTAGCTTGCATAGGTATATAGATGGATTAAAAAAGTAGTGATTTATAGAGGGAGAATCATAACTTTAATTGGAATGGGGTGAAGAAAGAGACACTGAGCTAACTGAAGAAGGTATCTGGAGATATTACTAATACATATGTTGCCTCAGCTCCCTCCTCATCTGTAAATGGATTATAATAGTACCTGCACATAAATAAAGTCGTTGTGAAATGGAATATTGCATATAAAGTGCTCAGGACACGGCCTGACACAAGTAGGTACTTAATAGGTGTCTGATAAATGAATGAAGGAGATCAAAAGGAATTCAACTTACAGCCACTACTAAACACCACCATTAGTTACTTGAGCATTCTTTTTTTCTTTTTATAAAAAATCAATACAATCCACTCTCTTTGGACTGTAGTACAGGTACTAAACCTACCTTTTGGAATAAAAACAAGAATCACCAATGATCACTCTGTCTTCCTGAACCTCCTTAGGATGGCTAAATGAACTTTAAAGGGGGAATATGATAAGAACACTAAAAAATGAGGGAGTCCTTTTCTACTTCAAGCAGTAGGTGAAAATATAAACCCAACTGTGAAAATCACTTGGTAAGGGAGTTTTTGTTGGTAGTCTCAGAAGGAGTGAAGGATTCATTGTTTTTATTTTTCCTTTATATTTTATGTTAACATTCTCTGTTAAGTTTAAGAGTATCATTAAAAGGATCTATATTAAGGAAAATAAAGGCTGAAGGTAGAAACAAGTTAGTAAGATCTGTTTTAAGCAAGAAGGGCTTTGAAGACCTTTGGCATCAGGTGGTTTTCAAAGTACAGAAGATCAGAATATGAATCCATGATTATATTTGCAGTGGCTCTTCACACAACTAAAAAAGAATACAGCCTAGTGTACTGGGCTACCTAAAAAGTCATTGAAGAAAAAAATAGAAATCATATTTACTGCAATTCTGCTATCATTCTTTCTTTTGTGAGGTGAAAACACACAACGGTAACAGTGAAAATTTCCAATTTAAAAGCTCTGCTGGGAATCTGTAGGTTAGGCCCAAGTGTGGAAGATAGAATGGAATAAAGCACCTTTTATTCTTTAGGCTTCAGAGCACCTGCATTTGCCATGACCATTTCTAAGACTCCAAGGAACTTCTAGGAAACTCAAAGCTTTGACAATAATTCATTCAGCAGGGATTTAAGGAACTTTTATTGTGGATTGTTCAATTTTTAAGAGAAATTGGTGACACAGCTAAGAATAATCTTTCAAAATGAGTTTAGATTCAGTCATGGATTAGAGATAAATCTGGGGCCCACTGGGAGAAATCATCAATGGAGTTCATTAACATAAGAACTGTCAATCCCTCTTCTGCACAGAGACATGGAACTCACTCCCTAACTGCCTGGGAATCACTCCCTTGTGGTCTTGCATTTTTCCACTTATTTTAGAAAAACATGTAGAAGGAATACAAACATATAGAACGAAACACTTTCTGTTAGAAAAGTTATTGTATAGTTTTATTCTAGGTAATAACTTACTGTTGACCTCAGAAAGTTATTTTATTTCATTGGTCTATCTGTATATTTTTAAAAATAAGATAAATACAGGATAAACATAATTATCTTATGTAATGCATTTCTGTAAGGATTAATACCCATAGCTTTCTGAAACAAAGACACTTTACCTATACAAGAAAATTACTATCATTGTTCTGCATGGATTCAAATTAATTTAAATCCATTTTTCCAATTCCTGTCTCTTTCCATTTTCTAACGTTGACTTTCAAACACTTAATTTTCCTTCCGATTTCCAAAATGTCCCTATGCCTTAAGTTCCACCCTTCTTGGCTCATATATTTTATACACAGCATGTCTAATAAATAATATTACCATGAGCTCAGAGGACCACAAGCTCAGACCTGTTACCTCCTCGCGTTTTGTACGACCATTCTCCGTGTTCAACTTGTCTATGTCTCGATTAAAGTGGATGCCAATATTAAATGAAGTTGTGTACACCTAAAAGGTCGTTCTTGGTTTCATTTTGTTTGTTTGAATCTGGGAAAGAGTGAAGTGAAGTAAGCCTAACTCGGAAAGCAATTTGTGAGGAAAGGGAAAATGGCTCCTCAGCAGTTTCTGGGCCAGTGAGGATTCTACTAGGGATCATCTCTATAGTTCGCTACCAGGTACTCCAAACAAAACAAAACAAAACAAAACAAACAAAATCCCCAAAACTCCTCACTACTGCACCTTCCTCTCCCCGCCCCCCCAAATCTCCAGAGTATGAAAGCCGACACCGCTATCCATCCACAGTGCTGGGGACGCGGCTTTAAGTAAAGGAACTACTGCTACAGCTAAATGGCATTCTGCACTCAGCAGGGTGCGGTATTCCTGTCCCCGGACTCTGGGGCTCAGAGCGCTGGACCGAGCTCCTCTGCTCTTTGGTGATTACCAGTGACATCTGCAAACGTCTAAAGAAGGAAAGAAACAGAGGGTTCCCTGATTTTTTAGTGTCTACCACATTCTTCTTTTCAAGTTCATTCTGCCATCCTAAAGAGGGGAACTGCTTTCTGTAATTTAAACGATAATATTCCTTTGGTGTCTTTTAGAATTTGCTTCCCTACGGTGATTTCATGCTGCACATAAAACTCGACCAAAAGGCATCTCAGAAAAAAGATTTTAACAACAAAACATTAGAGCTTAAGAAAATAAAGTTGCATAATGGCTGGCGATTAAAAATTAAGATACCGCATTAAGGACGCCAAACAACGCTTCAGTGCAAATAAAACTTTTTAAACATTCTGTCTGCCCAATTAGACAAAGCTGCTTCACAAAAGCGCACGCATCCAAATCAAATCTCCCCTACAACAGAACACGGTTTAAAGTATCAGTGTTCGTTTTTTTCCTAAGCACAAGTTGGAAGTAAGTTATCTAAACCCGAACAATGCCACGAAAGAGACCGCCAGGGCGCAATAAATAGGCACGTCTCTTCCGCGCGGAGAAATGGCATTATGACCCCTTCTTTCAGCTGATGCAGATTGCAATGCGGAGTCTGTTCTCCAGAGAGAAACCAGACAGCCCAGCGTAAAACGCTTTAGTAGGGGAAATCGACAAAAGACGAGAAATTACTTTGAAAGCTTTGGAGGCTGTCTCCACCGCCAACCAGAGACTTATCCAGGACTGACTTTTGCCCCAACCTCATCCCAAGAAACAGAAAGAATCCGCCGACCAGCCCCGCTGCGCAGTGCGCACTGCGGCCCGGGAGCGCGGAGCTGGCGCCCGCCAGACTCTCAATGTGCTCAGCTGCCGCAGCGCGCCCGGGCGTGCGCCCTGCTCCCCGCGACTCCGCGCGCCGGGTTTCCGAGGTCGCCAGCACCCCGCGGAAGAGCCCCGCGGGGAGGGGACTTCTGCGAGCTCTGTCCCGGGAGTCCCGAGAGCGCTCCCCCGCTCTGCGCCACCTTCCCGAGGAGTCTGGCCCAGGAAAGTGCATTCGTGCGCTCTGGGACGGCCAGGTTGGCTTTGAACGTCAGGTTGCAGCTTGGGCGTCACTACGGGGGGTCCTCACTGAGCCCAAGCCTTTTCCAGTGCCAGAGACTGGTGGGGTGGAGTTTCTCCTGGTCTTCGTCAAAGTATCCTCAAGTTCTTCCAAGCTGGACTCCCCGACTTGGTAGCTAGGAGTCGCTCCCTCCTGGCAACGGAGATTTGTCAGTCTAGAGCCCTTTTGCCATGGGAGATGCTCTTGGTGTCCTCAGAGCGAAAAGGTTTATTAACACTGCAGTTTTCCTGAGCGTGGTAAGGTGTGTGAAATTGTAAAGGTCTCTACTTAAGGAGAACCTAGACCTTCACTTTGCCCCCAGAACTCCCCTCCCTTGAAAATAGAACTCCCACCTGAATGTAAATCTCAGGATGGGCGTTTGTTCACTGCATTTATCCCCCAAACAGTGGCTAGTAGTAAGTAGTTGGTTAAAGCGTAATTGTTGGGTGAATGAAGGAATGAATGTGCAAACATACACACTTGAGGAAACTGATCGGGTTGGGAACATCTGGGAATTCTTGCTTTCCTGGTAGGGAAGCGACCAAACATTTACTGCGCACTACTCCTTGCCAAGTCTTCTAGGCTTTGGCAGGACAGTGGGGAGAGGGGGAGGGCTAGAACACACAGGCGTCCTTAATGGACACGAAAGTGGGCTTTATAATATCACTTAGTCCAAGCCCTCTACCTTGTATTCCAAGGATGGCTTGTTCCCTCCCATCCATCCCTCCCACCGAGCATATTCAATAAATATTTATTAACTGCATACTGCAGGCGTTTGTTAAATGTTCGTTGATGGTTAGCTTGATTTGCCCAAGGTCACACAGGGCAAGCCTCGGACCCAGCTTCCTTCAACCTACATTTCTCTAGCCGCTCTGGACGGATGGTCCTGGGCACTGGGGTATGAGAAGGACCGGCTCCCAGTGCTCCTAGGTTAAGACCCTCGGATGAAATGGCCCACGAAAAGTGCCCACCATAACCATTCCTTCACCGTGAGCCGGACAGATATGCTCATAGCTAGCTGGGGATACACTTCCTCTGGAGAAAAAGAATTTCTGCAGTTTTCTCCGTCACCTTACAGCCTGACAAAAGGTGGGCCGAGGGCCCTTTAGGGCTCGGAGCCGTGGGAATAGAAGGCTCTAAGTGTCCCATCTCTGGCCTTCGCCTTCATCATCGGACTCCATTACGGCGGAGTGTGGTGAGCCCAACTTGCTCTCCCTACCGCCTGTCCAGGTGCAGGCAGCTCCGGTAGCCAGGCTCCCTTTTCCTATGTACTTTCCTTTCGAGTTTCTGCTAAAATCTGGAGACGTGGAATCCACCAGCGGGATCTCCGAGCCCCTCCAACTGAGCATGCGCCAATGCCAGGCTGCTTTTGGTCACCGGCTCCTGAGCTCTCCAAGCTGGGGCTGCGGAGCTGGAGGAGGAGGGAGGAGAGAGGAGGGGAAGGGGAGGGGGTGCCTCGAGAGGCGGTGGCTCGCGCGCCTGCGCATCCAGCTCCAGGGACGCTAGGTTTTCTATGGGATTCCCAATCTGCAGCATAGACTTACCCGAGCTTGTTGCGGCGGCGGCTGGGCTTGCGAGGCGCGATCCAAGAGGGATTTAAGCAGCCTAGAGCTCCAGAGGAAAAAAAAAAGAGCGCGAGAGAACCACACACAGAGACGGCTTAACCGTTTATCTGAATTATACATATATATAAAGAACTGTTGAGTTTTATCATTTTCATTAAGTGACCGTGCGCAGCGCTATAACTGTAAGTGGAAAATGCAATCTTCGTTGCTTTTCTGCATGTGTAGTGCAGCCAGTTGTCTGAGAGATGCTTTGGCTATTGTCAATACTTAGCATAGATGCGTCTAAATGCATGGTGGCAATTGCTTTGGTTGATGCTGGCCATATGAATGTGTTGTTAGTCAATGAGGGGATCTTTTGGGATAATGGGGGTGGGGGAAGGGGGAGTGTTTATATGCGGCGTGTTTGGGGGATTGTCTTAGGCTAGATTTAAGATAGGTGAAACAGAGGTGGTTTTTTAGTATAAGCAGATTTCCTTACACGGATTTAAGTAGCTAATTGACCGATTGTGAAGTTTTCCGGTTGCTGATAAAACTATTGAGCGGTTGCAGTCAAGTACCAACCTGTCATCCGTGGGGTTGGTGCACCATTTTTCTCACCGTGGAAGAGCAGTGAAGGTGTTTGCTAAGTGAAACTGAGTAGACGAGATGCGGTGTGGATATCAGTGTTGGTTTCCAAGCGGGATGTTAGTGTTTAGAACCACGGAGCGAGGCGCAAAAGAAGCACATTTCTTAGTATTTAGAAATGAGTAGATAATTTTTCGGTTTTGATTTTTCGTCATGATGGTGAATGGACAAAAAAGGAAAGATGTTCAACCACATAGTCAGCCGTCTGTTTTGAACAGAGTCTGAGTCTCAGAGCCTCTGAATGGGAACTGTCAGACCCAAACTAGTTACCTGCCTTTGCATCCCGTGTTCACAGTCTGGAATACAGGGCTGAGAAATGTAAGCCCAGATGGGTTACATTTGGTAGTGTTTCTTTAAAGGAGAAAAGGTCGTTTTGTATTTTGAGTTAAAATGGGTTGTAACTTGCCCAGAAACTGAAGCAGGGTCTTTGCAAGGTCAAACCCCCTGTGGAAAGCAGGGGCACTGGTGAATGGGGGTGGGGGTTGGAGGAAATAGTGAGGCTCCGTGCAAGTGCTCAGCACTGCACGGATCAGTGCCCTGTGAGATGAGAGAGTAGGAATCCATTTTTCTAGAGTTGTGCTCCTGCCCATATTTTGGAGACTAAAATGAAATGGAAATGTTAGTGGCTGTAGAAAACACAAGTGGATACTATCTGTGTGTGACATCCCACTTGAAGACAAGAGGAAGGAAGGAGTTGTATTTCTACATATTAATTTTTTAAAAAATTAAAGGAATTTCATGTTGAGACAAATTAAAAATGAAACTCTCGTGAAAACGTATTTTGTCCCCACTATCATTTAAACTGCTTACGTGGGGGGGGGCGGGGGGGGGGGGTCCTGCATCATTGAATACTTCACCCATTAAGTGCACTCTCATTAAGCTTCGGTGTTTAATAACTCCAGAAAATGCTGCACTGAAGCAGTTGACAGAATGGCATGAGGCAGGCAGACAAGAGAAGAGCATGGCCAGTGTGAGCTGGATTTCCATGGAAAAAGCAGATTCGATTTCTGTAATGATATAAATTTTCCTTCAAATAAGGCAGTTCATTATACAGCCCCTTGGCCCTTTAGTCAGTCCAACTATTTCGAACCCCTCAAAGGAATTTATAATTTACAATGGATAAAATTTGAAATAAAAAATTCGAGAATATTCTCCCCTTGGAAACCCAAAGTGTAAATCACTGTTCCTCCCTTCCTTACTTAGGGCAGAAGGATCAATCTCTTGTCATAATTGAGCCATACTCCCCGTCATCACTGAGAGTTGGAATCTGCTTCATGAATGGTGCAGATGTTGTTACACTGCATTGATAAATGGGTAGTGCAGCGGAATCTGGTACTAAATCTCAGAGATGTTTAGTGTCAGGTACCCTGGCTCATAGGCTGACAGAGTCACATCAGGCAGAGACCTTCAAAAGGATCTAGTCTAAACCCCTTGTTTTACAGATGAGGAAACTGAGGCCCAGAACCACAGAGCTAGGGAAAAGTCAATTAACTTCTAGTCTATGAAATAAACAATTACAGAGTAATGGGGAGTGGAAATGTTCCCTTCTCCCTACACTTATAGCATCCTCAGTGACATTGCTAGTCTTCAAATAAACAATTGTCTGGTCCCCAGCACCTCTTTCAAGAGAGCCCCAAGGATTCCTTTTCACACGATATAATTTCTACTTTCTTGTAAGCTCGCTTTCTATCTCTTTTCTATTGCCCCTCACCTCCAATATACCCACCTTGTTCAATGTTTAACCTGGCCTTCCTGGCCTTCTCTTCATCTCAGTTAATTTCTTTGGAATCCTTGCATTTTTTTTGAGAGAACAGGCATATCACTCAAAGCTCCTGTTTGAGGACTGGCCAGGCCCCTCTCTATCTCCTCTGCGCTCTCCTCCTTCAGGGACTCCAGCCTTCTGAGACACTGCAGGCACCATCCTCACTCTTCTGCCAGTCTTGCATCTTCCAAAAATGCTGCAGCTGTAGGGCCTGGGACCTAGCAGAGTGAGGCAGCTGCAGTATAAATACACAGTGGGTTCTGCCAGCTCTCCTCTGGCTCCTAGAAGGCAGAACCCAAATCCAAGATGCCTAACTGTCCTCAGCCTTCATGGAAATCCTCCAGATGCAATGACCTGCAGAAAAGGGGAGGGGTGGGAGGCAGGAAGACTGAAGGAAGAATGCTGGAGTGGCTCAGCCTGAAGTGGGCGCTAGAGAGGACAGCAGTGCTGTTTACAAAGCCTTTAGGGTTTGGAAAGTACTTGCATGGCTTCCTTCTCTGTCTTGCTGTGCTGGGACTGCAAAAGCGGGCAATCATACCTGCCTACCTGGGCCTTCTTCTCTTTCCTTCTTTTTATTTTCTCTTTTCCTCTCACTCGATTTTTGTTTCTCCCTCATTTTCTCTCCCGAATGCCCATAGAGTAAAAGCTTCCTTTTAAAGATAATCCAGGCCCTCCTGTTCCTGTTTGAAAAATGTAGTCTCCCACGCCCTCAGAAAGATAACCACAACCACCGGATGTCCCCTTTGGGGAAATGCCAGGAATTTTTACCTGCAAAAAACTGAGACATTAGGAAAGGCTTAAGGAGGACAGTCTGAGTTTCTTTCTCATTTGAAAGATGAGTTAAATACCCTTGGAAGTTTTTGAGGAAGCAAGGGGGTGAGTTTCTCAACACGTGTAAAAACACACAATTTTTTAAATTATTTATTTATTTATTTTAAGTAATCTCTACCTCCAACATGGGGCTTGAACTCATGACCCTGAGATCAAGAGTCACATGCTCTACCAACTGAGCCAGCCAGGGTACCCCCCCCACCAATTAACAATTTAATTTAACCTTTTCCTTCATGGTAAACCTTTGCTGAATTGGGTTGAGCTCTGTCTTGGATAGAGTCCGTCCCTAACAAATGTCACCTGGTCTTATTATCCCATTCTGAAAATAGTCGTGGCCAGGCTGTTCTGAACACCAGGTAGCCTATGCAGAGACTTGCAGCTCTAAGTGCCCTGCTTTCATTTGTTATGCTGTGAATCTCATTTGCAGTAGGATAACATGATTAGAAATGTTGTATTGTGCAAGCTATAGATTTTCTGTTGGGGTTGCATATAGGTATGGATTCCAAACATTGCTGAGGAGCTCCTTGGGGAGTTTCATAAAATGACAGTATAATGTCAATATCAAACAAGTGTCTTAATTCATGAGAGCAATACCTTTTAATGTCATTCTAAAGGCCTTTTTCTTTATATTGAGTGATATCTATGCTCCTTAGATTAGTAAATATTTAGGAAGATTGGAAGGTTCTTCTTAAAGAATGGGTCACATTCAGTTTAGTCTAAGGTTGAAATTGACAATGTCCATCTCAGTTACATTTAGTAGATATAAATGTATCAATTTTCCAAAAGTATCAAATGGTACACAAATAAGTTAATAAATGATATTTCTACTGTCCCAGTGGTTAATTCACATAATTAATAGAATTAATAAACTGGATGGGATCCATATAATTTACTTAATCCATCCCCCCAATACATAAAAAGTGCAGTATATCAAGAAGCATTTTCATCTCAAAGACATCTACAATATGAAAGCACAGTCCACAAAGGCACAGATTTCAATTATCTTTTTCATATTTCTGTAATATTTGCACAATGTCTTTTATAGTAGATACTCTATAACATATGTCAATTTAATATTTGTTCCAAGAATCAGGTGTATGCACCTTGTTAATTATACCAAGAAATTAAATTATTTTGACTAAAAATATGCACAATTAACACTGCTTTCAATATTTTTATATTACAAAAAGGAAAAGCTGGACTAAAGATTATTAAATAATTTATTCTCACTAAAAATATAAAAGCACTATAATAATACCTTTAAGAGTTCATTTTAATCCATGAATATTTTCTGTTTATCTTTCTTTTTCTTAAAGATTTATTTATTTGAGAGAGAGAGAGAGAGCGCACTCAAGTGAGGGGAGGGGCAGAGGAAGAGGGAGAGAGAGAATCCCAACCAGACTCCCTGCTGAGCGTAGAGCCTGATGATGTGGGGCTCCATCTTGGGGCTCAATCTCAGGACCCATGAGATCACGACCTGAGCTGAAACCACAAGTCAGATGCCCAACTGACTGAGACACCCAGGCCCTCCTCCTTTTATCTCTTAGTAAGTCAAAATATAAATTATTTTTACCTATTTACATGAACTGATATTAACAAGTCAAAGAGGGAATCTAAACCCAGACTATGGTAGCTATGTGTACCACTTGGATCAGGGTCTTTTGAGCTATGGAATTATTTTAACATGTTCATACTGTGAAGGGACCACAACAGTGCATTCCTCATTTACAGTTTGTTTCTAAAGACAATTTATGCTCTCTTAAATGAGTCAAAATAGTTTTGAGTTCCTCCCAGCCTGGTTCATTGAGAACTTCACAAATGGGGATCCCGGGGGTGCTTCAGAAACTACTTAAAGAATGAAACAGAAATGGAATAGCAAATGACTCAAGAATCCTCATAGAGGTTTGACACTTTAATAATAAGGTGTCTGTGAATACATTAAAGAGATGTTCTATACCCTTACCAGCTAACTTAAAGCATGCAAGTTGGGTAATTCGTCGTGATTCTTATGCTTTCTCTGGATTTCTCCACTGCCTCACCTCACTGTGCTTCTAACACAGATGACCTCCATCGTAACCACCGACTGTTATTTTTTTTAAGACAATGCACTGCGTTTATAACCATTTGTTGGATTATTTTCGGGTGAACATTCTATTTCCTTTTGTTCTAAATTACAGTTAAGACTTGGAGCACTCGCATTCACCAAGTGGCCTTCAAGTTCAATATATCTGAGACAATACTTGCTGAACTTTTTATAGAAAGTGGGGCTCCTTTAATTAAAAAAATTTCATTTTTATGAAGTATTACTCATAAAAGGCCAAGTGTTAACATACCAGTTAACTTTACTTACAGTTATTATAGATCTATAGAATGAATTTTATTTTTCTTTATTCTTGCTCATAGAGGGACTTTTCTGAAAATGGAAATCTTTCAGGTTAAATATATTTTTTTCTCTCCTTTGTTTGGATTGTGTTTCTTATCTCTTAGGCTCTGAAAGACAATGGACTTTTGAGGAGCTGAATGTAAACAGATTTTTGCAAATCATTAACATGTTAAATGTGCTTTGGAGTCAGGGTGGATTTTTTTCTAACACAAATAGCTAGACCCTAATATTTCTGTTGTTACATATTTTATTGCAACTGGGGTTTTCTTAGAATAGTAGACTGTGGTGCTACAGGAGCCCCTGGTATTTTATATTTTGTGTTGGTTTTATTAATTTGTGATTAGTGTGTTTATTTCTGACTTCTTGAAACCCAATCCTAAATTATGAGTGAAATGTCTCATTGGGGACTCATTAAGGATTATCAATAAAGTTAACATGCTTATTAATATATTTTATTTTAATGTACCAAGTAGTGTCTTGCAAGTCTGATTTTCTGTTAACAACTTCTATCTATTTGGGGCAACCCTGTCAGGACCCCTCTCACTCTGGAGAGCTTTTTTTATATCTTCACTTAATAAACTTCTATCACTTCACTCACAAAAAAACAAACAAACAAAAACGACTTGTATTTGTTGGAATCCTTTGGCAATTGGTGTTATGAGTTAATGGAAGACCATCAATTTTGTTTTTCCAGAAGTTCAAGTGTTTCTGAAATTTATACTGAAGGCATTTGATGTTTGTTTTCTTGCTAATATGGGAAATTTTATGAAAAATAAAAAAGAACTTGTGAAATAAGTTTAAATTCTATACAGAATTTTAGCTTTTCTTTTCTTTTTATTTTTAAAAAATTTTTAAATTAACATATAATGTATTATTTGTTTCAGAGTTACAGGTCTGTGATTCTTCAGTCTTACACAATTCACAGCGCTCACCATAGTACATACCCTCCCCAATGTCCATCACCCAGCCACCCCATCCCTCCCACCCCCCTCCACTCAGGTAACCCTCAGTTTGTTTCCTGAAATTAAAAGTTTCTTATGGTTTGTCTCCCTCTCTGGTAACTTTTCTTTCAAATGTTTATAAAGGAATTCTTTCCTCAGAGAGATGGAAACCATCCATTTAATCTTTACTCATTTTTAGTTTGTGAATGGGAGAATTCCTCAGCCCTCCCCAAGGTTTTAACTGACTCAAAAGAAAGTAGGATAGGAAATGTAAACCAGAATTTTCAAGCTAGATACACTAGGATAAAAAAAAAAACGTAGTTCCATAGGTTATTAGTTCAATGACCTTGAATAAGTGGTTCAAACTCTCAGCCTCAGTTTCCATTTAAAATAGTAATTCACAGGATTCTTGAACAGAAAATGACAGACTACATATGTAAAGGTCTAATGCTTCATTTGTGAAAATGCAGTAAATGATAGTTATTGTCATTATCATTCCTTTCATCAGAAATCAAGAGTTCTGAAACCACTTTAGTTTCTGACTTGTAGTAGAACCTACATTCATCATGGAACCTCTAAGGGAGGAATCTAGCTATTACAAGCAGTGAACATTCAACAGTGCTTAGCCTACCTTGTAAAACAAGTGTCTGTGGAGTAAATGTGCCAAGCACTGTGTTGTCACTGTGGAATTAACATTAAATAAGATACAATCCCAGCCTGCAAGGAATTTATGCCTAGGAAGACAGATGAAAGCAATTCACTAAGTCAGGTGAAATAGAAAGGTGGCCTGGATGCATAGAAAAGAGACTTATAGAAAAGAGACTTTCTGGAAGAAAAGCTGAGACCTCAGAGTTAACATTTTTCTCATTCTTTCTTTCAGTTCACATCCTTGCCATTAGCCCTCTTCTTTACTGTCATCCCCCTGCCATGTAATACCAGCGTATAATTGGTCCCAACGGAATAGGGAACTAAGAACACATTTTTACATTTGTTTCCTTATTGAATACGTTTTGAAGCCCTCTCTTATTTTTCAAGGTACACTAGTCTCCCCTTATCTGTGGTTTCACTCTGCACAGTTTCAGTTACCCCCAGTCAACCCAGGTCCAGAAGCTGATGATCCTCTTGATGAGTCGTCAGAAGGTCAACCGTAGCCTAATGCTAAGTCACATGCCTACATCACTCACCCCATTTCATCTCATCATGCAGGCATTTTATCAGCTCCCCTCATTACAAGAAGAAGGGTCAGTACAGTACAATATGAAATTTTGAAAGGGAGGGAGACCACATTCACATAACTTTTATGACAGTATATTGTTACAACTATTCTATTTTATTATTACTTACTGTTGTTAATCTCTTACTAAGCCTAATTGATAAATTAAATTTTATCATAGGTGTGTGTGTATAGGAAAAACCATAATATATATAAGGTTCGGTCCTATATGCAGTTTCAGGCATTCACTGGTGGTCTTGGAATGTATCTTTTGGGGACATGGGGGGTGCTACCGTAGCTGAATAATGTGGTCCTTGTCTCCCATCCAAGCCTCCAGTGAATCACAGGACTCAAACAAAAACATTTCAAGAGCTCTGCCTTTTGATTTAAATATCATGCTATCATACTTCTATCCTTTATTACCTTCCAAAAAAAGAATTTCTAATACTCTCCCCTCACCTCCCTTATAATTCCAACTAATTTCATGACATCTTTCAATGTGAATCTGTGGGAGGACTTTTACGTGATCTGTTCTTTCATTCTTTCCTCCCAGGGCTTTTGTGATAAGGAAAGTATATCTCCCAACCCTTCTTAACTACTGAGCTGAAAACTTGGTTCCAGCCTCTCTGCACGCACACACGCATGCACACACACACACACACAAATCCAAAATGGTCTTATTGTCTTTAGTTCTTCGAAAAGCCATTTTTCTTCTCCTCAGCTTTTTCTCTCTTCTCCCCATATTTCCTGCTTCATTTGCTAGGGAATTTCAAGTATATTTCTAATCTGTGGTTAAAAAGGAGCATCCTTTTCTCCCTTTGAAATCTGTAAAAGTTGCTCATACATTCTGAGGCTCTTTTATATAGTAAGAGTCTTGGATGATTCACAGAACTGGGTAAGACTTTTGGTCTTAATTAATCTAGGGGGCTCATTTTCTCACTTGTGAAATGGGAGTAATATATTTGCTTTATAGGGATGTTGAAGACCATGTATATGTGTATATGCAGATATGCATACACACGCAGACACACACACACACACACACACACACTACCTAAAAGAGATTAGCGCAGAGTAAATAATTCTCATCCCACTCTGGACCTCCACCTTTCCTCCTGCCATTCTCCTCAGTCTGCATTTCATCATTTCTCCCAGTCTCCTGTTCTGTGTTCTGCTCTTTCTAAGCGTATTTGTTCTAATAAGTTGGTAGTTAAATAGTAGCTAATACCCGCATATCCCAGGGAGCAAGGTGAGTATGGTCCTAGAAAAAGTATCCTAACTGAGTCAGCATCTTAGCTTAGACCTGTGTTCTGCATCTGTTTGGGGAACCTCTTCCATTTATTTCAGACATGCCTCCTGTTAATGTTCCCAAAGCTTCCAATGACTAATGTTCAGTTGATGAACAATCCTGCCCTCGCCAATGATTTATGGCATGCTTCATAAATAACGTCAGAGGACATGTGTCAGTGTTTAATTGTCTCCTGCCCTTAATCTTCTCTTTCCTTCACCTTTTCCTCTGAGGTGCCTACAGCGCCTGAGACACATTCCCATGACACCCTTACTTCACTTCTTTGGTCAGGTCTAATATTATCACTTAGTCCATCTGTTGTCCGTCAAATAAATGTCCATCAAATAACACCCAATAAATGGCAGAAGGGGAAGCCTTAGTGGTACACACAATAAATGTTGCAGAATATGTTTGAATCAGGATAAGCCTATCATTTGTTGAGTGTCTGTAGAAGTGCACACTAATGCACATTGGCTAAGAGCAGAGAATGGCTCTCAAAGTGGGGGTGAGAGGGTAATGCACATACATACAGATACATACATACATACATATACGATACGTATACAATAAGTTCAATGTACTGTCATAGATCGTTTCACATTTTTAAGCAAAATATTTAAGAGCAAATAGCTTTATAACAAATCAGTACTTAGGAAACTGTATTAAAAGAAAGGCCTATTGAAAGTTTGCTCCTTCTCAGCGAGGTGGCGGAGTTGGAAGGAAAGGTAGTTTAAATTTCGTAGTAAGGAAGCTTTGTTTCTTTAAAGAAATATTTCCAAGACACTGATAGTTATTGCCCCTCAAAGAGTTTTGTGGAAACTTTTTTTGAGGGAGATAACATCCCACTTTTAGATATTCCTAGTGCTCATGCATATTGATACAAGTCTGAATGTTCCTCTGGTAGAGACCCCAGTAGCTATTTAGCTTTGCTTGACCTTGTTTCCAATGTTTGCTCAGGAACTTACATTAAATTATGCTTGTTACTATCTCAGTGTCTTCCACAGAATCCAGTTGGAAAAGCTGCTTTAGAGGGCACAAGTGGAACTACATAATGGAAAGCCCATAAAACTAGGAGGTGTTGAATGTGTTTCAGGCATGACAAATGTGCTGTGGTCATCATTCATGTGAAGTCCTGGAAAAATTACTTAAACTTTTCTAAGTTTTCATTTATTCATGTGAAAATAAATATGGGTCTCAGTTTCTTAGGGTATAAAAGACCAGTTCTGAATAACGTAGTCTACACCTTATGATGTTCAGCTACTTTACAACTCCTCACAGTTAATCCAGCAAGGAAGGGAAAAGAAGAGGAGATGCTTTCTGAGGTGTGCAGTGTTTGAAAACATGCGTGGCATATACCCTCTCTCTGTGCGAGGGGCTCTGCCGGGTTCTTTGTTTTACTTTTGTATTATCTCATTCAATTTCACAGCAATCCAATGAGATAGCTCTACTTTAGACCAAGAAATTGATACAGGGATTGGGGAATTTGCCTAAAGTCATGAGGTTTATCAGTGATAGCTCTAAGACCCCAAACAGATCTGTGCTCTTTCTACCTACTTCACCTGTTGCTTTTATATTCACTATGTTGCTTTTATATGAGGCACTATCTCTCTATTTCATCAATTCATTCATTCCTTCAACAAATACCTATTGCATATCTGTCATTTGCCTAGTACAAGATATACAGGGTGAACTAAAATAGCCATAATCCCTGCCCTCATAGAGCTCAGAGTGTAGCTAGAGAAACATATATTAAACAAATAATCACAAAATAGCATAACATTTCAAATAAGATGGGGTACAATGGAAAAAAAATACATGACACTATAAGAAAATGTGACAGGAAGACCTATTTTGAGCTGTTTGAAGTAATAGATTCCAGGGAAATCCAGTGAGATCTAGATTTCCAACTCAGCCTCCTGGGGTTGTTACTAAGATGTGTTTATAGTTGCTGGGCCTTGAGAAGGAGATGGCTACTGCATTTCTCTTTGAGACCAGGACAGTGGGCCTTGCTCCCACGTTTTAGCTTCTCCCACTTTATCCGTGACTCACAAGATCCCCAGTAATGAGGACAACAACAGCGCTTTTGAGGGCAGTACGTCTCCCCGAGAACCATGCTGGGATGCATAGTTCACTAGGACAGTTTCCAGACAGAGAAATCTGTAAGCACCTGTGTGTCAGGTGCTCTTCCCAAACCCTTGGCTGCTTTCATGCGGTATACACATGTGGGTCTTTGAACATGCTTAAATGCTTCTACAATTCCATTAAGTTAAATGTGGTTTTCATTTATTCAACAAGTGTTTATTGAACACTTACTATGTACCTTGAGGATACAAGACATTGTTTGTGCCCTCTTGGCGCTCACATTTCAGCAGTGGAGACCAATAATTGATAGTCTGATAAGAACAATCGTGAGAGGAACATAGAGAACTGTGGTAGCACTTCTGGGGCACAAAGAACCCAAACCTCTGTCTGGCGAGGGTTGGAGATGGCTAATTTCAGGGATGGTAAGAATAGGAATTAGCTAGACAACGAGCAAAGGGGAGCAGGGATGCCATTATGGACAGGGAGCAGGAAACAAGGTATATGGTACTGGCAGGAAAACACTTTCAAATTCATGTGTCTGACATGATGTTTTAAAAGGTTATAGAATCTTGGTCAAGTGAGATTAGCATGATGTTATGAAAAGAAATATGGATCTTGTAATCAGGCTGTGTCACAAATTATTCTGAGTTATATGAATCACTTTATGACATTTAGATAATGATACCTAGGTGACAGTATTATCCTAGTGATTAAATTATAAATATTGCTACATAGTTATCATTTGATGGATTTTAGAGGTTAGTAGTAATGGTGTTTTTAATAAGATCCATAATACTACATATGGTTAAGTTATATTGACTTAATTACATGCATGTATTCATCTGATGCTCACAACTCATGCTAAGAATTTTTTTTAAAGATTTTATTTATTTGAGGGGCGCCTGGGTGGCTCAGTCATTAAGTGTCTGCCTTCGGCTCAGGTCATGATCCCAGGGTCCTGGGATCCAGCCCCGCATCAGGAGGGAGCCTGCTTCTCCCTCTCCCACTCCCCCTGCTTGTGTTCCCTCTCTCGCTGTGTCTCTCTCTGTCAAATAAATAAATAAAATCTTCAAAAAAAAAAAGATCTAAAAAGATTTTATTTATTTGAGAGAGAGAGCCCAAGCGGGGGTGGGGAGGGAAGCAGAGGGAGAGCGGAGGGAGAGGGAGAAGCAGACTCCCTGCTGAGTAGGGAGCCGGACGTGGGGCTCCATCCCAGGACCCTGAGGTCATGACCTGAGCTGAAGTCAGACACTTAACCAACCACTCAGGCGCCCCTTTGCTAAGAATTTTTATTGTCCCCATTATAGAAATGAGGAAATGAAGACTTAGAAACAGCAAGTGACAAGCCCAGAGTCGCATAACCAATAAGTGGCAACAGCAGAATTTGAGCAGCAGAATTTGAGCTCTTTTCCTAATTGCGCCCCACTGTCTCCTTGCAGTACTCAATACACAGCTATTATTATTATCATTAGTATTATTATGATAATTATTTTAAATTCAAAGCTCTTGAGACCATAATCAGAATTCTTTTTTTTTTAAGATTTTATTTATTTGAGGGGCGCCTGGGTGGCTCAGATGGTTAAGCATCTGCCTTTGGCTCAGGTCATGATCTCAGGGTCCTGGGATGGAGCCCCGCATCGGGCTCCCTGCTCAGCGGGAAGCCTGCTTCTCCCCCTCCCTCTGCTTCTCCTGCTCATTTCTCTCTCTCTCTGTATCTCTGTGTCTCAAATGAATAAATAATAAAATCTTTAAAAAAATATTTTATTTGTGAGAGAGAGCATGAGCAGGAGGAGGGGTAGAGGGAGAAAGAGACTCCCTGCTGAGTGGGGAGTCCAGTGATGCCAGGCTCTATCCTGGGTCTCTGGGATCATGACCTGAACTGAAGGCAGACACTTAACTGACTGAGCCACCAGGCACCCCCATAATCAGAATTCTGATATCAAACATCTGTTATGCTTTTTTTCTTTTCTTTTTTGTTTTTGAGCCAGAACCAGATCATCTTGAAGATATTGAATTTATACTTCTGTTGTTCTACCTTATGATTTACTTTAGAGTTAGAATTAGATCCAGCTTAAAATGATAGAAAATCCCAAATAATGATGGCTTAAATAAGAGAACTTATTTCTCACTCTTTTAAATAAATCCAGAGGAAGACAGTCCAGGGCTGTTAAGGGGCTTCACAAAATTCTTAGGGACCTAGACTCCTTCTACCTTTTACCTCTGCCCTTCTTAGCATGTGTCTTCCACCTCATGGTCCAACATGGTTGCAGCCTCCATCAGTTAGAAGGAGGAAGGGGAGATGAAGAACACACCCCTTCCCTTTCAAGGACACTTCCCTCAGTCATACCCAAAATTGGCATGCATGCCATTGACCAGAATTTAGTCACATTTAGCAAAACTCCTGCTAAAAATTAGGGGTTTTATTACTAAGGAAAAAGAAAGAAATGAATCTTGGAGCACAGTGGAAACTAGCTGTAACAAAATTTTAAAGTTATGATAAATATTTTAATTTAGATTGTTAAATTGTTCTTTAAATATTAATATAAGAAATCAGCAAAAATAATAGTGTTTTAAGTTCATGTCTAAGGTTCTAATCACCAAGACTTTTACAAAGAACATTCTCCCAGGGACCAAAATATCTTTAGATTCTTGCCTGGGCCTTGCTTCTAGCTTTTCATCTTGATCAAATCACTTTCTCTTGGTGGGCATTTGTTTCCTTATAGGTGAGAATGAGTAGGATTAGGCTAGAATGTCTCTAACATCCTTCCAGCTCTATCTACCAGTACTGAATCTCATAGGGAAATCTCATGCATTTTCAGACTTTTAAAGTCCTGTAAGTGTTGTACAGCAAAAATCTAGCAATGAGTCAGTTTCTCAGGAATAGATACAGATTTGTATATATTTATACCTTGCCTTGTTTCAGAAAAGATTAAATACTTCTATTGTTCTTTATTTGTGCAAAAACAATATGATAAGAAAATGAAATAAGCTGAATAAATATTGGAAAAGAGATTAATTTATTATTTTTTGATGACTATATATAAAGAAAATTGGAAGACTCAAGTAAAAATAAAAAATAATAAATGTTTGAAAAGGAGTTGGGATGTGGATAAATTACAAAACAGTCTTTTCTTTTAGTCTATCAAAAAAAATTCAGAAATGAAAAGTGGAGGGCGCCTGGGTGGCTCAGTCATTAAGCGTCTGCCTTCGGCTCAGGTCATGATCCCAGGGTCCTGGGATCGAGCCCCACATCGGGCTCCCTGCTCAGCAGGAAGCCTGCTTCTCCCTCTCCCACTCCCCCTGCTTGTGTTCCCTCTCTCGCTGTCTTGCTCTCTCTGTCAAATAAATAAAATCTTTAAAAAAAAAAAAGAAATGAAAAGTGGAAAAATATTCTATATACAATAGCAACCAAGATGATAAAATATTTAAGATTAAAAGTTGGAAGAAAGGCAAAGTGCCTTGTGGAGCATAACTAAAAAATCTTCCTAAAGGACAGAAAATATGATAACAACAAATGAAAAGACAATATGAACACATCATATGTATGTAATATATAATGATTATAATGCCACAGGATTTTTTTATTGTAGGCATAATTTTAATTATTTAACCTGGCTTTAAAGTTTATCTGGAACACTGCATTCTCAAAATTGAATAGTCATGGAAAGTATTAAAAAGAACAGTCAGAGTAAGCTTGCCATTACCAGATGTTAGAACATATAAACATTGTAATCAAATTAATATGACATAGGCATAGGAGTAGCAAATAGACCAGTGGAACAAAATAGAAATTCTGCAAAGATATCTCATTTTTTATGAGATTTCATGAATTACCAACAAAGGTGCCATTTTAAGTTAGTGGGAAGAGTGCACTTTATTTTATAATGGCACTGGCATAACTTAGAAATAACAAATTTAGATCCCTATCTCACACTATATAAAATGTATTCCAGATATACTAAAGACCTCAATTTTTTTTAAAGACTTAGAAGAAAATCCAGGTGATGCATTTGTAACCTAGATACAGTGGGAAATAAGCAATCAAGAAACTATAAAAGAGTAGGCATATTTAATTACATAAAAGATGTCATTATGTTAAAAGATGTCACTTACATGGAAACGTGCAGTATATATTAGTAAACTTTAGAAGACAAATTTCTGAATACTCTGGACAATAATGCCTGGTTCATAGCCGAGATTCAGATTTAAACATGCCAGTAGAATGGGATAAGGGTCACTACAAGAAGGATAGATTATGTACTAAGAAAGTTTGGACGTGAAAGAGCAAATTTGCTTTCAATATTCTGAGGTTTTCTCTATAGGACTCAAAAGTTTCTTCTGTAAGAATATGACAGTTAAAATCCAGCTCAACAAACATTAACTGATAAATCCAGTTTAACAGAGTTTGAGCGCTTATTATATGCCAAGCCCTGTACTGGAAAAATTTAGAAGCAAAAAGACTCTCTCTCATGGCGCTTATGGTATGGAAAGGCAGGGCAAACAGGTGATTAAAAACTGATCAGCCTGGAAAAAAAAGGAAGATTATGCTCCCATGGGCATGCATAACAAAGAGACTTAGTCCAAGGAATCCAAGACAGAGTCAAAGTGAGATTTATGTTGGGATCCTATGTAGGGATGGAAGTTAGCCAGGTGAAGAGAGGCACAGAGAAAGAGTGCTCCACCCATGGGTAATAGCATGTGCAAAGAGCTGGATTTGATAGTGAACCCGGTGAGAAACTGAAGAGTGGCAATCGATGAGGCTGCAGAATTAGTAACAAGCAGCCAGATTCCAGGTTGTCATGAATCTTACAAGGAATGTTAAGGATTTTTTTTTTCCTGCATCATAAGAGCAATGAGACGCTATTGAAGATTTTTAAAAGGAAGTGACTTGGATCAGATTTGAATTGTCAAACGATCTTCCTGGAGAATGAATTAGGAAGACCAGTTTGGGAGCAGTTGTAGTATCCAGGTAAGGGGTGACAGGTGATATTGGCTTGGTCCGAAGTGATGCAGCATGGATTCAGAGACCTAACAAATCTGGGAGATATTTAGCAGGTAGTTCATACCGGAGCATGACTATATTTGTGAAGACAGGGAGAGAACTGTGTTCGTGAGCAACTGGGTTGATAACTGTACAATCCTTCAGATAGAAAATCTATGCCAATCTATCTATTCTTTTTTAAATGTGACGCTTAAGAATGTAGTCTGGAAGTTAATCAAGAAAATGACACTCCTTTTACATTGTTCTAAGTAGGTACACTCATCAGAATAAAACATATGACTCCCACCAAACACTCTCACCCAGTCGTCAGGGTCTGCAATACTCTCAGCCTGTGGAATTACTATTGGAGTCTCTTGCATTTCAGTTCAAACCTATTGAGGTTTCCTCCAGTCTACAGTTTGTATTAGGTGTTCTCGATCTTTTCCACCACTACTTTATACTTCTGGGACTTCTCTGCAATGCCAACAATTTTTTCAAGCTCCCAGGGTTAGTAATTATAATTTCATTATTAGTTGCTTTGAAAGAACACATTGCAACAAATAGCTACTATGAATTCAACTACGTTTAAAATTCACATTTAAAGTTTACTTTATTAATAACAATAGCATTGACACACATTTGAAAAATAATGCAATGATATGTGAAAGATACACTATTCGGTTTCCAAGGCTGGTACACATTCACAGATCCTTTTAAATAATTAAATGAATTCTCCCACCTCCAGACTTCACTCTTGAAATCTGCAGACCAAATTTTATCTTTCAGATGACCATAAATGTTTTTTTATTTCAAATAAGAAACAAAGCTAATGTTAACATGGTCTCTTTAAGAAGTGCACATTCTTTAGAAATCAAAGAATAAATTTTTGCTCCCCAGTGATGGCATTTAGACCGGACATTGGGATTCTGTAAACAGGTGTTCTGTCTGTTCTGGCCTAAGTTGGGCCCTAAGTTTAGAATCTAGAGTCTGTCCCCAGTGAGGGCATACATTGCATTGAGGCAGTTTTATCTTCCTCTGAATAGTATTACACAAAGAAGACTTATTTTAAGGATAAACATCAGAATAAGACCTACAGAGCCATCAGGGACCAGCATAAATCTAGGGATTTGCCACTGCTTCTTTTCCTTGATCTATAGGATCCAAGATGTTCCTCTCTCTATACATAGCATCTCAGCTTCTCTCTCTGCAGTTTAGCTCTGCACTCACTATTGATGAAGGATCTGATACCATCTCTCTTCCATTCCAAATCTGTGAAAGAGGAAGTCTGATTACTTTTATCTCTATTTGCAAGCCCTTCCCACCATCCAGCTTCATCTGCTGGCCTGGGCTGTGGCTCTCGTGGGTCAGTGACCCAGCTTTGATTGGATTTTTAGGCCATCTCTACCTAAAAACAGCTTAAATATGCTTTCCTGAATGTGAAGTATGGATAGGGCCACTGCAGCTAAAAGAAGAGATGAGACATATTAATAACTGATGCATCCAGTATGTAGGGCAAGGAATAACCAGGAAGATGGGATGAAAGGAGAGGGGAAGTTATTTCATGACAAAAATAATTCAGGTACCTCACATACATGTCTTACATAATACATTATCTTCAGAGCAGAACTGGAGACTATTAATTTAGAGAGACATAAAAATCATCCTCCTAATATTCAAAATTAATTATTGTAATTATTTGGCATATTTCTTTCTGGCCCCTTTTTTTAATGGCTATATTTTTACATAGTTGTGATATTAATATAGATAAAATTTACCCTCTTCTAAGTATTCCTTTTTCAAATCAATTCCTTTAATTGCATCAAGTGTTTTTCCAGAGTCATGCTCTTCTCTGTTTTACCTAGTCTTCTTCCTTGCTTCAGAAAGTATTTCATTTAGGTCTAGAAAATGTATCTAATACAGTCAAATTTTAAAAAATGAATCTGGAAAGAGAGGTTTTAAAAAAGGAAAACGAGGATTTTCTTCTGATTTGTTCTATTGCACACTTGTGGTTGTTAAACAGAATTTTTCTTCAGTGGTTTGGCAGCCTCCTCTGTATCTTCTTTGAGTCTCTCTGACCTAAAATACACTTTCAGAGCCTATAAGCTGAAAGAAACTTTATAGCTGGCCAAAGCTGTTGTTCCGTTTTGGCAAAGAAATGCATATTTATTATCAAGTGGACTTTATTACGCCACCTCATGAGGCTGTTCAGAGAGGCCTTTAAGAAATTATTCCAATACTCATGCTTAGGCTTCTGGAGAAACAGTAACAGCAACTACAAGCCATTACATACTCATTTTATGTGTTTTAGTACAATGGCAAGAAACCAGGTGACTCAAAGAGTCACTCTCATGCCAACTTGGAGTCTCTCAGAACCTCTCAAGATGCTTTGCAAATGTTGTTAAACAACAGTGTCTGAATGTGCCTATTCTGGATGAAAATTTAAATTGTATTAAGTCCTTTTTTAAAACACTGAATGCCCATGTGGTGTAGGCATAGATGAGCAAGACGGGGTCCCCCTCTTCAAAGTGTTCCGAGAGTCTAGTGGAACCAGGCAAATAAACAAGTAATTGCAAGGCACAAAAATGACTTTGTTGTAGCTAAAGCAGGAGGTGCTGTGTTGGATGTATGCATCCCTGTATTTATTGCAGCGTTGATCAGAGAAGTAGTTTTTTCTAAGCTGAAAATGGGCTGCTTTAAGATAGTAAAATTCTTAGAGAATGGCAAAGTTTTCTCTTCAGCGTTCTGCTACATTTCCTTTGAAATGAACGTGACTACTCTTTCTGATAAGAACTGGAGGAAAATAACATTATCAAAATTATAAATGGCACCCAAGCCATTTGATTCACTAATCTTCAGTGATATAAAGTACTTCAGAAAAAGCCAGAATTAGAGAGAAATATGAATTCCAAATGCTTTAAAAGAATACATATTAATTTTCTATTGTGATAAATTCAAACATAAAGTTCAGATAATAACATATTAAGTATGCACTATCCTACCACCTAGAATTCACGAATATTAACATGTTCTCATATTTTGAAATTTTTTTCATTTCCCTTCTCAGTTCCACTCACCTCTCTTTCTCTTCAGAAACATTCTATTGAACTTAGCATGCATTTTCTTCACGAACATGTTTATTCTTTTTACTAAATACATATGTCTCTATAGTATCATTTTGGCTCTTTGATATTTAAGCAGATGACACCATACTGTATGTGTCTTTCTCTTGACTTGTCCTCTCAAAAAAAATTTTAGGTCACAATTTTTATTCATATATCATTTATTCATTTTAACTATTATACAGTACCTCATCACATGACTCTACCTCAAATTACTGATCCCTTCCCTATATGATGATCATTTAGGCTGCTGTGACTTTTTTTTAGTGTTTATTATTACAAACTTGCAGTGTACATCTTTTTCACATATCCCTTTGGATATTTGTGTGTTTCTCTAGGGTATAGTGTTGAAATAGAATTGCTAGATCATGTTCCATATACGCCTTCTGCTGTATTAGATACTGCCAAATTGTTCTCCAAAGAAGATGTACCAGTTAATATTCCCACCAGTAATATATTAGAAAGAGTTCATATTTCTCTACATCTTTGCAAACACTTGGTATCAGCAGATTTTTAAGAAACGTTTTTATCAAATTGATTGGAAAAAATTGTCCCTTGTTATTTTACATTTATTTACTCTTTATTGACCATGTAGGCTTTCTTCTCTGTAAATTATCCATTTATGCTCTATCTATTGTTAATAGGATTGCTTGCATTTTTCTCGTGTATTATTTGGAATATTTATATATTCTGAATACAAATCCTTTGTTACATACACTGCAGATATCTTCTCCTTGCCTTTTACTTATTCAACTTTATTCATGGTTAATTTTGTCTTAAAAATAGTTTTTAATTTTTAGGTAGTCACGTTTATCAATTTTTGACCATAATTTGTGCATATTGTGTTATTTGGGTTTTAATCCATCTGAATACATTTTTGTGATCAGTGTGAAATTGGCATCAAATTTCATTTTTGCCCAAATCTTTGAGCACATAACTGACAATTTTCCTTAAGTTAAATTCCTGGGATGAAGAGTATTAACAATTCAAGGGTCTTGATACCTATTACCAAAGATGCTATTTTTTTCTTTGCTAATCATTAACAACTAATACACTAGAAACTTGAGGTATTGAGTATAAAGTTAAACTACCTTTAAATTTTCATTTCTTTTTGCTTCCTTACTCATAGTCAAAGATAAGGTTATATCAATGGGGTGATATTTAGGTGGACCTTTGAGAGAATGCCCATAAATATTCTTTCTTTTGGGAATGTTTGAGGAGGGGTCTTTTCTCAGTCTCAGATACCTGGCAAAATGAAAGGATACACCTCAAAATCTTGGCAGATCTCTAAAGTGAGTACCCCTCTTCCATATAATTTTTCTCATGAAATACAATGAAGTGATTGCCCTCCTCACTTTCTCTTCACTCCCCTTACCAGCAGAGCAGACGTGTTTTTTAAGAGACACTTTCCACAAAGAAATACAGCTTTTTAGTTTTTGCTTTGTTTTTTTAATCATGTAAGAGAGATCCTACGTGCATGTGGAAGAATGAATATTAACAAAACCACACTGAGATGTAGATACTTGGGAGATTCACAGCCGAGCTGAGTGATTTATTCCTACACACCAGCCCTACACCAAGGATGTCTCAAGTATATGTTCCAGAAAACTTATAAATTGCTTCATTTAATGGGTCCATAATAGAATACTCAAACTTTGAAATGTTAAATCTGTTAGCACCAATAGTTTACTATATTTGGCATCAGGGTTTTTTAAATGAGTCAATCTGTGGATTATTATAAAACTTCTTCTGAATGTCAATGGAATGTACCGATCAATACCACCTGGTAATGTAAGTCATAAAAATAGATATTATTTGCTGAGCATCTACTATAACAGGCACTGTGTTAGGTTTTTAACTTACATTAACTCTCATTTTATGAAAGCCTTTAAGTACTGCGGTATTATCACAATTTTACAGAAGAGGAAGCTGAGTCTCAGAAATGTCAGTTAATTGCCCAAAATGGTAAGGCTAATATACTCTAAAGAAACCAGTGACCTTTCCATTGTTCAATCTTGCTTTTTGAAACCCTCCAAAAACACTCTAGAATAGCAGAGAAAAAAATTATGTATAACTTAAAAATATCCAGAATACCAAGAGCAAATGGTTTAGCTATGGATTGTGTCAGGTAACTTCCCTGGTTTGTAACTCACACTTTGCTCTAGGTCCTAGGATACTACCTGGGTCAAACCTAACACAATAATATTTTTTACGCACTGTAGCCTCTAATCTGACTTAAGGCTGTTTATTTCAGTTTTTCCCTGAAGTTGGCAATAATGAAGAACTTAACTGCATTGCATACCCCTATTGAGCTCATGAGTAGGGAGATAAGGTAACTTAAAGGTGATCTTTCCTTCAAGTAATTTGGCATACAACCTCTTTGCACTGATATATGAAAGAATACATTCATATGGTAACTATCAATCACTGTCACTATCAAAAAAGGAAGCTTATGTTTAAACATTATAGCAAGTTAAGATATTCATTTTATGACTATTAAATACCTACTCAGTATCAGGGATGAGTCTAGAGAGAAACAGTGGTACATAAAACAGGCCAGGTTCCTGCCATCTTGGAGCTAACATTCTATAGTGAAAGAGGACCATCAATAGATAATCGCAAATTAATAATTACATTAGCTAAGTTCAGATAGTCTTAAGGGCTACAAAGAATATAAAGCAAGATAATGAGATAGTCATTGGAGGAGAAGCTAGTTTTAATAGTTTAAATAGAAAGATCCAAAAAGTGACATTTGACCAGTGACTTGGTGAGAAGTCAGCCATGAAAGATCTTAGAAGAAGAGAATCCTAAGGAGAGAGAAAAACTAATGCAAAGGCCCTAATGTAAGAATAAATCTGGTGTGTTAGAGAGAAAGCCACACAGTCTGTAAAGCTGTAGCTTAGGAAATAAGGGAGAGTGATAGGAGATAAAGTTGGAGAGGCAGGGGATGATACAACCCCATTCGCTTAAGATAGTCCTGAATAACACCGGTTGTCCTGGTAGAAGTAATAGCACCTTCCTTCACTCTCAGAGTGTGCTCTCTGGACAATACATTATAGGATCTCCCTCTTGAAAGTTAAGTAGGGGCCAAATTATTTAGTTATAGACGGATGTGAGCAAAAAACTTTAGAGACTAGCTAGTAAATCAAGTCCTTCTTGTTCCATTGGCCCTTCCTATTTTAATCTGAGTTGGAGTCAAAACATTTTATTTTGCTTTAGTGTGATATATGCAGCAGGATAAGTGAGATATACAGATAAGAGCTGATAGCCCACAGAGAACACATGTGGAGAGGTTTTTAGGTTTAGATCTGAAAGAGGCCCTTAGTCTTACCTAGTGACTAGAGCCCAAGATACTGGTGTCAAACCAAAGAATTAACACTAAGAGGAAGAGAATGGGAAAAAAAAAAAAAAAAAAAAAGGAGAAGAAGATGGGGGGGGCGGGGGGAGGGCGGGAAGGGGAGCTCCTATTCTAAGCTATGCAATTTTCAGTATTCTATATTATCTCATCTTTAATCTTCATGGTTTGTTTTAAGATGAAATGGAAGCTACAAGAGTTTTAATAGCTTGATGGGGGTCATAGAAATAGTGAGAATTAACTCTGGAATTTGAATCTAACTCTGTCTAATGCTTTCCCTTAGGTTATCCTGTCCACCTCAAGCTTTCCAGCTGTATTCTAGTATTTCTTGATCCCCAAACATGCCATGTTCTTTTGTACCTTATTGTGTCTATAATTTCTACCTGACAATCCCTATTCATCCATTGCAAAGGTTGTTTCTCATGTGAAGCTCTCTTTAATTCTCACAAACATTGTTTCCTCTGCCCTTCAATAACAGCCATACAAATCTCTGTTACAAAGTTTTATTCATCCATCCATGCATCTATTCAACTGTGAAATATTGGGCATACAGCCGTGAGCAGGACAAACACAGTACCCAAATTCACTGAGCTTATGGCTAGAGAGGATTAATTAGCCAAGATATCAATGTCATTAAGAAATGTCTTTACTAGATTTCCTTTATCTCATTTGTTCATTCATTTGTCCATTCAACAAGGGCCTCTTATGCTAACAGAGACCTGATAAAATATTGAAATATTTTTGAAAATGCAAATTCAGTGTAAACATGAGTCTGGAAGTATGAGACAGGAGTAGTAAGCGATGAAACTGAAGGAAAAGTACTGGCAAGATGATGGTGGCCCCTATGCGTATGTTGAAGGAACTTAGACTTTCTTTTTAGGCAACAAGGAAGCATTGAAGGCCTGAAATGGTCAGATATTTATCCTTGTAAAATCAATTTGGCGGCAGGTCAAGAATAAATTTGAAGGACAGAGACTGCATGCAGAAAGACTAATCAGATAGTTGTTGCAAAAAAAGTAGTGTTGGAAGTAGAGTTAGTCAAGACAGAATTTCTGACTAATTAGAATTAGGGTACAAGGAACAGAGAAGCATATGCAGACTCCTAAGTGTTTGACTTGGGTTGTAAACTCATGACTCTTCCCTAAATTACTGAGACAGGGACTCATCCTGCCCGTTACATCCTCCATTGCCCTTGTACTTCTTTAGAAGATAAGTAGCCTATTTCTTTTGTCACCTTCTGTTTTTGTTGATGCACTCTGGGTAAAAGCCACATTTGAAGAGAACATTGGACTTGTGATCAGGAAACATGGCTCTGGAACTAGATCTTCCACAGACTGTTCTCTACACTCTTAGAAAAAGCTTATGTTTTCTCTAGGCATCAGGTTTCCATCTGGAAAAGGAAAGTATTGATCTAGGATCTATGTATTTACTCTCTCTTCATCTCAGCCTTCTAAGCTTTATAATAAGGAAGATTAATTAGGTTTTACAAAGATCTTTTCAAGTTCTCATATTTTAATGTAAGTTAATATGGTAGCCTATAGGAGATCTTCACTATTTAACATGTGTTACCATAAAATCTTGTACCTTGTAGGGATGTCCTTATGGCTCCTTATTATATATTGTAAGTAAATGTTGGCATATTATTTTTCTCTCCCATTGGGTCATTGGTTTCTATGGCAAATAAGCAAGCAGCTTCTTATTCATCTCCATACCCTGATATACAGCATGATTTCTGCACATAGTCTGCACTTTTTATTGATTTGTAAGGAGGAAGAGAGGAAAAAAACAGAGTTCATTTTTTTGCAATAAATAGTTGTAATTATCATATGTATTCAATATTGTACGTCTGCTTTTTCCACTTACCATATCGTAAGTAATTTGCCATGTTTCAAAACTGTACTCACAATTTTATATTCCATTGAGTTAATACACTATAATTTATTATCCATTTCCCTAATGAGGAATGGTTACATTTCTAGAGTTTTTACCATTATTAAATAAGGCTGTAACAAATATATTCCTTTGTATAACTTTTTTCTCTCAGATTACCTCTTTAAGATGGCTTCCCCTGGAATCAAAAGTGTTAATATTTAACACTTCTTGATTTCTAGTATTTTTTAGTGGATTGCACGAACATGCAATTTTACCATGTTTGATTATTTGTAGAACTGAACTTAGCCATTGATATTTCATCTCTGTTCATTCTCTGTTCAGGTTGGTTGTCCAGCTTTCTATTAAATTCTCTCACCATTGATTTTTAAGCACCTTTATTATTTAAAAGACATTTATATTGCCTGTTTTTTCCACTTTGATATTTGCCCCTTTTTTCAGGTGTTTTTAGACTCCCAAACTTTGAATTTATGTAGTTATATCTATCAATCTTATCTTTTATAGTTTCTGCAATTGCCTTTATGTTTAGAAAGTCTACCTTAACCTTAATAAATAGGTTAAACATGTTTCTCTGGGTTTGTTTACTATTTGTGTTTATGCTGGTATGAATTTTCTATTTACACTCTGATCATTCCTCTCTTCTGATTCTAATGGTTCCCTTAATAATTAGAATTTGCTTTATATATAAAGCAATGGATGTGTGTATATATACACATAGCTATTAACATTTTGTCTAGCATATTTTCAGTTTCTATTAGTTTTCTTTGACATATTTTGATATTAAACTGTTTATTCCAAATGTTAATGATTTTTTAAAAGATGGTCCATAGTATGGTTCTGACTTATATTTTTTCCACCAAATTGCTATCAAGTGATGATAGCATCACTTATACAATTATATTTCCTTTTCCTCTTGTTCTGAAAAGCTTCCTTGATCATACATTAAGTAATTATGTATAGCCAAGTCTATTTCTAGACTCTCCATTCTGTTATGCTGATCTATAGGTCTATTTTTGTGCCAGTAAATCCTTCACTTATTCAAAGGGGAGCTCAGATTTCCTTTTTTGAGTCTTTGCTTCTCCAGGTTAAACATCCTCAGTTCCTTCCATTGCTGCTCTTGTATTTGGCATCTAAGCCCTACCTAATCCCTTGGGGCCCAGAAGCAAGCAGTTGGGAGAGAAAAACCAGGGCTCTTAGTACGTGAAATTGCCTTACTTAGGTAAAGAAATGCATAGATCAGGGAATACTCAGGCAAGAAAAGAGAATGATGAACTTTAGATTGAAATAATCATTTCTGTCCTGGAAAGTACTTTCTTCTTTCTCATCTCTTTTAATAGGGCAGAATAGTGAACAGTGAGTCAGAGGCTTCCAGGGTTCAAGCACCAGCTCCACCATTTTTCGGCTGTGTGACCTTTGGCAAGTTTCTTAAATTCTCCAAGTCTAATTTGCCTTGACTGTAAGATGGAGACAGAGTGGTATCTACTTCATTGAATTATTATAAAGATGAAGTGCATAATCCATGAACACATATTAAGTACTTGATAATATCAGCTATGGTGATTACTGCTAAAATATTAGTCATATAGATTTGTTTCATTTAAGTTTTTAAAAAATTGTTAACTGAAGTACAATTGACCTACAAAATTATATTAGTTTCAGGTGTGCCACATAGTGATTTGACAATTACATACATTACAAATGCTCGCCATGATGAGTGTAGTTACCATCTGTCACCATACAAAGTTATTACAATGCTATTCACTATATTTCCTATGCAGTACTTTTCATCCTGATGACTTATTTATTTTATAATTGGAAGTTTGTACCTATTAATCCCCTTCACCTATTTCATCCATCTCCTCCCCTCTGGCAATCATCAGTTCATTCTTTGTATTCACGAGTCTGTTTCTGTTTTGTGTTTGTTTGCTTGTTTGTATGTTTCATTTAACATTTTGAGGTAGTTATTAGCATACACAGTTTAAAGTTGAATGAACAGGATGAACTTTCCCAAAAGCACCAGCTAATGGAAGCGCTAATATTGGGGATCTCCCTCTTTCTAACTTCTAGGCCTATGCTCTTCCTGGTAGATGGCATCACTACGCAGCATGATGTAAGGTACTTATAGCTGGTTCTTTGGGTTCTGCAGTGGCTATGTAGGTGAAGTTGTAAATTCTTAGGTAAAGGTAAATACAAGGTTCAAATATGTGATATGATATATAGGTCTTGCGATTTCCTTTTGGTTTCAACATGGAAGGGCATTAGATTAATGGGAAGGAGAGATATGGCTTAGTTTTAATATGCAAATTGGCTGATAGGGAAGCATATCCCTTCAAATGATTACTCAACATACTACTCCAAAGTGGCAGTGACACAGCCCAGAAGCATTTGTCATCTCCACAGGGTGCCAGAGGAAGCAGCACTTCCTCTCCCTCAGCACATGTTACCTGTGCTCTCAGAAGGCACACGGCGGCCGGGAGGGAGGTGGGTGGAGGATACCACGTTAGCAGCCTGTGCACGCAACTGCCAAGTAAAAAAGCACCGGAAGGTCTAATTTTAGCCCACTCAGCCTTGGCATTGTCCCTTTAAGCTATTTTTCAAGCACCACAATAAAGTGCTTTGTTCCAGCCTTGCTGGATATTTCACAAGAGCCCAGCAAGGACAGGGCAGGCATAATTCAGAACTGGAAACATATCAAAGACAAGGAACCTCACTGGAGAGGGTCAGCACTCCTCCAGCAATGTTTGGTAAATATGCCCTTTCCATCCATCTCCCAAAGCTCCAAGAAGGGCCCCATGGTTACATCCTCTTCCTCCAGCTTCTTTGTCAACCTTCTGTTGGCTGCTTATCAACAGGTGTCTTTGCTCTTTCATGCTGGGATTTGCAATTTACTCCCTCTATTTTTTTTTCCCTGCCTAACAAACCCACTTCTTTCTGTATATCTGTGTCCAGAAAGTGCCTTAGATTAAGAGCTAGAAACAGTTTTACCGCTTACAAACTGCCTCTGTGATTTGTCCCTTACGATGACCTGGTGAATTAGGTGAGGTGGAAACTTTCATAGAGCTTTTGAAGAAAACTGAAGCTCAGAATGGAAGCTGACCATGGCTAAGGTCACACAGGAAAACACTGGTGGAGTTGGGACTGGAACCAGGTCTGGTGCTTTGTCAGGGACCTGGTTCCACACCTAGGGAAAGGTGTGGTCCACGAACCTGTCAAAGCACAGACAATCCACACAGGCCATTTGGGAGGGCCCTGGAAAACTTTTCTTGAGAATGTCCATCAGCATCATAGCCAACAGTTCCAGGTTGAGGACTGAGAATGGTGGCTTCAGGTAAATCAGCATTTCCTTATTTCCTGGAAAGAAGGTAGGGAAGGTTGATCCACTGACACATCCAGCGATGCTACTGTTTCCAAAGTCTTTGTAGGGGAGGAAAAATAATTTCCCCTCAACCCTTCTAGATTCTTGGCTAAGATTCCTACCCCTGGCCCCAATGATAAAAGATAGGTTAACAGGAAAAAAAAAAACAAACAAACAAAGCCATAAAATTAACAACATGTATACCTCTTATATACAAGGGAGATACCTAGGAAAACTGAAGAACTCACTGAAATGGCCCAAGCCATCACCTTAAATACTATCTCCAGCTAAACACAAAAGAGGATGTTGGGGAGGGGAGGCAGTCTGAGGATGATGTCAGGCAAAGCACAGTAAACAAGAGTGTGGTTGTTATGCACATTTAAGTCAGTTGCCTTCTCCACTGGCGAGAGTTTCTAGAGATTTAGTCCTCTCCCCCTTCATGCTGCAGAGGGACACACCCTTACAAATGGAGATTTCCCTTATAAATGTAAATGTCTCTTTCAGAAGGGTAACTTCTACTCATATTTTAGAGATTCTCATACGTCTCCTGTTTCTTAAAAATAATCAGCCTAAAATGATCCTATGTCGAAGAGACATATATTGGGGTAGCAAATTCTGTTCCCTTTCACCTTCTTGGATCTTTCCTTTGATTTTGGAGTAGATCTCTCTGGACCTCATTAGACAATCCTTATCTGGCCTTAGGTAGCCAACAGTGATGATCTATGGGATCATCTTTTCTTTCTGATTTTTCTATCTTTTGAATTTGAATTTCAGTCATTATAATGAATACTGGATAGTGCTTTAGCATTTAGAAAACTCTTTCCTATCTCATTTAAACCATGTGAAAACACACCAAGAGGGATATTGTTATCATCAGTCTCACACATGGTTGAGCTGAGCCTCAGAGTGGTTTCCTGACATGGCAGATCCTGAGGGTCAGGGACTCTGACCTGGACATCCCCCCAACAATGTGTCTCCGCATTTCCAGGGCATTGAGACAGGTGAGAAGGTAACAGGTTCAGGGTTCTTCCGAGCTTCTCTTCATATTCATCATTTCACCCAGAGCTACCCAGTATGGGCCTCAGAACTAATGGTCTTTGGCCTGTAAGTGAACCCTGACATATTGCTGTGAATTAATTGTTGGAAAAAGGAATGGCTTTCATTGAAAGCACCATGAGAGTACTTTCCAGGACTCCCGAGACCTGTCAAAATGTCAAAAGACATTTTGTTTATTTGTTTGTTGGAATTACTTATGTATATTTTTTTCTGATTATAATGTTATGTGCGCTCATCATAAAAAGTTCAGAAAGATATCGAAAAGTGAAATACTGGGGCGCCTGGGTGGCTCAGTCGTTAAGCGTCTGCCTTTGGCTCAGGTCATGATCCCAGGGTCCTGGGATTGAGCCCCACATCGGGCTCCCTGCTCCGCGGGAAGCCTGCTCCTCCCTCTCCCACTCCCCCTGCTTGTGTTCCCTCTCTTGTCGTGTCTCTCTCTGTCAAATAAATAAATAAAATCTTAAAACAAAAAAAAAGTGAAATATTACCATCTACCAGCAGTTAGAACCACAGTTAAGATTTTGATGTAAATTGTGTCCTGTCCAAATGTTTTGTGCACACAAGCTTGAGCATGTGTATGTATAAAGCAAAGGCAAGGAGATACTACACATACTGTTTTGTGACTTGCTTTTTTAACTTAACAGTCTATTGCAATATCTTCTCTCCTTTTTTCTTTCTTTTTTTTGGATCTCAAGTGCGCATTTATGTTCATCATACTCCTCTCTTCATGGCACACTATCATCATGGTCTATATGAAGCCACTCCTGGGTTTTATTATATATTTTTTCATCTTCTGTACTCACTCCTATTTCCCCTTTCCATTTTATTGTGTTTAATACATGTCCTTGGTTAAGTATTTATCCTTGAAAATACATAGTTGTTTTGTATACTTACATGTTTTAATTTAAGTAAATGACATTGAATCAATACCAATCTATGTCATTAAGTGTAGATCTGTATTACCACTTTTAATGGCTTCATAATTCCTATTGTGTAGTTCTAACAAAATCAATTCAACTAGTTTTCTATGATGGACATTTAAGTTGTTTTTTGAAAAGGTGGAGTGTTTTAAAAATTGTTTTAAACAATGCTGGAGGAAACATCCTGGTATATACATCTCTGTGGATTTGTGTGATTGCTTCCTTGAAATAATTTTGAAGGACCACTTCGCAAATAATTCTTCACCCAGTTTTTCAGCTCCTAAAGTAGTTTTGTTACTGATTCCCTGGGGTTCCCTTCCACACCCTCTTCTTTCCCTGTTCCTCCCTCTCTATCTCCACTTTGCACGTGTCTCCCTAATGGCTCTTAGCACATTCATCTTTGATCTCTGTTTCATATGTTCTCTCTTATCGTTCAGCTGATAAGCTCCAGCTAGTTGTTGACAGAGATCACATCATAATTAATTGATTCAACAACATTTCCAGGGCACTTGTTCATTGTAGTCTGAGGTGAACCTGACAATCACTCTGACCTTAGGGAAGCCCAGGTCTAGTGAGGTGGCAGACATGCCGTACAGCGACCACACCCTGGCAGGTGGTGTGGGGACAGCAGCATGCACAAGAGTCAGGGTGTGAAAGAGGAAGCCAAATAGCAAAGTCACCCAGATGAGGCGCCTCATCTATGTCTGGACCATGGTTTGGAATTTACTAGAAGGCTAAAGGGGAGCGAATGGCAACTGCCCTCGAAGCAAAAGGAACAGCAAGTACACACCAGAGGTTTGAGATGATATAGCAAGTTGGAGCCTAGGGTGGGATCATGGGCAGGGGTGAGGCCAAAGAGATGTTGGGTGTGGGGCAGTGGAGGCCCAGGTGGGCAGGCCTGGAAAGCCTCACTGAGGTTTGGATTCAGAGTGAGGCTAATAGGAGGCCACTGAAGGGGTTCCACAGGACAATGGCATGATGGCTTTGATGTTTTAGAAAGGTCATTTGGCTACAGTGCGGAAGATGGATTTCAGAAGGGCAGACTGTCAATAGGGAAGCAAGTTTGGAGAATGATAAAAGTGAGAGATGATGTCAGCCTCAACTAAGGTAGTGGCGAGAGAGAAGTCAATGGATTTATAGAGAGAGTTAGGAAGTAGGATCTACAAACTACTTCACTTGATGATTGGTTGGATACAGGGTTGTGAGGAGAGACAGAGTCCTGGATAACCCCCAGGCTCTGAATGGGACCCTGGGCAGATGGCAGGGTCATTTACCCAGAGAGGAGCACAGGAAGAGATGTTGAGTTTGGTATGGTTGTAGGATACCAAGGTGGAGATGTCTAAGAGGTGGAGGGAGATACTGTCTGGCATTCAGGAAAGGCTTACTCTGGAGATAGATTGGGGTACCATATTTATCTTTGTAATATAGGGTAATATTAAGTAAAGATTGTGGAATTACTGAATTATTGAATTAATTTCTCATGTCATACTTCCTTCAAATAGAACATTTTACTTCTATCAGGCCACCTTTATACAAGATTTTCAAAGCTCTCTGTATTTAAGACCCACCCACATGAGTTAAACTATTTTTTAGAATTTCCGTAGAGGTAACAATTTAGGAACATGGTAAATGCAAACAGCTTTCAGAAAGGAAAGACCACCAGCCTAAGAGTCAAGAGACTTTAGTGACTCTGCTACTACCGATAGACACTTGGACATGTCACTGGCCCCTTGGAATAGTCCCTGAACTCTGAAAGCAAGGAGAGGGCTGGCACCGCTGATGCTCAAGGCTGCTCCTAGCCCTGGGACTGGGAATGTGCGGGTGATGTGGGCACCCCTGCTCTGCACTTCTCTCCCATAGCTCCCTGCTGATCAGAGATAAGGACCACGGTCCTTCCCCACTGGGACTTGGCAGCACAACTTAGCACACAATCTGTTGGACAGAAGGCTGTGATTATTAATGAAAGCATTTCCTCTGTTACCTCTCAGAACTCAGTGAGGTTCTGACACCACCAGAGATGGCCTGTTTCCTTTCATAGAAATCGATGCTCAGACACACATAGAAGAGCTGGAGAAAGACGCACAGGGAAGTAAAAATAAGATGCAGAGAAGTGGGTGGCTGCTTGAAACACTCCCAGATGAAAGGTTACCAGCTATTAATCAGCTTACACGTCTGTTCAGTGGGTGAGCGGGGAATTAGATGGAAACTTCACTCAACAGTTGATGATTAGTCAGGGCTGGGGGTCCTCAGATGACTTTCCTCTGTCGGGATGGATACAAAACACTTTGACTTGAAGGAGAAGAAGCAGGACCACAGTAAAATCCCCCAGGTGTCACAATTTATGTACTTCTGTTTACACTACCAGGTCTGGTACAGGGTGTCAAGGTTAAGGCAACACGTAGGTAGCTGAGCCTGGATCTTGAAATGTCTGCCTCCCCATCTTCTGGAGCAGCCCAGTTTGCTGGGTCCCATGATGAGGCTAATAATAGCTACTGTTTGTTGAACACCTGCTACGTGGAAGGCACTGTGGGAAGGAATTCAGTGTGTTATCTCATTAATTCTCATAACAGCCCTGTGAGCAAATTTCATCATTTCCATTTGACAAATGAGGAAACTGAGCCTCTAATGGGCTGAGGAGCTGCTCATAAATCGTATACCATGTATGCAGCAGGATCATTATTTGACCCCAGGTCTGCCTCCAGCACACTTTTTTGTCCCACTCAACTAAGTCCAGTGAAAAATAAAAGAGACATTGGGACCAAACAGGAAAGGGAAGGGAACCCACCTGATGGGGTGAAAGGGGAACTGAGTCTGAGTAGAAACTTTCCCGAAGTCGTAGCCTAGCACCCAGGCACCAAGGTGGCTTCGGGCTTAGCTGTGCTTCCCAGGTGCTTGAGAGACAGTCTTTGTGCCTGGGAAAGGAAGAAGAAGGTGGTAGAGTCTGACCCCCAAGGCTGGTCGGCCCCTTAATCCCCTTGTAGATCAGAGTTCCTGAGTACCTGGCCATCTGGTTACCAGGTGGGTTTTAGTTTGGAACCACGTAGTCAGATCCAAGAGCAAATGTCCACCAGCAGCTTCCGTCTTGGGTCAGGGCTATCCCCAGGCAATGCCTTCAGACTCTACCCCTGAGCTGTAGAGGGACCACTCAGGTGGGAACTTGGCTGGAAGCAGCTGGGACAGGCCTAAGGAGGGAGGCTACTCTTGACAGCCTGGCCGCAGGGACCTGGAATGGCTCTTCCCAATCCTGCAGGGCCTGGGACCCTCTGCCTATGTTGGTGCCCAAGGGTCACGGGCCTGGGCATCGTAGCAGCCCCCGTTCTCTTGCCAAGGCTCAGTAGCCAGGGTGCTGCTAGCTAGGCCCTGTTACGGACTTGCTCTATTCCCTGTCACATATCCCCTAAACTTCCTGGGGCTTTTCTAGAAAATGAAGGTGGTTAGAGCAGATGATTAATCCCTGGGGCCCGCTTCTGCTTTCACCTTCATGTATTTATTATTTTTTCTGGGTTGAAACTCTTGTCACTTGCCCTGACAGTGCCACTGCAACTTCCTTCAGAATGTTTTTCTCATTTATTGCAGATCAAATAAGTACTCTCGCCTTATCTTGAGTCCCCAAAGATGCAGTCTGCGCCCTCCTAACCTCCTGCTTGTTTTATGCTTATGGGCAAGACCTCGGCTGTAATCCCATGAGGTTCAGGGCTTGAGGTAAAGTCATCAGAGAATGCTGTAAGAAAGGATTTCTCGCCTTTTCTGAAGCTGCTCTGGTCCCCAGAGACGGAAAGAAAGGCTGGCCTGGGATCCACACTCTGCCCTTGGGGAGATGCTGCTGGGGGCTTGGGAGTATTCTGCTTAGGAGGAGACACACTGGAGGGGCAGAAAGAGCCATTGTGTCAGATAATTGTCCTTATTAGAAAAGAAACCCCCACACAATGTGCTGGGCAACTTTGAGGCATGATTTTCAGGGTTGTTTTAACAGTCTCTGGAAACTAGCCACCTAGTGTCATTTGTTTATAGGATTCAAGGGAGGGGGTGATGGAGATTGTTTCAACATCCCCGCTCGGAGATAAACATGTGTCCTGGCTTGTAGGCTTTGGGTGTTTGGCATGGGGACAGCATGCTGCTGGGGTAGGAGGGTGGGATCACCCAGCCGGGTCAGGAGACTGGGGTTCTCATCCCCACTTTGCCATTGGGTGCCCGCATGATCTTGGAGAGTCTCAAATTCTCTAACCTAAAATCAAGGGGATTAAAGCAGAAGAGCCTGGAGGCAAATCTTTTCAAGTTTTGGTCTTTCCTAGTTGTATGATTTTTAAATTCTTTTTTTTTTTTTTTTTTTTTTGTAGGGTGGGGAGGGGCAGGTGGCAGGGTAGAGAGAATCTTAAGCAGTCTAGTGTGGAACCCAACACGGGGCTCAATCTCATGACCCTGAGATCATGACCTGAATGGAAATCAAGAGTCGGATGGTTAACTGACTGAGCCACCCAGGCACCCTTAAATTCTTTAATTTTAATTTTTTTAAAGATTTATTTATTTATTTATTTATTTATTTATTTATTTATTTATTTGACAGAGAGAGACAGGGTGAGAGAGGGAACACAAGCAGGGGGAGTGGGAGAGGGAGAAGCAGGCTTCCCACGGAGCAGGGAGCCTGATGCGGGGCTCGATCAGGGGACCCCGGGATCATGACCTGAGCTGAAGGCAGACGCTTAACAACTGAGCCACCCAGGCGCCCCAACACCCCTTAAATTCTTCATGTTAGTCCCCAATACAGGATCTTGAAACAACATCAGGGATGTCAGACAGGGAGGGAGACATCAGCGAGAACTTGGGCTATGTCTGTGCTGCTTTGAATGCTTTCTCCTCAGACCATCTACTTTGATTTTTGTTTATGGTTTTCATCAGTGCTCCTCAAAGTGACCTGAGTTGCTTGCTGAAAGTACAGATTTCCTTCTAAGGGAGGGTCTCATGAAGCTGCATTTTTAACAACATTAGCAAGGGTGATTTTTGTACTAAGGCAAGTTTGGGGAACTACCAATTTAGAGCTTTCACCTGGGGAACAGTCACAGGTGAAGTCGCCTGATCTGGTGGACATTTGTCTCTCTGTTGTCTGTGCTCTATAGCTCTCTGCTCTGAGCATTCATCTCATCATAACCCTTATTCCAATGGGCATGCATATCTCCTGCATCCAGTTCTGAGCTTTTCAAGATTGGAACCATGTCTTCTCTGTATATGCTACTGTGCCTAGCACAGAACCTTTTTCATAGACAACACCTATAAGTGTCTGCCAAGCTGAGTTGCCCAGAGCTAACCAGGCCATGGGTCATTATTAATGCAAACCGTGCTATCTAGAAGAAGGAGAGTGGAGATAATAAGAGCTTGTAGAGAAGTGTCACGGAGAAGACAGCGTTGGAACCTAGCCTTGCAGGAGGAGTAATGTTTAGACAGGTGGTAAGGAAAAGAAAGAGCCATCTAGGCAGGAGTCTAAGCATGAGAAGGCCTGTCTCTTCCAGTTATTTCAGTGTACAAGTGAGGAGCCCAGGGCTGAGAGAGAGCACCTGCTGTATTCAAGGCTGGCCCAGGTAATCTGACACACAGCCAGCTCTGCTCCCATTTGACTCCTCACACCCAGCACTGTACTCCATCAGCCTCCAACTGAGCCCGAAAGCCCTTCCTTCCTCTGCTCTGAGCCGTACTTCCAGGGCTGTTTCCCCATTGGTGTGCTTATCCGGTTGTGTATCTGCACGTGTGCCTGGGCTGCTCCATCTCAGCACCCCCATCTCTGCAAGAATCTCACCAAGATTCAGCCAGGCTAATGGCCAGATTCCCTGTGAGAAGCCAGGCCTGCTGGTCTGTGCACCTGATCACACGCAGTGGGCCCTGCTGTGTTCTAGGAGGCTGGACTTAGCTATCAGAGTGGGTAAAGGGCAAGGCTCAGGGCAACACACACACACACACACACACACACACACACATACTACTTGAATTCTCTTTCTCTAAGACCCAAAGGTTTGTAGAGGAAAGATGTTCATGGGCTCTTCCTGCCTCCCCTGGCGGGCCTTTTCCTCCTACAAGAAGTCTCCCAGATCTGTCTTAAGAGCACTTATACATGTTCTGCCTTCTCTGCTCTGCCGTTCTGCTATCGAGACCGGATAGGAAGTGGAAGAGAGGTGGGCAAAGCTCAAGGCAGGCAAGCCAGTGAGAGAGTGGTTGCAGAATCCGGGCAAGAGAAGATGTTGGTCTGTGTCAGGAAACCAGTGGGGTTCTGGAGAACGACTTTTATTCTGTACTAAGCTTTCTTAGCTGGTTGAGCTAAGGCAGAGTACTCATTCTCTCTGAACTTCAAAGCCCTCATCAGTAAAGGGGGGATGATAATAATCTCTTTCTTACTGAACTGTTACATGGGTAACTGTTGTCACATGGAGCCTTTTGTAAACTGTAGAGTATAAAAATGTGGTCTTTTCTGGGTATCCTTTGCAAGTTGGTGCTGGGCTTTCCTCACCCATGGGCCCATTTCTGGTGGTGGTCTTTTGCCCACCAAATCTCCCCCACCAGTCCTGTTCTGTGCCTAACACTGAGTCTCTCTCTAGTGCCACTCAACCATGAGAAATTATTTGACTTGGGGCTTGGCTGATTTTTATCTTATAACCTGGAATGCTAGCTTTAAAATAATATACTCCAGTGTCTGTCCCCTCCCTTCTTAGGCAACATATGTTCAAGTACCGACGGGTACCCAGGTAAAGAATCCACAGAGCCAACATGTGTGGACTCTTTCGAGACAAGCTGATTTGAAGACTGTGACTCATCTTTTCATGTTTACAGAACTTCTGCTGCTGATCAGTGAATGGTGGGTTTGGAAGGGCCTTAAAGGTCATCTGGTCCAACTCACTTGTTTTTCAAATGGGGAAACTGAGCAACAGAAGGGGAAAAGATCTGTCCCATGATCACAGAATGAACTAGAAACAACTGGAATTACCTGCCCCCCTCCACACACACACACACGGACTCTTTTATTTTATTTTATGTTTGTCATGAAATCTTTTTACTGGGAATGTGATAAGCTTTACGGTCGTGTTTACCCTTTCTGTGGTTCTGGTCCCATAATGAGAGACACTACAGGCCTGTATTAGTGCCACTCCAAGACAAAGGGGGCAGAGGTGGGGAGTGTTAACCCATCAGTGCTTTCCTTCATGCATCAGACATCACTAAGCACCACCTTTATGCCAAGTTCTGAGGATACTGAGACAAAAGACATGAGCCCTAGCTTCAAGGTGTTCAAAATTTAGTGATGAAGACAACAACAAAAAAACAGTCTCTGGGTGGGCAGGTGATTTTCCATACAGCTAAATGAAACATTCTTCCCATCTGTTGCCTGCACGTTATATTTATATGTCTGATGGCATTGACTGTTTTCATATATAGATTACTATGAGACTGATTCTCCCAGAAAGAAACATACCAAATACCACAACTTGATGAAGACCAGTGCTGAGGTTCTTGAGTCCCTACTTCACAGTGGTTCAATGCCCCTCATTCATTCGTTTCCTCAAAAATTATTTGTCGAGCGCCTAGGATGAGGTAGCAGGGATGCAAAGATAAATAAAAGACAGTCCTCTCCCTCAAGAAGCTAACAATCTAGTAGAGAAATAATGACCAGGGAAGCTTTTTTTTTTTTTTTTAAGATTTTATTTTATTTATTTGACAGAGAGAGAGAGAGACAGCTAGAGAGGGAACACAAGCAGGGGGAGTGGGAGAGGGAGAAGCAGGCTCCCGGCCGACAGAGAGCCCGATTCGGGGCTCGATCCCAGGACCCCGGGACCATGACCTGAGCTGAAGGCAGACGCTTAACGACTGAGTCACCCAGGTGCCCCAACCAGGGAAGCTTTTACCAAGGAATGGAGATGCCTAGGAGAAAGGATGCCTAAGTCAGCCTTGGAAAGTCCTCAAAGGTTTCACAGAGGGGGTGGCATGTGAGCTGAGGCTACGTAAAGAAAGAGAAGAAGTCTGCTGAACAAGTGAAAAGACAGATGGGGAGAAAATGAGGATGTGAGTAGGAAGTGCAGGTGTCAGGCTAGGGAGATGGGGCTACATCCTGTAGACAATGAGAAGTGCTGACAGTTTTAGGGAGAGGCTTAGATGGCAAGGTTTGTTTTTTTTTTTTTTAAGATTTTATTTATTTATTTGAGAGAGAGAATGAGAGAGAGAGCATGAGAGGGGTGAGGGTCAGAGGGAGAAGCAGACTCCCCACTGAGCAGGGAGCCCGATGCGGGACTCGATCCCGGGACTCCAGGATCATGACCTGAGCCGAAGGCAGTCGCTTAAGCAACTGAGCCACCCAGGTGCCCCAGCAAGGTTTGTATTTTAAAAATTCATTCAAGCAGCCATACAGAAGGTTGGCTGGAGGCAGGGAGTGCAGGGCAGATCATCAGTCCAAACAGGGCCTGTCGAAAGCAGTGGCAGGGCCGCGTTGAGCCAGGCCAGAACTTGATATTCCACGTCATTCATCTACTGCCAGACACACCTCACTGACAGTTGCTGACCATGACTGGTAACCCAGAAGCATGAAGTTAGACATGTGAGTCTCCAAAATTGATTCATGGTCCTGACAGGGTTCCCTGTATGAGGCCACCTTCTCCCCAGTCAGTCAACAGGAACAGTTTCAGGCACCACACATGATCCCTGGAGAATCCAAGCTTCCTTGCTTAAGAGAGAAGCTGACATGTTATTGATCTTTTTTTTTTTTTAAGATTTATTTATTTTAGAGAGTGTGCAGGAGTAGGTCAGAGGGAGGAGGAGAGAGAGAATCGTTAAGCAGACTCCGCACTGAGCACAGAGCCTGTCGCAGGGCATGATCTCGCAACCCTGAGATCAGGACCTGAGCCAAAACCAAGAGTCGGAGGCTCAGCTGACTGCGCCACCCAGGCACCCCCATGCTGTTGACCTTCTAAAGGCATTTGGGAGAGGCATTTTTTTTTTATAACACTTAATCCGCTTTCCCAGCGTTAATACAAACTCATTCCGGCTTGTGGTTTTGGTAAACTCCAACAGTCTTTTCCAAAATAGAGCCTGGCAAAGTGACTGATCCTTCTCTCATCTATTCTTTCAGTGCCAAAAGGCACTGATTCAGCCTCACAAACCTTCCTGCTTTTGCTCCTCCTGTTCCTTCTGAGATGCCTTCCATCCTCCTGTCTGGGATTGTGCATTGGAGCCTTGCTAATCCAGGTTCAAATTCTGGCTCTGCTACACATTACTTGTATGGTCTTGTACAAGAGAGCTGCCCTAATCCTTACTGCTGAGCTGTCATAGGGTTAAAGATGGAGTGTGTAAAGTTCTCAACACAGTGCTTATCTCACAGCCAACACTCAGCATTCAGCAGCTGTTACTGTTAGGTGAGATTCGGGCTCAATAATGAAAATTTGTAATTCTCTAAACAACAAAGTGAAATCCTGAAAATTTGGTAATACATCTTTTGATTAGCAGGATAACCATGGATTACAGTTTTCTCACCCAGATTAATTAAAGTTGACACCTGAGTACCCAACTTGATTTCCATATCCAGCTGTGGGATCCCACAGTACCAATAATTAAGAGACAGTTGCTAATAAGAGACGTGGAGCTTGAAATTAAGAGCAAAAATAAGTAGAGATGCTCCATGATAAAGGGCATAGTTGCTGATCCTCAGGTCCTTTGCTCAAACAGAAGAGCCTGGAAGACAAATGGCCATTTTAATGATATACTCTCATTGTGTTAGGTTGGGATGATGCTGAGGAGAAAGCTTTCCTTGGTAGTAGCGAGGTTTCATCACAGTGAAAGAATTGTTCAATGTTAGGGCCAGTCACTGACAATGGGTGTGGTATCTATTGTAGAAGAAGGCAAAAAAATAAAAACAACAAAGTATGTGATGAGATTACCCCTTCTGGATGATTGCAAGTGTAAACCTGCCTAGAGCCGAGGAGAGAATTTGTCTCCAGCACATTGAAGGCCTAGGTCCAGTTGGGTAAATTTTTCAAAGCCTAATTCAGTTCCTGTATCAGGATTTTTAATATCTTATGACGCTTCCCTTATTCTGGTGATCCTTCAGATTTTCACTTTTAATTTGACTTTTTTTTTAAGATTTATTTATTTATTTATTTATTTATTTATTTATTTATTTATTTATTT
>NW_023270305.1:6194486-6211937 GCF_011800145.1 Mirounga leonina
TTTATTTATTTATTTATTTATTTATTTATTTATTTATTTATTTATTTTTGAGAGAGAGAGAGAAAGAGAGGGCGGAAGGGAGGGGCAGAGAGAGAGAACCTCAAGCAGACTCCACACTGAGTGAGGAGCCCAATGGGGCTCAATCTCATGACCCTGAGGTTAAGACCTGAGCCAAAACCAAGAGTCAGACAACAGACTGCACCACCCAGCCCCCTTGATTTGACTTTTTAAATCAATCTGTGGTTAATTTGTTTAGTTTTCACTCTTTTTATTTTATTGTTAACACAAGAATATTAAAGTGAAACTTTAAAAAATCATCTTTAATTTTTCTGCACTAATACAAAAACTTTTAATTTTGGAATATTATCTTTGTTTACATACTTGTTTCTTAATTAGTCCTTACAGTAAATCTGTAAAAATTTTTGTTATTATATACATTTTATTAAGGAAGAAATTTAAGGAGTGCCTGGGTGGCTCAGTCGGTTAAGCATCTGCCTTCAGCTCAGGTCATGATCCCAAGGTCCTGGGATCCAGCCCCATGTCAGGCTCCCTGCTCAGCAGGGGAGTCTGCTTCTCCCTCTCCCTCTACCCCTCCCTCTGCTCATGCTCACTCTCGCTCACTCTCTCTCTCTCAAACAAATAAAATCATTTTTTTAAAAAAGGAAGGAATTTAAGATAAAGTAATTAATATTGCCCTAAGTAACACGCATGGTAACCAGTCAATAACCTGGCACATAATGGATGTAGGTAACATTATTTTATGTATTGTTATTTTTACCTACCACCCGTAATAATATCAGAATGGAATTAGGTCAACTGAAATTCACCACTCAATCTCTCTAAAAAGCCACCAAGTCTGTCAACATTGATGGCAACGTTGTAGGAAACCTCTGAAGGGAAGAGAAAGAGAATTAATTTGACTAATAAAGATAAGCTGTTTCCATTAAAAAAAAAAAAAAGCTGCAACGTTATAACTAAACCAGCTGAGATTTCCTACCATACTGATCAGATTTCCCAAGTCGGCTTGTAATCATTTGTCTGTAAATCCCTCTCATTGCATGTGTCAATAATCCCACTTAATATCCTTACAAACTAAATGTGGAATTAGATACCCAGGCAGCAAGTGCTGATGCACTTTAATTCATAACAGGAGAATATAAACAGTGCCCGTATACTTTACATGAGTAGCACAAACAAGGACGGCTGCTTCGCCATGGGGGAGTCGATGTTCTGCGCGGGGACTCCTGATGGAGGAGGATGAGCCCTTACAGCCTTTCGAGCTGTGTGAAGGGTCTTTTTCACTCATCTCCTTTCTGGAATGCCAAATAGAAGGAGGCAGCCTTGGGGGGGATTTGATCTGACACACTAGAGGGAGTGCCCACCCACGGGCTGCTCGGACCTCTGACTTGGCTCCTAATCAAGTTTGAAATGATCACGGCTAATTGCATTCATTTGCTTTTCTTCAGGCAGAATGGGGAAACAGAACAGCAAACTAGCCCCCGAAGTAATGGAGGACCTGGTGAAGAGCACAGAGTTTAATGAGCACGAGCTCAAGCAGTGGTACAAAGGTTTCCTCAAGGACTGTCCAAGCGGGAGGCTGAACCTCGAGGAATTTCAGCAGCTCTATGTGAAGGTAAGACGTTTTCAATCTCTTGTTTTCTTCAGGCCACAAAACACTGTCTTCATGAAACGTTACAACTCCAAGTAGCCCATTTGTTTCAGCCTGATGGTTTTCCAACCAAAAGGGAGAATGCACATTTTTAAAAATGCACAGGGATGCATTTTGTTACAGGTGTTAAGTCAAGCAGTTTCTGAATACGAAGAGCAAGTGTTCAATCAAAACACTGACTAGAGTTCAAAGGATGACAGCATTGGGTGTAACCACAGTGGAAATCTCAGAGAATAGTGTTTGCTGATGATTATTGACATGCTGCTAATTACACTATTGTTAGGCTTGTTAAAGGTATCTGCAACTCCCTCCATTAAAGAGAAAGTACATGGGGCACTTATTCACCACGAAATGTCCTCCTATTTGCAGATAAGAAAAAAACCTAGATTCCCACAACAGCACATTTGGAAGGGGGGTGGGGAGGTCCAGTACACGTTTGGGCATCAAGGTCTACAACACGGACTCTTAACTCAGCATTTTGTACCGTGTACAAGTTAAACTTACCCTGGACATTAGATAAAACTATCCATGGAAGGTATAATTTCTATTGCCGTGGTATGATTTTGGTTCTTCTGAGTTTATCAGTTGGACTGGTTCTAGATTTGGCAAGATCTAAGACATTCCAGTTTGTGTCTACTTATATAATGTTAGGCTTGTGGAAGAAGGGCGTTGTCCTTCTTTGAGTTTTTTCTGACTAAAATACCAAATAGAAAATATTGCTTTCATCCTTTAAATGTAGCAACCATCAGTCTGAGTAATATGAACCATCCATCCACCCGCATCTAGATGTGGGGAACGATCGTATCAAGTATGAACATTGCCCTTCCCTCCTGAAGTTGAGTGTCTCACCTCGCCTGTGCTCCACATTTCCATCCCCGCACATGTGCAAGCAGGGGCATGTATAAGAATGCTCACAGCTGCACTGTTTGCAATAGCAAAACTGGGAAGAAGCCCAAATGCCCATCAAAGCGAGAGTGGAAAATAAACTATGATCTATTCACATAGCAGTCAAAGCAGTTGAACTGTAACATCACGGAAACATCAAGCGCAAGAAGTTAAGTCTCAATATTCTAAATTAAACACAAATAAGACTAAAAAATATTTTATAGGACTACAAATAAATGCAATAAAATCATACTGGAAAGGAAAGAAAGAGTGATGAACACAGGATCCAGACCGATGGCTACATCCAATGGGGAAGAGGAGAGGGATGGGAAGGGGGGTAGGGCCACATGGTTAGCTACACATTGCATCTCAGTGGTAGCTGTGGTTTTGGGTGGTGAGTTTGCAGATGGGTGCTTACTGCATTATTAAAAGCTCAGTAACCCCGTAAGGACCACTGCTGAGTGTCAGGGACCCAGGATTATCATTAAGCCAAAGCTGAGCAGCCGAGGGTCCTAGGTATATACAAAACTACCTCCTTAAATGTGTGTAGAAAGGTATACCTAGTGTGGCATGCGTGTAATTTATAAGATCACTGCGCCGTTTCTAAGACCTAAGACATGAGTTTTTATCATGTGGAGCTTTTTCATGTAGAAGTGCTGAGAAATGCATTTATTATTCAATTGATATAAATTGCTTTTGCAGAGAAGCAGGATGGTATGCATTTTTCCTGTATTATATTCCACCACTCTCCGTAGTTTTCAAAGTCACATCTTCTAATGTTTTATCACCCAGGAGTTAGCCTGAGCTTCACAACTGTCTTCACTCTCAGCCCCAAGGAAAGGACAGACAAATGAGATTTGTCAAAGCTACTTTCTTATCACTGGAGGTCATGCAAGCTGTCACTCTGTGTTTAAGAAAGCTCTGTGTGCCACATTCCCCACTAGTTGTTTAAAATTAGAGAGGTTTGCCTTTGAAGAAATAGTTTAAATGCAGGAAATGAGGTATTTTATTTACATACTGGAAGTACTCAGCCCTCGAGCAGCACCAGCCTCAAGATGGAGGTGGGGGGCCTGTAAACATTAGAGACAGCTCGACATTTTGTGGTACAACTGATATATATATATCAACATCATCGCCCTCCTTCACCTCTCCCACCCACCCCAGAGTGGATTTTTTTATTCCAAGAAGAGAATATCTGACTTTCTGGATGGAGTTTAGATTCTTGGCAGCCTCTTTTTTTTTTTTTTTAAAGATTTTATTTATTTATTTGAGAGAGAGAAAGAATGAGAGGGGGGAGGGTCAGAGGGAGAAGCAGACTCCCTGCCGAGCAGGGAGCCCGATGCGGGACTCGATCCCGGGACTCCAGGATCATGACCTGAGCCGAAGGCAGTCGCTTAACCAACTGAGCCACCCAGGCACCCCTCTTGGCAGCCTCTTAACATACATGTTCAAACTCAGCCTGTGTTCTTGTGTCGAATCATCCGAAAGCAGGCAAAGTCTTTTTTTTTTTTTTAAGATTTTATTTATTTGAGAGAGAGAGAGAATGAGCAGAGAGGGGGGCAGAGGGAGAAGGAGAAGCAGACTCCCCACTGCGTAGGGAGCCTGACACAGGGCTGGATCCCAGGACCCTGAGATCATGACCTGAGCTGAAGGCAGACACTTAACTGACTGAGCCATCCAGGCACCCCAGAAAGCAGGCAAAGTCTTCTCCTTCCAGAGTTATTCAAGGACATAATACAAAGGAGAACCACAGAGGAAATATGTCATGTACACAGGGAGAAAAAAAAAAGACAGCTCTGATATGCTAGAAGGAAGAAGCCCAGAGAAAGATGTGGATTATGTAATAAGGCTCAAGAGAAGGGCTGACAAGAAAAGACTTCCTTTAATGCTACTGCAAAGTGCAAATATTCAGCAAGGCACCATCCTTATCCTGGTGAATAGGCACTTCTCAGTGGCTCCTTCTCTCCCAGTGTAGACATTGAGACATCCTGGAATCCAGCTGAGTGAGCAAAACTGCCTGTGACTTCTGCCCTCCTGTCTGGGTGGTCAGCCTGGTGCTTCTACGTCACCAACCTGACCCACTTCGAGCCCCAGGAGAGACACTTTGCTGCTGTAGAACCCCACTCTTTTGAGGGTGTGAGGAGGAGCAGGATAATGAGAGAGGCCCCCTGAAAGGCCAGGAGCCATAAATTCTCAACTTTAGAAGCCTTTGTATCCAAAAGAGAAAAAGAACCCCTTCATTAGGTCTATGTTTAAAAATGTTTAAAACTGAAGTTCAGAAAAATTAGGCCTAGTGTCACAAAGAGTGAAGGTAGGAAGCACAGAAAGACGGGCATGCCCACTCTCACCACAGAACACGGCCCTGTCTCGCAACAGGGTTCCACGGCAGACCCCCATCAGCCTCCTCCAGCCCCTCCAACATACAGCTGCAGGAGCGAGTTTCACAGAACACAGGTCTGGACACGGGCCTTCCTAGTTCGGTTCATTCTTTCGTCGTGTAGACCACAGTCACCTCATTTCAATCAACATAAGACCCAGTGGTTAGCACAGAGCCTGCCACAGCCTGCCATCAGTAAGTGTTTGCTGAGTGAATTATATTAAATGCTGGCTGTGTATCTCCTTCTCAGGGAGCCTTGTAGTGGAGACATATAGAAATGACTAAAGGATGGGTCCTGCCTGCCCTCCAGGATCTCAGAGGCTAATCAAGAAGGCACAGTTAACCCCAATGCAAGGCAGAATGACATAAATGCTTGTTGGTGGGGCAAGAGGAGAAAGACGAGGTTAATTTCAAAATGGGATATTAAGGGGCGCCTGGGTGGCTCACTCGTTAAGTGTCTGCTTCAGCTCAGGTCATGGTCCCAGGGTCCTGGGATGGAGCCCTGCATCGGGCTCCCTGCTCAGCGGGAGGCCTGCTTCTCCCTCTCCCACTCCCCCTGCTTGTGTTCCCTCTCTCGCTGTGTCTGTCTCTATCAAATAAATAAATAAAATCTTTAAAAGAAAAAAACAAAAAACAAAATGGGATATTAAAATAAGAAGCTAATGAATGCAGTGATGAAAGGCAAACTTTTCTCTTCACCTTTTAGAAGATAAAACGTCTCTGAGTAGACAGTTTTTACCTTTTCCAAGTTCAGTATCATGTTTATGTTGCGAAAAATATGTTGGTGGAATTCCATTCAATAAGAAATTTTCTAGGCCTAAAGCTTTGGAAATATAAGTCTACTCACTAAAACTCTATTTTTTTTAAGAATTTATTTATTTATTTGGGAGACAGAGAGAGAATGAGCAGGGACAAGTGGGAGAGGGAGAAGCATTCTCCCCACTGAGCGGGGAGCCCAACACAGGGCTCTATCCCAGGACCTTGGGATCATGACCTGAGCCGAAGGCAGACATTTAACTGACTGAGCCACCAGGTGCCCCTAACCAAAACTCGACACAACTACTCAGAGACAAGTATTAAAACAAATAAAAATAAATGATATCATAGAATCAGCGGCACCTAAACATTTTATGATATTTTAATAGAACAAGAAAGATTTTCTAGTTAATAAAGTATCACACAGGGGCGCCTGGGTGGCTCAGATGGTTAAGCGTCTGCCTTCAGCTCAGGTCATGATCTCAGGGTCCTGGGATTGAGCCCCACGTCGGGCTCCCCGCTTGGCGGGGAGCCTGCTTCTCCCTCTACCTCTACTGTTCCCCCTGCTTGTGCTCTCTCGCTCTCTCTGTCAAATAAATAAATAAAATTTTAAAAAAATAAAAAAAATAAATAAATAAAGTATCACACAACCATATTCTATAATTCGCTATGTAGAGTTTTAGAATTGTACTCACAAATTATGCTCTTATGCTTAAAAACCAGTATCAGGAGTAAAGGCAGGCTTCCTGAAAGTTATATGCAAACATATAATAAATGTAGGATTTTAGGCACAGAATCTTTGTTTTGTAGAATGTGGAATAAAACATTTGCATCTCATTTTGCCCTGTTTACTATGTGATTTTGATCAAGTGACTTTGCAAATGAAAAAATAGATCTACATCAATGGCCAACTCAAACTTGAATGTGTCTCAAAATTGCTTGGGCTGACTATTTAATTGGCATATTGCTGGGTCCCTTCCTCAGGGTTGCTATTTCACTGGGCCTAGGACAGAGCCCCAGTAAATGGATTCCTAGGAAGACCTCACAGATAGTTCTAATGGAGAAAATCCATGAATGACATTTTGAGAACTATTGGTCTAGTGTTTAACCTGGAAGTATCCTTGGGTAGGCTTCTGGAATTCTGTATACACTGAGATGGTGTGTAAAAGTTTGAATCTATGCTCTCTTGGGACAGCTTTCATCAGATTTATAAAGTGTTCCATAAGGTGAAGAAAGGTTAAGAACCACTAAGGATGCTCTAACCATTGGCAGGCCTAACATTCTAATTCCCAAGACAGCAGAGTCAGTGGGTCTTAACTGACACCAGGACAAATGGAGAAACATCCTCTTTTGAACTATACTTTCAAATAAACTTCATTGGCAGGAAATAAGAATGAAAGTTTCTTATATGCACTTTGTTAAGTTTGTTTCCGATTTGCAGGCGATGTTTTCCTGATTTGGGGCCCGTTAACTAAATTGTGTTTTTTCCAGAGCCCCATGAAAATGAAAATGGGAAGGCCCGAGTGAGATAAAATGCAATCCCTGCTCACCATTCACTCTCCTGAGCACACCTATGGGCCAGGTGCTGTGTAGGCCCTGAATCTACCGAGAATGTCAGGGTTCCCTTCCTTGGGCCACTGTGGTCTGGTCTGCCATCTAGGAGCCGTCGAGTGTAGGCTTAATATATACATATGTGTGTAATCGTGATGAGGACCATGAAAGACAAGGAAGGGCCTCTGGGCCCACAGGGGGCTGGAGGGGAAGGTGATATTGAAGCTGATCCTCAAAGGAAGGGTGGTTTGGACATAAGGAGCTGTGGGTCCGTCTGGACACTCAAGAATCTCACTGACTAGAATCCCAAAAGCTGGAATAAAAAATGACTATTGTGTTTGAGAGCCCCTTCCTATGGCATTGGCAGGAGGCCCCCAGACTTGAGCATATTAGGCTGAAACAAAAACATAACAAAATGAAACAAATAAGAACTGCTTGGCAGTCCTGCTGAGAGAATGTGAAAACCACCTGTTGAAGAAAAAGCTTGTACACAGCAGGGACTCCTACCCCACTCCTCCTCTTCTGTTTCTCCCTCCCTCTCTCCCTCTCTTCTCTCCCTTGTCTATGTCCCCTTCATTTGTTGACACTCTCACGTGCTTCACTCTGACAGTTCGTTCACTTGGCTCTCACCTTGACCTAGCGTGAAAGGAGACTTTGGAGTAGAGTTCCCTCCCTTCAGGGCTTAGTGGTTGGAAAGTCAGGAGACTCCCCCAAGGTCGCAGAGAGACCAGCACAGAGGAGCACCTGCACCACCTTGCAAGCAGCATTCTCTCCACCTTGCTGTGTGTCCTGTGTCCTCTTGGCTACATTCAGGAGCAAGCATCTAGAAGCTTCTCTGGTCTACTGTGTTGTAAAGCAGGGTGCCTCAAATGCTCCCTTGTCACTCCCTCCTGGCCATCCTTCCAGGACCAGCTCAAAATCTTCTCCCAGGAGAGCCTTCCTTGATCTCTCCATTCTTAAAGCAGGAAGAGTCTCTTCCTCCTTTGCTTTCCAGTGACTTTGATGCCCCCACTTCCTTTTACAAGGATGTTACGTCTTTACAACACAATTATGCAAGCTTTTCTCACCTTCTCACTAGTTAGAGCCCTTCTCCATTCCCCAGAGCCTACACTGTTGTTGGTGTTTTGCCTGAATACAAATAAATGCCTGTGGTTTAACCTGAAGGCTGCATGTGTACCTGCCTCTACCGTACACTAGCCACGTGACCTTGGGAAAGCCCTATGCTTAAAGGTTTGTTAAATAAATCAACAAATCACTCTGGCTCTCAGTTTCCTAATCTATCAGATGGGGAGATCATGTCTGGACCTCTCTTTATAAAAGCTGCTTTACATTACTGGATTTTTCTAACCTTTGAGAGAGCAACAGGGGTTTGGATCTGGTACCATTGACTCGTCTTGGTGGGAATCATTTCCTCCCTCCCTTCCTGTGGCCCGTCGAGCTCCTGCTTGCTTAATGTGAGAGCCAACCAAAGTGCTTTGTAAACAGCGAGTTGTCTTGCCCAAGAAAGGCTCATCAGTAGCTTGACCTTAGGCACCTGGGCCTGGGAGTACTTCCAGATGCCAGCCCACCTAGTCTCTTGGGTTGTGGCATCCAGAGCTGGTTCCCCGCTGAGCTATTTTATCAAAAGAAAACGTGACAGAGTTGGCTATTCTGGCTTCTCAACATCTGATTCAAGTCAATTTTGAAAATAAAACTCTTGGCTCAAACCAGATTTTTGGATGATCAGTTTTCAGGGATTCAGACTCCACTTGTTCCTAAGAGGTAATAGGAGTAGGCCTTATTAAAAATTTGTTGGGCAGAACTATATACAGAAACATTTTAATTCCTTCGGGAAACAGACATTATATAAGACACAAAATGTCATCCAGATTGGGCTGGTGAGGACGTTGCAATTTTTAGTGAGAACCTGGGAATTCATTTCCATTTGGAATGTTTGCCAACATGATTGAGGCTGCACTTCAACTTGAATTAATGTGGAAAACAAGAGCTAGGGGCTGAAATCTCAAGGAAGAGATGACAATAAAGTTAGAGTTCTGGGAAAACAAAGTCCCATGTGAGGTTCCAAAGGCATTTATTATGGTGAGATTGTCTCAGGGAATAGCTGGCTACCAGCGCATCTTGCATTAGAGAGAGCATTTATCCCAGAGGGGTGGAAATGATAACCTTCTCCTGTCTCACAGGGTGTGAAATTATTTTGGATGGCTTCCACACCTTGGGATTTTGCTTTCCGGTGATAGGGCAGGTGTTAGTTAGAGAGATATCAATGGTCACTGCAGCCATGATATCCAAAGGAATGCTCTTAGATGATACTTCAACTTCTCTGTCCTCAGGATAAGGTTGGAAAGAGCCCTTTAGAGTCTCTCAGTCCGCCCAACCCCTGTCTCCCCCCATTTTACACAGGAGGAAACCGAAGCCCTTGGGAGTCAGGGGGTAGTCCAAGATTGAGCTGTTTCTTCATTGCTTCACACACCCAAAGAGATGTGTCTCAACTCCAGCCTGATTATGGAGGTTTCAAGCCAGAAGGACCTATTCTCCCTTGACCTGTTCTCTGCAGCTAATTGTTAAAAGGCAATCTGTTTCTCATTGGAAATAGAGCCAAAGAGGCAGAAATAGCTCATTTCTATTACAGAATTGGACTTGAAGATAGAAAATCATGTCTGGACCTCTCATTATAAAAGCTGCTTTACATTACTGGACTTTTCTAACCTTTGAGAGAGCGACAGGGGTTTGGATCTGGTACCATTGACTCATCTTGGTGGGAATCATTTCCTCCCTCCCTTCCTGTGGCCCATCGAGCACCTGCTGGAAGAATGCTCTTTGTCATTGATTATGTGCCCTCATGGCTCTACTTGAAATGAGTCTTGAACATTTCCTTTTCGGAGCTTAGGGTTCCATCCTTGTGACCACCTGATGTTGTTATGAATCGTCTCCTGTCCCGAGCTCTAAGTCACTTTTCCCCTCTCAGTTGAAGTGCAATCCTAAATGGAGGAGTGGTGGGGGGGTGTGGTCAGCAGCAAAATAGAGCTAAATCCAACTACAAAGTGTCCAAGTGCCTCAATAGCTCTAGTGGAGGAGAATCCGTCTATAGATGGTAATCCAGAGAAGCTATTAGCAGTCAGCCACCTTCAACAAACACTGTTGAGTGGTATCTATAACAAATCTGTAGCCAAGAGTCATGGGAATTGTAGAATTCAAGTCAGACTGTCTCCCTCGTTTAAAGGGCTTGCAGCCTACTAGAACAGTCTATGTAGATAGCTAAAAGACAACAGAGAAAATGACATTTGTCCCAAAGCTGGTGCAGGTATTCCAGTGTAGCAAATTTCTGTATAAATATCTTCACTGAAGATTTCAAGATACCTTGAAATATAGGCAGTATCTGTAGCTTTAAGGATTTCCTTAAGAGGAGGGACAACCTAAGCAAGAGCACAGGGATGGGGAGACTGGAGGGTGGTAAAGGGAATAGCCAGCAGCTGTGTTGAGCGACCACACAGGTACCAGGGGAAAAGTGAGGTTGGAGATGTTAGTGGGGCCCAATCACAGAGGTCATCAAGTGCCAGAAAAGCCCTAAAGTCCTGAATCTTGTGGACCAGGTAAACAGATGGTTTCCTACCAAGATGTGTCAAACGACCATGACATTCTGGTGACCTGGCATTGTATGGTTCTTAAGACAATGTAATGACAGTACCAGGCCTGAGCAGTTAACTTTCATTTCTCTTGTAAGTGTTCTTGGTGACTCAGTGAGTGAAGCTGCAGGAGCTTGCCATGTGCCCTCCAGTGAATGGCTGAGGAGAGGTTGACTGAGTTATTCATTGAATATTAATTGCTTATACCTTGCATGTATGGCATAAGACTAATGACAGAGAGAACCAGCAGGTAGGACACCTACGCAAGTCCCCTGCCCTCCGGGGAGATAGATGCCTTGCGAGCAGACAAATGCAGAGAGCTAAGTGAGGATATGGGTCAGTCAGAGCTTTGGGAGCTCATGGGAGGGGGAGGGAGACAGAGGGTCATGGATGGTCCAGCAAGGCTTCCTGGGCAGAGCGGAAGGGGGCGGTGCACAAACTGGGAGCTGAGGTCCTGGGCAGAACTTAGACAGAAAGACAAGGTGAAAACAATCCCTCCACAGAGCAGGTGGTAAGCAGGAGTTGGACAAGACCCTGATCTTGGAATGATTGGGACTCTGTTCAGGGGCATTTTGGAATTGTCCTTCACATAGCCTGTCTGCCCAGGCTACCTCTCCACCTCTTCCCTTCAGTGGCAGAGGCTGACCCCAGCCCACAGGGCTAGTCCAGTTCTCATCCTGGTCCAGTTCCCAGCAGAGCAGCTGGCTGGGAGCCCTCCACTCCCTTGGGGAGTGGGACTTCCTTGGGCCTTTGTTTCTGTCACGGAGAGGAGCTGGTGTTGACTTGCTGAGAAGAAGGTTAATTCATTAAATCTCTTGGGGTGAAAACAATGACAACGGGGTGTTCTGTGAAGCCCCCAGGCCTGGCTGCGACAAGCAGCATCCATGCTGTCAGGCCCCCACGCCCCTCTCCTCTGTAGATGAAAGTCCTTCTCTCTCAACTTAAAAGTGAACTCAACATGTTTGCGTTTGAAATTAAAGACAAATGGGTTGTCTTATCAGTGTGATTTACATTGTTTTCAGGGGGAAATGCAAGATAGTTATTGTCCTGTATTTTTGTGTATATAGTTTACACTAAATGGCCAAAGGATGTAAGGTAAGATGGCGCATATTATCATTTTGGGCTTGGATCCCTCTATCAGAGACCCAGAGAGTAGCTTAGAATATGTGTGAGGTATCACTGAAATGTCAGCTTCTTTTGTGGAAAGAGCAGACCTGGAGCCAGACAAAGCATTTTGAAGGGGGGGAGGGGGGCTTAACACCTCTGAGGTGTCAGAGCTGCATATTCTTGCAGGGACCATCTGCTTCCCTCCACTTCCCTTGTCTTCAGCTTCCGGGGCTATCGAGATGATTCTTTGTATGTACCTTGCAAGGGCTTGACACTGAAGGTGCTCAATGAATGCTCAAGGTCACTGTTATTAGTACTGGGGCCTTGGGGATTGGTGAGAGGAGCACAGGGGTGAGGACTCTGGCCTCACTGTGTGCTTGTGCAGCAGGAATCTTTCATGGTCTGTTCGGTTCTGTGCGGCCTCAGGTGGCCATCTGCTCTGGGGGACTGTCCCTCCCTTTAGAGAGGCCTGCCTTGGCTTTCAGTCAGAAGAACCAGTCTTCCCCACATTTCTCCTGCAACCCCTCCAGGCTGGCCCAGTTGCCACGGCTCCTGTGTGGGAAGAGGGGAAGGGAGGAAGAGAAGAGCCTGTCCCAGGCGCAGGTGCTGGAGGGGATGCTCCCAGCCGTTGAGGAGGTGAGCCAGCAGAGGGGAAAGTCTCCCCGTCCCTTCTCCTTAGACTTCTCTGCAGCAGACACTAACAGCTCAGAGGTGTTACACTAACTCCAGAGAAAGGCTACGGGAGAACATGACTTCATCTGAACAAGGCGCTCAGGCAGGGTTCCTGGGGAATGTGCACAGCCCCCACCGAGGGCTGACCCAGAGGGACAGGATCCCATTTGAGGCAAAACATCCCAACACTAGATACTGAGGCAGGTGGTGGGGACGGTTTCTGTTATCCTGTTCAATCAAGTTTCCTGTCTGCTCCAGGGGGCTGTCTCTCACTCACACACACACACACGCGCGCGTGCGCGCACGCAGAATTCTGGTTTGAAAATAAAGACGAATGGTTTGTTTTATGAGTATGGGTCACAATGTTTTCACAGTTACCTGGCAGGTCAGGGTGGGGTGTTGGTTGGCTTTACAACACAAAACACCATAGAAACTAGGCACACCTTATGTCCTTTCTAGAATAAATCAAAGGATGGCAAGATGCACAGATGAATAATAAATAGGTGATAATAGCCAACATTAATTGAATGCTTATTGAGTGTCAGGCACTGTTCCAAGCACAGTACTCTGCATATATTATTCATTTGTTCCTCACAAGGGTCTATGAGGAAGGTATCATTATTTCCTCCATTTTACAAATGCAGTAACTGAGGCACAAAGTGATTAATAACTTTCCCAAGGTCATGCAACATTCAAATGCAGGCAGTTGAACTCGACTGCTGGTACTCTTTCCTAGGTAGGTGGGTTCTTGATGGAAATCTCAGGGAGCCCAATCCCTACTCATAAGGATGATTTGTGTGGTTTATCTAACCATAGTCTTTAATTAAAAACATTCAAACAAATGACCAATGTGATTCTGGGTGACTTACTGGTGGAGCGTGGCAGGGGGAAGGAGTGAGATGTGTGGCATCAGAGCCAATTCTGCATCCTGGCTCCGCTTCTGTGCTGGGCAGTGGGCAATCCTTCCCTCTCTAAGTCCACATTCCCCCATCAGACAACAGAAGACCTGCCTTTCCTGCCTCCCAGGGTACTCATGTGGGCCAAAGAGGCAGAGTCTGACAGGGCGAGAGCTCCTTGTTGGCTGTGCTGGAGTTGGGTCAGTGGAAAACCCAGTGGGTTGACTATCTCTATGAGGTTGGAGAAGCCCACCTACCACGAGGAATTGCAACTTCCTTCTCAAGCACATTGAATGACCACACATTATGGGATCATGCCTATAATGGCTGGCACTGACCCGAGGGGACACGAAGGGGTGGCTTGATTAAATGAGGTGTCAGACACTGTTGGTTACCTACCCAGTGGCCATCTCCCTCTCCCCACACTTTCCTCTCTTGTTGTGGCCAACCTCCCACTGCAGAAGCTAACAATCCAGGTACACATTTTCCTGGTCTGCTTTGCATCTAGGATGTGGGCATGTTACCTGATCCTAGTCGAAAGGGATCTAAGAAAAGATCTGCTGGGGGGCTGGGGAGGGTTGTGGAAAAGATTTTCTTCTTGCTCATAGAAAGACTGGCATGCTGGTATTTGTCGTGTGTGCATATGACACTGGAACAGCTATAGTGGTGAAGAGAGCTCTTGCTTCCAAGCTGAACATGGTAGAGTAGAAAGACAGAAAGAACCTGGACCCTTAGTGATATCCCAGATCTGTTGGATCAGTCCTGAAACAGTATCTGGACCATATGTTGTGTGGGATTCTTAACCTTTTATGGTTTAGGCCACCTTTAGTTGGTCTTCTGTTCCTTGTAGGAAAAAGTATCCTACTTAATACAAAGTAGAATGGGAATGAGAGGCAGAAGTCCCGCTCCTAGGCAGGATGATGCTGCCAACAAGCTGTGTGATTCTGGGCCAGTTAATAACCTCTCTGAGTCATAGAGTCTCAATTTATTGAAAAGCCTGGTAATTCCTGCCCTAGCTCCCTCAGAACATGTGTGGGACCACATGAAACATTTTTTGAGCCCCACCAGATGCTTTGTTCTGGAGATCTAGAAATGAATAAAATATGGTACAAAGGCAGATATGGGAGTGAACTCCATGTTTGACAGACAGAAGTTCAGTAGGACTGAGCAGAGGAGATTGAGGGGATGAGGGGTAGAAGGTGAGAGGTAGGCATGGCCTCAGTTTTCTTCCTCTGTAAAATGAGGTAGAGAATCACATGACCTCTTAAGTTCACTTCTAATGCCAGGATTCTAGAAGTCAAGTGGAGCTGTCTCTCTTAGATCTCTGCTAAACATGAATGTCCCTGTACCGTAGGTCACTTGGCATCATAGCAGTTTTCGTGTCCAACTACCCACAGGACAGAGACTGTATCTTACCCATCTCTGTATCCTCAGCACTCAACAATAAAAATTAGTTGGTTGGTAGAACAAATTAATAAGTAAATAAAGGAATTTCTCTTATAGATTAACTGAAATGCAATTTGGGAAGAATAAATGAAAAGAGTGAAACATTTTATAGTGTGTTATCCAGAATAATAAACCACAGAGATTCACAGTGAACCATTTTGATATAGAATGTTTAAATAAGCAGGATGCAACATAACAGGATCACAAAGCATCCATTCTCAGACTCAAGTGGTTAGCTAATTTTCTTATGAAGATGCGAGGCACTCGCCAGTGAAACAGAGTAGCCAATAAACTTCCTTAAATATTATTTTCCCAAAGAGAAAATGAAAGGCTGCAGTGTAAAACTAGAGATGTCTAATATCAAAAAGCTAGCTGATGGCTTGGAAATTAGGCAGCTTACGTTTGAGTTTGTAATGAGATTGTCAGAGAAAAGTGTGAAAACTGAAAGAATTTTAGAAGAAATGCAAGGAAGATGATAAAAGACATATATGGTCTCTGAAAATAGATAGCTATGTCTGCTTTCTAAGTAAATCTCACTGCATAGTCAAGGTAGGACTTATTTTTATCCATATTCTTTTAAAAAAAATGTGACATGCCTACAAGGAGCACCATAAATGATGACATCTTGTTAGAGCTAAGATGTTGTGGCTTTATGACTTGGCCTCAGTCAAATCTCTTGCAGACTCAGAAGCTGGTGCTTCTGAGACATCTTTCAAGATGACGCAGCTGGGTTGCCGGGGTAACTCACTGGATGAGGATCTAGCCAGTTTTGGGAGAGTTTACATAAGACAAAACCAGGGGATGTCCTGGAGTTAAGGGATGACAGGAGTTGGGACCATTGTCCATTCAGCTTTCAGGATGAGGACAAGGTGGGGACTTTGGAAGTTGCATTAGCCACCTGAATCAGCTACCTGAATGGAAAAATCTTAGTGTCCAGACTGATGAAGAATGCCTTGGGTAACTGAGGATTCTAGTTGATAGAGAAATAACATAATATATATATCAAGCAAGATGACTGTTTTCATAAGAAGCAGTCTCACCATTTCCTTGTAAGATTTCAAAGATATTGAAGATGAGTAATATTGACTGGGTTCTGCTGTGTGTCCACACAGCTAGGAGAGAAACAGAGGTGATAGGATCCTCTGGAAGTGATTTTGTATTAGAGACATGTTAATATGTGTTTATTGTTCAAATGGATGAATGACTTCCTTGAAGGACCAAAACTCAATTGAATTAATAACTGTCAATGGGAGAAAATGAAGATCCTGCTGAGTGGTATGTGTGAGAGAGATTTTATACATATACACAAAAACACACATATATATTCAATTCATTTACAGACTCATGTGGTTTCAACATGACTGAAGATTGTTTTTCTCTTGCAGAAAGTCCAAGCTAGCCTAGCAATGCTGCTCTGCAAGCCATCCAGAACTCAGTCCCCTTTTCTCCTGGTGGCCCTTCCTAGGCTGTTGCTCTGATTCACATGACCCCAAGTGGCTCATCGCAGTGTCACCTTCCAGCTAGTGGGAAAGACAAGATAGAAGGGATGGGAGAATATGCCCCTCCCTCTAAGGGCAAGACCCAGAAATTACACACATCACCTCAGCCATATCCAGAACTTAGTTTCATGGCAACACCAGCTGCAAGGGACACTGGGAAAGTAGCCTCAATTTTGGATGGCCATATGCCTAGCTAAGAAGTCAATTACCCTGGAAGGAGAGAACACTAGATAGGGGACAGCTAGCAGTCTCTGCACAGAAGGTAAATTCTTAGAGGGCTTCTGTCCATCAGTAGCCTCTCTTCTAAAGGTCAGGTGCAAGATGTGCAGCTGGGTTGCCATTTGAGCTTCTTTGTGGATGAGCTTTGAGGGCATGACAAGCAGAAATGGGCTCACTCTGTGTGTGCTTCTTCTTTACCAAGAGTAGATGGTACCAAGATACTCTGTTCTGCTGCCTGAGCTGGGCCTGACAACCTCCCCAGGGTTTCACTCCATTTGATACACTGGGACCTGATGGAAACTTCATTCAAATAGAGAGTTAAATCGTGGCCATAAAGGTCCCAACAATTGGTTACAACTGGGGTTTGTTTTTTAAACATGAGAAATTGTTGTCTGTAATTTGCTAATATAAGAACACCCTATACCTCTACCCTCTTCTTGCACCTGCTCCCCAAATCTTTATCCCTACTGGGGTGTTTCTGCAGGGTGTGTGTGGGACTGGTGGATCATGATGAATGCTTGCATTTCTCTCCTGGTGTCAGTTTGGCAGTAGAGGCATTTATTTGCCCACAGGACTTGAACATTACATGAAAAGCAGGTCTATGGTGGCATTAGGCAAATGTAATGTCACATGAGGGACAAACACCAAACAATGTGTGAGAGATGCTAAGACATAGGACCTATAGTCACACTTGTAGTAAGATTTACCAGTGCAGAATATCTGCTTGGTCATTGTATTTCACCCATCCATC
>NW_023270305.1:6212337-6455698 GCF_011800145.1 Mirounga leonina
CCATCCATCCATCCATCCATCCATCCATCCATCCATCCATCCTTCCAGCCATCCAGCCATCCAGCCAGCCATCCTTCCATCCTTCTATCTATTCATCCATCCATCCATCCTTCCATCCTTCTATCTATTCATCCATCCTTCCATCCAGCCATCCATCCAGCCATCCTTCCATCCTTCTATCTATTCATCCATCCATCCTTCCATCCATTCATCCATCCATCTGTCCATCCATCCATCCATCTATCCTTCCATCCATCCATCCATCCATCCATCCATCCATTTTTTTTTAAGATTTTATTTATTTATTTGAGAGATAGAGAATGAGAGAGAGCACATGAGAGGGGGGAGGGTCAGAGGGAGAAGCAGACTCCCTGCTGAGCAGGGAGCCCGACGCGGGACTCGATCCAGGGACTCCAGGATCATGACCTGAGCCGAAGGCAGTCGCTTAACCAACTGAGCCACCCAGGCGCCCCTCCATCCATCCATTTATTCATTAAACTTATGGAGCATCTCCTCTACAACACTCCCAAATTAAGAGCTGGGGTCACTGAAATGAACCAACAGCCATGGCTACTATACTCAAGCTTCTCAGTTGATGGGGGAGCCTGTCAAGGAAACTTGCAATGGTGATACAGTAAGGTGAATGTTGGGCTAGGTGCCATAAAAAATGGGTAGTGCTGGGAAGAGGATCTAGAGAAACTTCCCAGAAGAAATCATACTTGAGCCCCATCTTAACATAATGAGCTGGTGCAATGAAAAGATGGAGTTCCTAACAGCAGCAAGCATTTGCAATCTTTTTTTTTTTCTTTTCCTGGTTCTAGTCTACAAAATCGTCTTGCAGGTCAAGATCCTAGCTATTTCTCAGCCACACTAAAAATACATCCATAATCTAATGGAAACAAGCACATTGGCAAAACAGTCCCCTTCCTGCCCATTAGTCAGCCCTTTATCAGAACAGGCCTGTCGAGGACCGAGAACATGACATTGGATTGCAATGTGTCAGTGATATGGGACTGGAAGCATCCAATGACAGAGCCTTGGCTCTCCATCCATCTCTACTGTGTGTTTCCAAGGAATCTTCCTCTGAACTCTTGCCAGGCAAGGGCCACAGCTCAAAGCCCTGAACCCTGCTTGCTTTGATCCAGTAGTGCCAGATTTGGCTGCTTTTCCCAGGGAATATGAAAATCTTCGTTCCATAAAACAAGTAGTTGTGACACTTTTCTGATCCTGATCACAATTTCCAGAAAGACAAAGGAAAGAGAGTAATATCGACTGGGTTCTGCTGTGTGTCCAGTAGATGCTAGGAGAGAAACAGAGGTGATAGGATCCTCTGGAAGCGATATTGAGTAGTAACAACAAGATCAATAATAGCAAACACTTCTAGAGCATTCACTAAGCATCAGGCACTATTCCGTGTATGTTCTGTGTATTGATTCTTTTAATTCACACAATAGCCTTTTGTGCTGGCTACCATTACTGTCTCCATTTTACAGATGAGACAGCTGAACACGAAGAACAATAACATGTCTAAGGTCACACAACCGATGAATGGCTGAGCTATGTATTGGCTTTAACTCTGGGTCTCCCAGCTCTGACCTTTACTGTGTGACCTTGAACAAATTACATAAGCTTCAGTTTCTTCATCTACACGATTGAGATAGCAATGTCTCACACACAGCTCTATTGCAAGGATTCCAATCATGCTGAGAGACCACACATGCACAGAGGTAGAATGAAGGGTGATCATGCCCTATAAAAGATATGCTGTTACACTCATGTATGGCTGCTTTGGTAGGCTTCATCTAGGAAGTGGGCTTCATCTAGGAAGTGGGGCTTGAGCTGAGCCAAAAGGTAAACATCTTCATGGCTAGGATGAGGTTTGGAGAATATTCTGAAGAGGACAGCGGTGACTCCAAGTGTGAAATGAACCCACTCTCTTTTCCTGTGCCTTGTTCTCTGCGCCATAGTTCCCTACCCTGTGCTTTCCTCTCCCGCCCTTGGCCTCCCCTCCCCCAAATGTTTCTAATTAATTTATTTATACTAACATACCAATGACTGACTAAACTTAATATGTACACCATGCTAAGGGAGTCACAGTTTCTCAGGAAAGCCAAAATAATAATAGTGAGATTTCAAGGCCCGTGGAGGGAACCTTTCCTGGGTGCTAAAATTCACATCACCACCTACAGGTAGGCAATGCAGGGCAAAACTTTGCCAGTCATGAGGGGTGAGAATTGGACAAGCCATGTTCTTCACTCCAGGTGGATGAGTGTGAATATGTGTCAAGGGTGGGGGAGGAATGGGTGTGTTTGAAAGTTTTTGCCTTCCTTGACTTTGGCTCCTTCAGCAAAAGAATCTCTTTGCAATGTAGTCCTTTGTTGGACTGAAGCTCTCAGTCTTTAGGAGGGAAGCAGAGGGTGGCCCCGGACGGTGCTTGACACCCGTGTGATCCCTGTGGCTTGTTAGGGTGGACTGACCAGCAAGGAACTCCCATTCCAAAATGATTCTCCAGTATAAAAGCCCCCTCTCCTGTCCATGAACAACCCATCAGTCCTTCATCAGAGACCCCTGGGGTGGGGGGTAGGGGTGAATGTGGAAAATCCAAGTAGACATTCAGTCCTACCAAACCTTACTGAATAGATGACCCCAGATATGACAGAGCCACTGTCATATGGCTGCCTACAGCCACTGCAGGGCCATTTCCAGAAGAGGCCAGGGAAGCTGGAAGAATCTAAAAGATTCTAACCTCAGGGGGATGCATTCTTGATTTCCACACGCCTGATGGGGCCCACCCCTCTCTTTTCTGGTTCCATATAAAGCAGGTGAGATCAACATCTATACTTTGAAAAAGCTCCAGGATGACTCTGAAACGCATCCCAAGGTACCATTGGGCTTTAGTATGATGGAAATGGGGACAGATGATTCTGGATGACAGCAGTCATTTCATTTTCCAGAGAGTGGATTTGCCTATTCTACATTCATTCATTCACTCAACAAAGAGTTCCCATCTTGAAGCTAGACCCAGGCTCAGTCCTCAGTGCTGGGGGACACAGACTAAAAAGACACATAACCTTGCCTCGAGTGACCACAGTCCAGTGATGCCATTTCTTCCCCCGCCACTCCCCCCCTACCCTGCCTTCCCACTTCCTTCTCTTCCCTCCCTAGGCCACCCCCAAGTCCACCACCCTCACTGTTCCATCTTCCCCTCTCTTCTTTTGCTTTTGGAAGCTCATACTGCATAGTGCGTCATCCTTCCCCCATGATCCATGTGCTCTCCCAATGGCCAGGAAGGCCAACTTAAGTGGAACAAGAAAGAACATGGCTGTGTGAAGGTATCAGCTGCAGGAGTGACCTCTCGAATCTTCAACCGGAGGTTACTAGTGAGTATACAGAAAACATTAACTAAGGTAGAAATTAGGGATCATAGAAAGAATTAAAGAAATGGGTTGACAAGTAAAGTAAAATTCTTGGAAAACATTTGATGAATTATACATATGTCTACATTCCTGATATCATAATGGCCAAATTCAGATGATGACCACAGACAGGATGGTAAAAAGGCAGCCTGGGCAGCCAAGTGAGCTGTAGGCTGGATGTTAGCAGACGACGGTTCTAGTTCCAGCCCTACCACTGACCCCCTGAGACCTGAGACACTTCTGTTTTCTCACCACGAAAGGCATCAGGACTAAGCTACCTTTAAGGACTCTTCTTCCTGGAGTAGTCACCCCAATGTTTCCCTCATGGTAAACACTCTTCACTCATGGTAAATCCCTAGGTTTCTTTCCCACTCAGAAGTAGGACCCTATGTGGGATGGTGCTTGCTTTTCCTCTGACTTGGACACAGCTACTTGTCCAGAGCTCATTTACTCACCTTCTCACTTTCCATCCTGTTGCCCAAAAGCAAAGGATACATGCCTCCCTAACAAGTCATTCATTCATTCATTCATTCATTCATTCATTTATTCCTTCATTCCATAAAAATATAAGTAGCTCCTGACATTTAAATGACTTTTAGGGTGATCAAGAACTAGGGGCACCTGGGTGGTTCAGTCATTAAGTATCTGCCTTCAGCTCAGGTCATGATTCCAGGGTCCTGGGATCGAGCCCCGCATTGCAGGAAGCCTGCTTCTCCCTCTCCCATTCCCCCTGCTTGTGTTCCCTCTCTCGCTGTCTCTCTCTCTCTCTCTGTCAAATAAATAAATAATCTTGAAAAAAAAAGAAACTGTTAGGTGACCAAGAACTAGAAATCAAATAAGCTCCTGCCCCCAAAGAGCTCCCAGTCTAAGAGGCAAGAGAGAAATAGTTAATGCCATAAGGTAAAATATGCTTAGCTCCCTTCAAAAGGGAAGTCACAAAAGGTTAGGGAAATGGGGTGGGAGGTGGGAAACATGCATGGGGAGGGGCTGTCAGAAGAGACTTCTGGAAGAGGTCAAATTAAAACTTGGTCTCTGAACTGGGGTGGGATTCCCCAGGGCAGTGGTGGGGAGGGCATGACACCTGGGGAGCCTTTCCTTTGGGCAGAGCCCCTTAGGCAGGAGGACAGGAGAAGACTCAGTGGTCTCTCTCTCCAGCTCTGCTATTGCGGCAACACAGGAGGGGGCATTGAAGCTGCAGCTTCCTGTTGTCAGACTTCCAGCTGGGGGAAACATTGGCTAAACAATGTTCAGCAAATTGCATACTCACAATGAATCCCGTTGGCAGATCTTTGCAGCCCTGAGCACCAGAGATGCCTCTGACAGCATAATTACCCCTCACTATAAGTTTTGCCAGTTGTCATTTTCCCAAGAGCGTCACTTAACAGTAGGCAAGGAAGCCAGCCTGATGGGCTCCACACGGCACTTGCTTTGGTTTTTCTCGTCCTTTCTCCCTTTGCCTCCAAACCCATGCCACTTGTCGCTGCCTCATTCACCTAGCTTTGGCTAGCACCAAAGGGGGCATCCATCCTTCAGGATCAGGTCCATGACATTTCACCTTCTTAGCAGGACTCACCAGGAAGATGCTTTCTGGGCGCCCAAATTTGGGGGGCAGTTACAACAGGCCACCCATGGAAAAATGCAAACCTGCTTGTTGGGGAAACAGAGCAACCAGGGCCTTTGAGATCAGAAAGAACTGGATTCTGATTCTGAGTGAGCCTCTATAAAATGGGAATAATCTCCCAGAGGAGCTGGATAGGATGAAAATGCCTGACATAGTGCCCACATTTAGGAAATGACCAATAGATCTCAGTTTCCCCTTTTCCTTTTCGTAGAGGAGGTTTTGTCTGATTTATTTATGCCCTGTTTATAGATTAATGATTACATATCCACTTCACCTTCCTTAAGTACAGCTCCCATGATATCCTACCTCCTCAAAACCCTCCTGGATCCATGCTACCTCATTAAATGAAAAGGCCAGTTGCAAAACACTTTATAGAGAGATGTATAGCATGATCCTATTTTTGCAAAATATACACACACATCTCCCCCCATCCCTCCTTTTTCATAGTGTTCAACTTCTAGAAGTTTTGGTGAGAGGGGGCCTTCACTCTTTATTTTATATACTTCTTTATTACTTGAAATTTTCTTTATACACATGTATGCTTTCATTTTAAGCTAACCTTAGAAACAACAACAAAATCTCTCCTACGGGTCCCTTTGCCTACTGGAAAAAGGGTGAATTCCACTTCCTTGCACTGGACCTATCTTAGTTACTTGGCTACAAATAACCAGAAATCCAATAAACCCTGGCTTAAACAACAAGAGTTTCTTTTTCTCACATAGTCAGTTAAGCTTCCGACTCTTGATCTCAGGGTCATGAGTTTGAGCCCCACGCTGGGCTCCATGCCAGGCGTGGAACATACTTAAAAAAAAAAAAAAAACCTTAAAAAAAAAAAAAACGTTTGGAGATGGACATTTATCTGGTAGTAGATCATGACTTCTGAACATCTCTGGGACTCTCTTGGCCTTCCCTTCATGGATTCAAGCTGGTTGCTACCATCCCAGGCACCACACCACCCCTGGAATCTGCCAGAGAAAGGGGCAGGGTGCCAGCTACATCAGTCCCTTTCTATCAAGAAATAAAAACATCTCCAAGAAGTGCTTCCACCCCCAGCCACCTTCAGCAGACTTAACTCTTCTGTCGCTTTGGCCTAAACTATATGACTTGCCAAAAAAAAAAAGGCAAAGAACAGGATTGCTATTATTAGTTTTAGTCCAATCACTACCTATGGCCTCAGGCTGGGACACTGATGCATTGAACAAAAGCCAAGTTAGTGAAAACTTGGGGAAGGGACAGTAGGTAGGTGACAGACGACCTGCCAAAGGGCCCAATAACCTCACTGCACCAGTCCACGCACTAGCTAACGTGGGCAGCCTGCAGCCACCGAACATTCTTCAGTATGGCAGCTCCAGCCCTGTACTCACGCTGTTCTCTTGGCCCGTGACATGCTCCCTTGGGAGGTCGTGGTAAAGGGAACAAGGTGCGTGCATACTGCGAACATCATCCCAGAGTGAAGCCCAGCAAGCCTCACACTGTTGCTCGACTCCAGGTGGCCCTGCAGCCAGTCCTGGCTCCTGTCGTGCTCTCATGTTTAATTGATGAACTCGTTTATTTATCATGAAGTGCTGTGAAATGGCATAGCGTAGCCTTGTCCCATCACTGCGACTAGATCCTCCCTGGGCTCCTTCTGCAGCATTGTGACAAGTCCCGCAAAGATGGGGAAAGGACAGACCTTCTCCAAACACCCCATTGCTGACTGGTGGCACCGGGGTCGGTGGCATGAGCTGATGGAGCAAAGTGGATTTACTTTCTAAACAGGTAGGCTTGACCAAGGCGAGCTCCATGTAGACCCTGGATTGCAGTTACCTGTGAGTCTGTCTCAACTTCCCGGCTGGACTGAAGCTACTGGAGGTCAGGAGCTAGTTGAGCGTCCTTAGAAAAGCAGACTGGTTAATCAGATTGATTTGAGGAGTGCCTCCTGCTTTGTGTGATCTGGACCCCAGAGTCCATCCTGGCCGGTGGCAGGGCTTAAGAGCTATGATACAGTCCCTGAGGAATAGTAAAGGAAGTGACACCCTCAGAGCTCAGCAGCAGGGCAGGTGGACCCAGGGCCCATTCTCTTACTTCATTCACTATGCACTGGGATATGCCTCTGACCGTGAGTAACAAGAGAGCAGCTTCCTTCCACCCAGCTGCTCCTGGGGCTTTGCCCTCTGGTGGGGAAGCCTGGGTTTCAGGAATTCGGAGAAATAGCCATCAACCTGACCATTCCTTAGCTCCGTGCTCTTCCTCGGTCTAAGTTTACTTCTCCCCGTGAACTTAACCTCACAGCTGTTAGAGGGGCTCCCAGGGGTCATCCTGGCTATCCCCTGTTCTTTGTATAAAAGAGGAAATGGGCCCAGAGGAGGGAAAGGACTCGAACAAGGAGATCTTGAATCCGGTGCTCTGCCCACTGTATCCTGCAGCTTCCCATCCCTGTTCTCACATTCATTTCCTGGCTTTCCAAGTCCATGAAGTTACTGTAGAAAGAGGGAAAAGAGCAGAAGTGCTCCGGGCTTCGGTCTGCCAGGCCCTGGCAGGGTGCGGAGTGGCTGAGCACTGGATGCTGACTGGATTGCACATCAGCAGAGCTGTGCTAAGAGGGGAAGAAGCCAAGGGATGCTGTTTCCATGGCAACTGCCATTCATCCTGGCTTGCCAGGTTGGGCATCCTGAGTTGAGCGGGGATGAATTATTGCCCCCATTGTATGGCACTCTTTTTAGTTTTGAGCTGCCTTCCTCTACATACATACACGCATGAACACACGTGCCTGCATTTTTTCCCTCTACCTTTGCCCAGGAAAGAAGAGGGTGTGGTTCCCAGTGGCAACTTTCAGGCGTGGTAGCACCTTCTCAGCCCCTGACAGTGTCAGTAACCTGGGGAAGGAATATTGGACGGGGGAGAAGGAGGGGAGTGTGGGGGGAGGCAGCTATTTTCATAGTACCTAGTGATCAGAGGAGTCCAGTGGTCTTATCAGTGTTCAAGGATGTAGTCCCCTGGTGCCAGTTTTTTACTGCTACCCTAACTAATTATGACAAACCGAGTGGCTCAAAACAACATAAATGTATAAACTTACAGTTCTAGAGGTCAGAAGTCTAAAATGGGTTTCACTGGGCTAAAATCAGGGTGTTGGCAGGATCGTATTCCTTCTGGCTGTGGGGAGAATCCATTCTCTTGCCTTTTCCACCATCCAGGCCCTGGCTTATGGCGCCTCCTCCATCTTCGAATCCAGCAGCGTAGCTTCTTCAAATCTCCGCTTTGGTTATGCTCTCACATACCCTTCTTTGACTCTTTTAAGGACCCTTGTGATTACATTGGGTTCATCTGGATAATCTAGAAACAAGTTTCCCATCTTAAAGTCCTAAACTTAATCACATCTGCAAAGTCCCTTTTGCCACGTAAAGGGACCTATTCATAGCATTCAGGAATCCTAATGTAGCCACCTTTGGGGATAGCATCATCCTGCCTACCTCATCCGGGTTCTGTGAATGTGGGTCCTCAATAACGTTTTTGTAAGAGTCATAAGTTCCCCACATACTCAGGACCTAATAGGTGATCCGCACTCTGCTAAATTCTTACACATTAGCTCTTTTAATCTTCACTAAAGCTCTACAAGGATGGTATAATTATCCTTTTTTACACATGAGGAAATTGGACATGAGAAGCTCAGTGAATTGGCTCATTGAGTTTAGGTTAAGGAGGCAGAGGAAGGAATGGCCTCTCAAGTGTATGTGAATGCTTTCCATTATGTCACCCCAAAATTCTCCCAGCACTTTAGACCAACTATTGCTGGTAAGCGTTGTCTCATTTCTAAACAAGTCGGAGGTGGGAGTGGCTGGGGGAGGCTATGAAGAGCACCTGACGGTCTGGCTGAAGGAAGAGAACGCTGGACATCCGCCATGTGAATGCACTCTGCCAGTGCCCACCCAGGCTGTTCCACTGATGGAACAGTGCCATCACCCCAATGTTACAGAGTTGACCACGGTACCCAGAGGGGTTCAGTAACTAATCAAAGTAACACGATTAGGGGCGCCTGGGTGTCTCAGTTGGTTAAGCGACTGCCTTCGGCTCAGGTCATGATCCTGGAGTCCCTGGATCGAGTCCTGCATCGGGCTCCCTGCTCAGCAGGGGGTCTGCTTCTCCCTCTGCCCTCTTCCCTCTCGTGCTCTCTGTCTCTCATTCTCTCTCTCTCTCAAATAAATAAATAAAATCTTTAAAAAAAAAACAACAAAAACAAAGTAACACGGTTAATAAGTCACAGAACTGGAATTGGATCTGGGCTTCTCTGAGTCCAGGATCCATATCTGTTCCTCTTTTTTCATTGCATCTGACTAGTGACTAACAATAGGGTAGTGAGCTGGGCATAGGCAGAGGGTAACTAGGGTCTATCTTCTCAGAATGCTAAGTTTCCTTGAAGATTGAAGGGTGGTTGAGTAAGTTCACTGTAAATTAATTGTAAACATGTTTTAAATTTTTCCAGCTTTATTAAGGCTAATTGACATTAAAAAACACAGTCATTAATGTATATAATGTCTATAATTTGATGAGTTTGGCCACATACATATACTCATCACCACAGTCAAGGTAGTAAACAGATCAACCACCTCTGAAATTTCCTTGTGTCCCTTTGCTTTTGTGTGTGTGTGTGTGTGTGTAACAGGACATCTACCCACCTTAACAAGTATTTAAGCACACAATACCATATTGTTAACTACAAGCGCTATGTTGTGAGCACATTTCTAGGACTTATTCATCTTGAATAGCAGTAACTTTATACTCATTGAAGAGCAACGCCCATTATTCATTCTCCTATTCCCTAGCAACCACTACTCTATTTTCTTCTTCTATAAGTTTGACTATTTTAAATACCTCATATAAGTGGAATCATGCAGTGTTTGTTCCTTTGTGATGGACTTATTTTACTTAGCATAGTGTGCTCTAGGTCTCTCCAGTTGTTGTAGAGGGTAGAATTTCCGTCTTCGGGTGGGGGAGGGATGAACAACATTCCACTGGATGTATATACCACATTTTCTTTATCCATTCATCTGTCGATGGACACTGGGTTTGCATGTTTCAATTTGTAAAAAAAAAAAAAAAAAAAAGACATTTTAGGGAGCATAGTGCAAATTTCAAGTTAAAGTTAAATAAAATGGGAAACTTACAGTTCAGCAGCTCTAAGCCTGCTGAGGCCCCAGGTATTCTCCACTCTTAGGGCTACTGCTGGAAGCATCTGGGCATGGACATCAATGTGTTCAATCAGGCCGACGTTCTCACATGGGCTTTTTAAGAAAAGGCCCCTTCTCGGCAAGGATGTCGAGTAACCAGGTCAGGATCAATACTGCATCACCCTTGACCCAATTCCCACCTGCTGGTCCTTTTACTGGATTGGCTGCCTCTCTGGGTGTGCATTTCTCCACTCAGAAAATGAGGGAACTCATTCATTCATTCACAGAATAAAGATTTATTAGGCACCGACTTTGCTATGACCAAGAACTGTACTAGACATCAGAAACTCAAAGATGGATTAGTTTCAGTGTTAAAAACAATTAAAAATTAGATGCAGTCCCTACCCTCAAGGACCCCAGGAATGTTACAGGTCCATCTTAAGTGATTACAATAGCACAGCTTAGTGCCATGTTGGAGTCATGTTCAGGATGTTAACAGCATAGAGGAAGGGCACTCAACTTAGCTCTGAGTTCAAGTTTCTTTCTTGAGCTGAATCCCAGAGAATATGTAGGAAAATGCCATTTTATTTTATTTTATTTTATTTTAGAGAGACAGAGAGAGGGCATGCAAGTGCGGGGGAGGGGGGCGGTGTCGGGGTGCAGAGGGAGAGGGAAAGAGAAAATCCCAAGCAGATTTCATGCCCAGCACAAAGCCCGACATGGGACTCGATCCCCGGACACTGAGATCATGACCTGAGCTGAAATCAAGAATCGGATACTTAACCGACTGAGCCACCCAGGCAGCCCTGGAAAATGCCATTTTAGAAAGTATTAGAGTGCAAGCTTTCTGTGTAATGGGGAAAAGAGGTAAGAGGTAAGAAACTACCTGCCATACACCAGGCAGGAGGTACACTGGGAAACACAAAAGTTCATTTTGCTAGAGTATGAAGTGTTGAGATCAAGCAGGGAGGGCACCACTGTATGAATGGGATACACCCTGGAGAGGTGACCAGGGCCCCTCTCCTGGAGGTTCTACAATTCAGAACGTGATGAAAAACTAATGAAGCAGGACGCCTCCATGACATTTTTATTTTTAAGTAGCTTGTTCTGGCAGCAGTGTGGACAATGGATTGGCAAAATGAGAGGAGCAGGCTAGAGGCGGGAAGGCTGGCTGGTAGGCATCTGCTAAGTGATCCGGTGGGAGATGAGAGCAGTTGCGCCTCTTCCCTCGGGAAGGTGGGAAGCTTTGCCTTTTGTGGAAGGTTTCCTGGGCGCAGGACTGTCACTGGCTCTGGCGTAGGATTGCTCATCCACGGATCAAGCCTCTAATTAAAACCAAGGGGCCACTGAAGAATGCAGTCATCTCTGCTCCCCTGGGAAAGTAGGTGGGTAGGTGAGCAATATGCTACTCATGATATTATCTTTTGAGAAAAAAAAAATTCACACCCACCATTGTCTTCTATCTAGTGACATTACAAATAGGTTCCAAGCCTCAGAAATCAAAGAGGGTGTATAGTAAAAAATAGCAAAGTTCACACACTCTTCACTCGCTTGTATAAAAAAAGCACAGAGAGTAACCCCTAATAAATTCAGAAAAAGAGTAGAATGAAACCTCTCATTTTAAACTCACTGGGGAAGGCTTATTTGAATTTTACATCATTTCTAAGGAATGCAATTATAATCTCACATTTAAGCATAATAAAACCGTAAGAGAATATTTGTGTAATCAAATGTTAATGAGTAGAATAAGGCAATAATAAAATCATAATAGACTTGTGTTACATAATGGTGAGTCATGAGCAGTCTGGTCGTTTGGTACCTGAGAATGAAGCTGATGAAGGATAGCTTTCTTAAAACAATATCCAGCATCTCACTTAACAGAGAATCTCACTGAACAGGCAGTCCTATAAAAACCAGCAGTTTCTGAGGAGGCTACTGATTTTTAGATTGGATTCTTCTGGAGAGCTGGGAAGACCCTGAAAAGTCATAACAGGAGAGGATAATTTGAGTAGGTGAGGTTTGCATCATGTCCTTCTGGGTCCCTTCCTGCTCCCTGGTAGAGGGCCCCACCCATGTCAGAAGCCGGACCCAGAGGCATCCCAAAGCAGTCAGCCTGTTCCCTCCTCATCTCTTAATCTAGCACCAGTCTTACCTCTACATATAGAAAACTCGTCAATGAACCCTAATAATCCATATTTAAAGCATATTAAAACAATCATTCACCACAATCAAGTAAGACCCCCTCCCCAAGAGTTTAAGGATAGTTTAGCATTAGAAAAACTATAAATACTTTATAATATAATTACACCAATATTTTTTAAACATGCAATCATTTGCATAAATGCATTTAAAAGTGTCAGCATCCTCTAAAAGAGAAAAAACCTTTAATATCAAACAATGGAAAGAAATTCTTTAATTTGAGGAAGGATTGCTATGTTAAACCTACACTAGCATCACCATCCTTAAAATAAACATCCAGTAAAACCAAGACTGAGGGGCGCCTGGGTGGCTCAGTTGGTTGAGCGACTGCCTTCGGCTCAGGTCATGATCCTGGAGTCCCGGGATCGAGTCCCGCGTCGGGCTCCCTGCTCAGTGGAGAGTCTGCATCTCCCTCTGACCCTCCCCTCTCTCATGTGCTCTCTCTCTCTCTCGAATAAATAAATAAATAAAATCTTTAAAAAAAAGACTGAGAAAATGGCACTCTTGATCTTTGACCACTATTACTTAATTTTGTTATAGAAATTCTCCATCCACTAAGGTAGGAAATTAGCACTATCAGAAATTAAGATTTACTTATCATTATTGAGGGACCACGTATGCCCCCCAAATCTATGAGAACCAACAGAAAAAAATGGATTAATAATGATTTTATTTTTATTTTTTTGAAAGAGCGAGCATGCACACACAGGTGGGCAAAGGGAAAGGGAGAGAGAGACTCTCAAGCAGACTCCATGATCATCATGGAGCCTGACCCAGGGCTCCATCTCAGGACCCCGAGATCATGACCTGAGCCAAAATCAAGAGTCGGACGCTTAACCAATTGAGTCACCCAGGTGCCCCCATAATGATTGATTTTAAATGGCTAGATATGAGTTAAAGATACAAGTCATTACATTTCCTATATACTATCAATAATCAATCAGGAAACATGAGGGAAAGAGAACACTTATAATAGCAATAAAATAAAATACCTAGAAGTAGCCTTTAGAAAAAAAAGTATTGAAAAAAAGTATTTATTGAGGAATGTAAAAGAAGATGTAAGTAAATGGAAATACAGTGTTCCTGGATAACAAAATTACATATTATAATGGTATCAAGTATTCTGTAATTAGTTTTAGGTGTCATTAAATATCAATTTTATATTATTCTGAGGTCCCCTTGGAAGAATAAATACTTGAGAACAGCTGACTATTAAGTAAATGTCATATTTGCTCTGTTCATATATGAAAACATGTTTTATAGCTTCAGTAATTAGAACAGGACGGCCCTGGTACTGGGGCCACCATAGGGAAATGGCATGAACAATTAGGTCAAAACCTCCCCCCACCCCAGCATTTATAAGAATGTAGTACGTGATCAGATGCCCTCATCGACTGATGACTGTGGGGACAGCCGGTTGTTTTTTTGTGGGGAGAGAGTGGAAAATAAATTCGGATCCTCCCCTTCTACCAGACACTACACAAATTCCAGATATGTTAAGGAGGTGCTTGTTTAAATTAAGTTATAAAGAAATTCTAAGGAAAGAGAAGTGACTGTTAATTCAGTGTCTGCATGTGGGTGATTTCTAAGCCTGAAAGTGGTAGAAGTATCTCCTAGATCTGTAGTCTGACCATACACAAATTAAAGGTAGTGTTGGTCCAGAACACCACAGGCCCAACTGAAGGCCAAGAGCCAACTGGAATCATGCTGAAGATGGACCTTGTGGTGAATCAGCACCAGGACAAAAGGAGCTGGTTAGAAACACCGATATCTGCAAGGCACATCCTGGGAAAGGAAGAGCTCGTGTCTTCCTTACTTGCTTCTGGGTTAAGGCCAGGGTTGATTTTGGCTGATAAATGTCAGACCCGGTGATTTCGGGGAGCCCAGGCTGTGTGTCAACAGATGCGTCCAGTGCGAGACTAGCCATCGGTCTGCTGCTTACAAACTGGGTAAACTTAGATTGGTCACTTCGCTTTTCTGTGCCTTTTGCCTTGTGTGGAAAACAACCGATGCAGAAGGCAGAATAATGCCTTCCCCCAAAGACGTCCACGTCCTAATGCCTAGAGCCTGTGAAAATGCTACGTTATGTGGATGTGGCAAAGGGGAATTAAAGTTGCAGACGGAACTAAGGTTACTAATGAGCTGACTTTGACATGGGGGGCAACCCTGGGTTATCCAGATAGGCCCAATGTAACCAGAAGTGGAAGAAGAGGTCCCAGAGATGCAATGCAAGAGGGGCTCCACCGGTCACTGCGGCTTTGAAGATGGCGGAAGAGACCACAAGCCAAGGGACGCTGTCCTGCCAACACCTTAATGGTATGAAGTCGGAGACCCATGTCCGAGTTCAGACCTCCCGAAGTGTAAGACAATACATTTGTATTACTTTTAGCCAACAAATCTGAGGTAATCTGGTACAGCAATAGGAAACTCATACAACAAATAATATTCAAATGTATAGTTAAGATTATTAAATGAGAACAACTACGTGAAATGTCTACTGTGATGTTGGCACCCAAGTGCTCAGTTCAGAGTACCCTGGTGACCAGAACAGTAGCAGTTCTAATGGCACTCAATATGGGGAAGCAGGTTTCCCGAAAAGTCTCCACTCCTTGACTTATAAACACGAAGTGATTGTTTTCTTATAACTCCACATGGTAACCAAGCCGCGGTGAACTACCCTGATGTGTGTCGTGGTTGCTTTGACGGCATCTTGGCAAGAGTCCCTAAGTCCGCAGTCACTTTCCGTTACTCCAACAGGCTCATTTCAGGTATTTAGGATTCAGTCCTGTTCATTTAGCAAAACTCCGTCTCCACCTCAAGTCAGGGCTCCCCTTGCCTCCTGCAGCACAGGCTGGCTTCTCTGCGGCTGCAACCTCTAGGGATGAGGGCTGAAGCGTCAGTGACCAGCTCTTGGCACGCACACCACCCTGCCTTCGTCTGCTCCTGGCCAGCTCCTCCCGCCCCTCCCCCCCAGTGTGTTGGGCCAGGGAGAAAGTAAGAAAAGGAGCCATCTCCTTCTTGAACTAGGAAAGCTACAGTCCTCTCATTGGCTGATCATCTAATTAGCTCACTGTCTCGAGCTCCCATGGGCTGGATTCCAGTGTGTTCCACCAACCAGAAGGAGGCTTCGAGCTATGGCGCCTAAGCATCAGCTGCCCCCTGGGAGCTGTGGGTTTTATGCTGCATTCCTGGGAGGACTCAGGGTGTCCTCCCCATCAGGCACGGACCACCTACCCAACTCTCAGTCAAGAGGGCACATGCAGGACCCATCGTCCACCCCCCTTAGGAACTTGGAAGTGGAAGTGTCACTGGAATGGGAGCAACGTTCCCCGCAGCTCATCTCTCTCCAGTTCTCTTCCCCAGTCTTAACACACAGGGGCCCACGCAGCAGCCATCTATGGAACGAAAGCCCAGTCTTGCCTCGTACAGAAGCCACCATTTCTTGGTACTAATTCCCCTGGAGCTATCCCTTTGGCTGTGACGGGGGGAAGCACACAGTGTCCCCTTCCTGCCTGGGAGGGAGAACAGATTCTCCCAGCTGGCCTGAGACCCTGGTTGGACACAGGACTGGTTCTTGAATTAGCACCTTGTCATCAATCCCATCAGCCTATGGCTAACCCCAACTGTGATGTTAGAACTAATTAGGACGGGGTACTTAACGCCTGTGATTCCCAGTGTGGGGCATTTGCCACAGTTCAAGGACACCAGCAAAAATCTGCCATGGGCCAGAAGCTTCACGAGGATTCTTCGAAGAGGCATTGGAAAGTCATGAATTGATTCTCATGATGAAGAATTACGGCACTCATAAGCCAGCCTCACTTCCAAGTGAGTCTGACCCTTGCCAGGGCCCGCTGGGTCCAGCACGCCTATTGCACGGACCCAGGACAGGGGAAGGCCCGAGAAGGGTTTTTAGCAGCTATCAAAGTAATAAAGGACTATGTTGTCCAAGGCCTACTGTTCTTGGCCAACCTCAGCAGCTCCATCCTCACTTCAACAACACTGGATCCTAACAACTGTATGGGCAGCAGGCAAACCCAGGCCCACGTGACTCCACACTTGGCCCCTTCACCACCCCGCGGCCATGTGGCTGCTTTGGGGCTGCCAGAGGAGGTTAGATGAGCAAACCCCAAACACTTACACATATTTACATGCGGACACACCTGGCTTTGCTTTCATTCTTTCAAGAAGGCACCTATCGCGTCCCTGCTCCGTGCTTTGAGGGATACGAAGGTAGACAAGAGATGGCCCTTCTCCTCGGTGGTGTAGCCCAACCTCACAAGGCACACACAGACACAGAGCTCTACAGTAAGACATGATAGGATCAATGCCCTAAGAGAAGTGCAAGTAGAAGGTTAAGAAAGCATAGATTCAGCAGTGTCTTCATCTCTTTATCCATCTGGGTCTGGTCCCACGTCTGACACACATCAGATGTATAACCCTTGTTTATCCACTTAGCACTGGAGCCAGGAAGATAGTAATACAAACAAAAACATTCGGTATAATGTGTACAGCACAAGGAGGTGGGGGTTGTGACGAGAGATTGGCCCCCGTTTTGAAGGCTCCAGAATGCCCGGCTTAGGCGTCTACACTGTTTCCTTCAGACAAGAAGGGGCAGGAGAGGGGTTAAAGAGAAAAGTGACGTGAAATTTGTGTTTTAGAGAAATCACCATCAGTGCCCTGGATGGTGATGAAAGGCAGGGGTGGGGAAGTCCTTTTGTTTCGGGGGGAGAAGAGATTTGTGAGGACTGTGATCCTCTGGGTGTTCAGATGTGGTTTCAGTTTGTGATGATACTTCCTTTGAAGGGGCGTTAAAAGAGAAATTCAAAGTCCCATAACCCATCCTGTAGGCCCTGTGGTGCGAGTGAGATTTCACCCCTCCACCCAAGGTCCTTGAGTTTACAAGGGTGAGCCAGGGAAGGCACTTCAGTGAGACATGGAGAGGAGTGTAAATAAGACATTTATACAATATTTGTTTTAGTTTTTAAGATTTTATTTATTTATTTCACAGAGAGAGACAGCAAGAGAGGGAACACAAGTAGGGGGAGTGGGAGAGGGAGAAGCAGGTTTCCCACGGAGCAGGGAGCCCGATCTGGGGCTCGATTCCAGAACCCCGGGACCATGACCTGAGCCGAAGGCAGACACTTAACTGAGCCACCCAGGTGCTCAATATTTGTTTTAAAAGTAGTTTTTATGCTAGCTATCTGTCCAGAGAGGGTCTCAGTTCACAGTAGCAGTGGAATTCATCAAAAACTGTTGATGACAGGGGCGCCTGGGTGGCTCAGATGATTAAACGTCTGCCTTCAGCTCAGGTCATGATCTCCAGGTCCTGGGATCAAGCCCTGCATCAGGCTCCTTGCTCATCAGGGAGTCTGCTTCTCTTATTCCCTCTGTCTTCCACTCCCCCTGCTTGTGCTCTCTCTCTCTCAAATGAATAAATAAAATCTTAAAAAAAACAAAAACAAAAAACTGTCGATGACAGAAAGTGACCAGACCAAGGCCCAGCAAGGCAGCAGACCAGTAGGCAGGGGCAAATACATCTCTAAGAAAATGTGTTGGCTGCATGAAGGCTGAAGATTGTTTCTGTATAAGGTACAGCATTCAGACATTTTAAAACAGAGCTTCACCGCAAGCGGCCCTGACCTGACAGGAAGTTTGGCCTCCTGCCTGGTGTTCAGCCCTGCCAGCCTCTTTGAGGATCCAGGGCTCAGGAGCTGACTCTCCCCGCTGCCTGCTTTCAGGCCTTGGCGTCCTCATTCTGTCCCCTGCTCACCTGCTTTCATCCCTGCCATCCCCATGGCCACAGAGCCTTGGCTCTTTCTTGTCTATATTTCAAAACTCCTGGTTCCCTCTAGATACAAATAATACCCGCCTTCAGCACGGGGCTCAGAGCCAGGCGAAGCTTTGTTGACCCCAGCGATCTCCTGCCTCTACATTTCCTTTGGGTCTCCACCCCATTTGGCCCCTCTCCCGGGCACCCGGCCTGCCTCCCTGCCTTGAGTCTTCACCCAGCCCCAGGCTGCGTTTTCGGGCTGTTATTAAGTTCCTTAACGCTCAGGATGGTTTAGTGAAAGGCTTGGAAGTAGACAGATCTAGGACTCAATCCCAGAGCGTTAGCTACCCCGCCTTGGGCAGATCAGCGAGCCCTCAGCAACTCCCATGACATGGGGCAACACCACCCACCTCCGGAGTCGGAGAGAAGTTGCTGTGAGATGTTCACATAAAGCATCTACCCAAGGAGGTGCATGCGAATGAGCACCCTTTCGCTTCACTCCAGAAAGGCCTTTTGGGTCACCCCTACCAAGACCTAGGTTGGGACAGGTTCTCCAGAGGAAGATATATTTATCCAGAGCTTCAAGGCTCACAGCTCTGTGAGAAAGAGAGATGGCTGTTCACACCCCAGAAGCCTGATCAGTTGGGCAGACAGAAATAAGCAAATGGACGCTCCAAGTTCTTGGACAGGAAAAGACTCAGAATTGCAGAGATGCTAGCGCTGCCTAAATGAATGCCACAGCTCAAGGCAATCGTGATCAAGACCTCTCTGGGTTTTGCTTCATTTGGGTGTTTTGCAACTTGACCAATTATTTTGAAGTTCCTCTGGGAGAATATATGTTCAATAATAATCAAAAAAAGGGTAAAGGGGACGCTTGCCACCTATTAAAGTGTATTATAACCTTGCAATAATCAAGGAACTGTGCTGTTGATGGAGAATAGACTGACCGGTAGCCAAAGAAAGAGAACAACCAGCTCACACACGGACCCCAGCATCTAGTGTGAGTGTGGCATTTCGCACCAGCAATGAGAAAATGGACTCTTCATGCAATCCTGTAACAGTTGTCTCTGCCCATCAATGTCACAGAATAAATGTGGATGTTTGGAGATAAATGAGGGAGCTAGAGAGAGAGACTGAATAAGCAGACAACATAGGGAATATTTTGAATCTCAGTGTGGGGAAGGCCTTTTGGGGACCCCAAACCCAGAAGCCATTTAGGAAACTACCAACGGACTTCACCTAAAAACGTAAACCTCCTTAGCAGAAAAATGAAACAAAACAATTATAATCAAGCTTACTTAGGATTTTCCCAAGGGAAATACGAAAGCTATTAAAGGGTATACAAAAGATAGATACAACCTCACTGGAAATTAGGGAAATGCAAAAATGCCTGGAAAATAATGCGGTATTGTGTTTTATCAATCAGAGGAGAGATTGGGGAAAGTGCTAGCACCCAGCGCTGTCACGGTTGCAAGACAGACCAGCACTCTGATTAGCTATTGGAGTAGCGCTGGGCGCTCTGCATCAAAATTAAAATTTGTGTACTCTTTCACCAACAATCTACTTTGGGAGACAACCAGAACAATTTTATGAATACAAAAGTGTCACCAAAGTATTGATAACAATGAAGTTTTTATCAATTGCCTAAGAGTTAAGATCTGGTTAAATAAACTATGAAATGTATCAGCCATAAAAAAGAGTCATTTATGTAAAGTCAGTGGCATAAAAAGATTTTCACAAAGTAGTTCATTTTTGTGTGTTTTATTGGAAGCAGGACTCCAGCTCGGAGACTCAGGGGAGAAGGCAAAGAGAGTTCTGTCCTGGGTCTCTCCTTCTGGGTCCGTGGGGAAGGGGATTGTCCCTGCACCACGATCTCAGGATGCTCCTTAACAGCAGGGTAAGGAAAACTAGAAAGGAAGTGGTCTCCGCGGTGAGGGGCAAAATAGAACCTCCCTCCCCCAACTCAGACTCCCCTGCCTTCAAGCGGTCTGTTTCTCACCCCTTGCCCTCAGCCGCCAATGGTGGAGGTGACTCCAGGAGCTCTCCTCAGGTTACACACTCGGGGGTGGGGTGGGGGGGCTCCCCTCATGAATACTGGATGCCTTTAACCCTTGGGGGTCCTGAGCAAGGCTCAAGAGTCCTCCTGCCAACCACTCCCTCCCTGAAGAAGGTTCCAGTATGGCTCAGAAAAGCTGAAGGTGGAGTTCTGCGTCTTCAGGCAACACAAGTGGTGGGATGAAGCTTCCCTGGGGTCGCTCTCTTGTTGCCCTGGGGTCCATGCCGACCGTCTGAGGAGCTATGTCCAGAGCACCGAGGCGTGAAAGGCTGGAGATGTGTCTCAAGGTCGAGGCGCTGGGGGTGAGATCCAGAGCGTCTACGTGGCCCAGACCCACGAGCTCTCAGGCCATCCGCTCCTCTTCTGCAGCTCTTGGCTCAGGCTGTAACCGCTTTGCAGAGCCTTCTCCAGCCGCCGGTTCCCCTAGGCTCCTCTTGGACGTCGGTGCAGTTGGCTGGGACGAGGGTCCAGAATGGGAGTTCGGGGGCTGGTAACCGGGTTGGCACGGATCCAGTGCATCCTTGGAAAGTAGGCTGGCGAGGCTGGGCACGTTCTTAAGTACACTGAGACTGGCGGCCGGCTCGCCAGGCTTCTGACCCGATGCAGGCCCGCCGGGCGGCGCTTGAGGGTCTCCGCGCACCTGATGGTCTCGGTGGTGGCCCGACCGCAGCCGCTGAAGACGGGGGCGCGCCAATATACATGCTTGTGAGTGTGTGTGTGTGTGTGTGCGTGCACACACAGAACTCTACATAGACACTTACATAAACAAGGACCCAAGGGAAGGAAAGGCTTTTTGTGGGTATGATTTCACTGCTGTATCCTGAATGCATGAAACATCGTCATTGTTCAAGAAACACTTGCTGAATCCGTGAATGAACGTCTAGAACAATGTTCACTGTTAAGAAGGGCTCTCTCTGAGTGGTAGGGTTTTGGATAGTAATTCCTTATCATTATGTTTTAATTTTTTTAGAAATGTGTTTTATCTTTAAAGTCAGAAAAAAAAGAGACAATTTTCATTAAATGAAAATAAAAGTACTTTTGGGCGCCTGGGTGGCTCAGTCGTTAAGCGTCTGCCTTCGGCTCAGGTCATGGTGCCAGGGTCCTGGGATCGAGTCCCCACATCGGGCTCCCTGCTCGGTGGGAAGCCTGCTTCTCCCTCTCCCCCTCCCCCTGCTTGTGTTCCTGCTCTCGCTATCTCTCTCTCTGTCAAATAAATAAATAAAATCTTTAAAAAAAAAAAAAAGAAAAAAAGGAAAAGAAAAGTACTTTTAAAAATATCAACAGTGAATCTCCATTATACACTGAAAAGAATACTGTTTGGAGAAGAATTACAAGAGAAATGTAGAAATAAGCACGTAAAATATATCTCTTGGTTAATTTAATACTAAAGTAAGAAAAGAACTGTATATGAGAGATCTTGTGGAGGGGCTACCCTCACCCCTTATTAGTCAAGAGCTATTTATTGAGTACCTCCTTTATTCCAAGCATTAAGGATTCATAAATGAGTCAGGCATGACCCTTCTCTTGAGGACCTCATAGCAGAGTGGGGGACAGGTGTATAAACAGATCATTACAATGATAGTAGTAAGTGTCCTGAACACGTCGATACAGGCAGGGCTTAGGTGTGGGAGAGTGTGGGCTTAAAAGGAAAGAACAATCTAGGAGGACAACTCAGAGGAGGTGACCTGTGAGCTGAGTGACAAAGGCCAGGTGGGAATGAGCAAGGAGTGAGAGAGAAAAACGATGTTCCTGGCTGAGAGAAAAGTGTGGGCAAAGCGTGCAAGAGAACTTTGGAAGGATTCCCAGTGGCTCAGTATGGGCCCGGAGTGCCCGAGGTGTGGGTTGGGAAGTGAAGCTGGAGAGATTTGCGGGCCCCAGGTGGTCCAGAAGGGCCTCCTGTGACTGGCTAGCCCTGCGCCGCTTGGTTCAGTGCTCGGCTCTTGCCGTCAGGCAATTCTTCATAATTTTTTAAACAAGGGGCCTGCATTTTCATTTGGCACTGGGCCCCCCAAAGTATGGAAGGAGTCCTGTCAAGACAAGAGGCTGGCTCCGTACTGCAGGTGACCAGGAGAGACGACAGCTCTCTTCCTCTCCCTCTGCCAACCTTTGTGTTTAGGGGTCTTCTCAACACATTGTCTAGGGAAGGAGCAACAAATAAAATAGCAACATGCGGCAGTGGCCAGGCCAGGGAAGATGCCCCGCCGCCATGTGTGAGTGGGAAAAATGAGTCCCAGGCAAAGACTTTCCAGGGCCTCCGGTACCTCCCCCTACACCTCCTTTTGCTTCTGCTTGGATATTGAAATTAGCCAAGCAAAAGAGCAAGGTTGTACGGTAGGAGCTGGGAGACGAGCAGGACAGGTGTTTTGTGTATTTGGTTTTGCTTTGCTGGGAGCACAAGAGATGGGACCTCCCTGCTTGAGCTCATTTAGCCCCAGCCCCCCACCATGTGCCCTAGACTGCTCCCACATCATCTTGGGCTCCTGCTGTAGGGGGTTGCTGCTAGGGTGTGGTTCTGCGCACTGCCCCCCCCCCCGCCCCGCCAAACACACGTGCTTGCAGCTCTAGGCACATGAGGGTTTGTTTCTGTCACATGACGGTTTCCTTCCACACATCTCCGCGTGCACCCGCTGCTTAGCAACAGGCCGATGGGCAGAGCTGGGAATTAATGTCCCTCTGGCTGCTCCAACCACGGGTGCCCCTTGGGAGGCGAAGGGTCCACGGGAGCGACTTGAGCTGAAGAGCAGGGGTGTGGGGCCACCAGAAGGACACTCCAGAAACGCTACAGTCAGGGCTCTGGTGCCGTGCCAGGAATCTCAGAGGCCTGCTGGGAACAATGCTCCAGAAAATAGAATCCCAACGCAAAGTGCAGGGAAGCTGCAGGGATGACTGGTAACAGGTGGCAGATGAAATGTAAAAATTCAGAAGTATCTGCTGATGGGATTTGCCTTAGTGGGATCTGGGTTCAGGTCATCATCTGCACTGCTTTGTGGTTCCTGCCTTTGGAGCTTAAGGTCAAAATCCCCTCCCCATGGAGTCCTGCCTCTGGTAGAACAGCAGGGCAAAGGGGATCTGCACCAGGGCTCTGCAGGTGGCTTTGCTAGGTTCGCATCTCATTTACTGTGTGACCTTGAGAAAATCACTTAACCTCTCTGTGCCTTCATTTCCTCATCTATGAGCCCTACCTGCTAGGACTGTCTTGAGAGTTAAGTTAAAACAGGTAAAAGGACTTGAAACAGTGTCTAGCGCATGGGTGTGAGCCAACGTGTGGTCAATTACATTTCTCCAGGGTAAGAGTGGTTTGTTGTCAGAGATGGCACAGACTCCAAAACGTAGAAATCCATGATCCCGGGGGCAGGAAGAGATGTAAGCTACCTTTTTTTTTTTTTTTTAGTGTCTTCCAGGCACCTAGCATTGTACAAAATGCTTTACATCAGCTATTGCATCAATCGTACGTACCTGGGCTTGATCTTTTCAAACCCATGGGAACGGAGACTCAGAAACAAAGTGCCCTGCTCAGGACCCCACCCCACTCCAGAAGTAGAGCTGGGGTTCGACGCGGTCATTATAGCTCCAGAGCCCTCACTCAGTCCTCTAAGCCAAGCGGTCTCCCCTATTGCTTCTCAGAGAAGGAAAAAAAGTACTGATTTCTCTTGGAGGGTCAGGACTTGCTAGAGAGAGCTCCTCCCCAGAATAACATTCCAGAAGTATTGTATGACATCGGTGTGATGGCCGTGGCAGTCCCTGGTGCATGGTATCTGGGATGGGGAAATACTAGCCAGGGTTCTAGAAGCATGGAAGATGTTCCCAAGAGATGAAGGCATTAGACACGTGCATGTGGAATGTGGGTTTGCGTAACCTCCACATAAGCAGGAGGCCCAGACTGGCCCCTTGCTGGCCTTCAAGCCTGGTGTGTCCAAGAGCAGGAAGAGAAACTGGGCCTGAGAAGTTACAGGCTCACGGCTTTCCTGATGAGCACACAAACCCCTGCTTCCCGGACGGAGGGGACGCTTGCTCTGAGACGCATACATATTCCTGAAGTTCATTTATAGCAAGAGCCTGAACGCATTCGTTCGCCTTGTCCGTGTGTCGGGGGCTGTAGGGCTCCATAATGTAGCCCTCAGCCTCGGGCACTCCGAGCGTGGCCAGTGGGAATGCAGATGGGCCTTACGTATGCCACACACACCCCGAATTCAAAGACTTGGTCCCCCCAAAATGTAAAATATTTCATTAATAACTTTAGTATTGATTACATGTTTAAATGATATCATTTGATATGCTTGAATATTGAATATAGTGGGTAATTAAAATATGTTGTTAGAATTCATTTTACTTGTCTTTTTTCTTAACTTTTTAAGTAGTTATTAGAAAATTGCAGATAATGGATGTGGCTCACAGCCTCTTTCTGTTGGACAAGGCTCCTCTCCAGGGGATGCATAACAGGCCTTGCCCTTGGCGAGTGCTTCAGTGGTCATAAAGCATCAGCCCTTCTTTATGGTAGAATCACAGAAAGTCAGACCTGGAACCAGGATCCCTGAGCCATTTTGTTCGGTCTCCTGGGGTACAGGCACAGAAACTGAAGCACTCAGAGGAGAAGGGACTGCGGTGCTCCCGGGAGAACCTTGGCCCACCCCCCGCCCCCATTCGCAGACCCCCAGCCAGGGCGGGCTGGCTTCAGCACCTCCTGCCCTGCCCCGGCATCCAGGCCCCCTGCTCCCCTACGCTCTGCTCTAGGGAAGGCTGGGAGGACTCTCCTGGGGGAGTCTCTGCATCTTTATTCATGAGCCTGGCAGAGGGCAGCCCAGGGAGCCTGCCGAAGGCTGCTCTCTGCTTTCCCTGCAGAGATAAATATGGAAATGTGGGAGGAGAGCTTCCCCGTCAGGAGCCAGGACTGCTGCCTCATCTGATGCTGACAACTAACTAGGGCTGGAGGAGGAGGCTCCTCGGGGCTGAAGCCAGCCGAGTGTCCTCCACCCAGCTTAGGTGACCCCTCCAGCCTCCTGCCCCTCACTGGGCAGAACCACCCCAGGCAGGCTCGGCTGACCCACCGGGCATCTCCCCCTGCTGACTCTTGGTTTCTGTTCCCCACAACAGCCCCCATAGGCTGCCTCCCAATACCCCACAAATGCACTTGTGCCTACTTACCTCCTGGCACCCTCTGAACCCCACTCAAGCCCCCCAGCATGCCTCCGCCCCCTCCCCAGGCCTGCTTGGGCTTCCTTCTTCAAATCCCAGACACCAGCTGTCTACGTTCTTGCTTCGTGTGTTTCGTGGATCAGCAGCTTCTGCAACCCGAGGGAGGGTGTAAGATATGCAGACACTGCGGGCCCCATCCCAAACCTGCTGAATCAGAATCTGCATTTTCACAAGACTGACAGGAAACCCACTAGCATGGGGCTGAGCTGTGGCCCCAGCAGGTTAGCCCGGGAGCCAGCCCCGAAGCCAGCACAGCGCTGAGCTTACGGGGGACACTCTGCTCACAGAAAGAATGCCCTTCATTGGGTCCCCAGAGCCCATGTGGCGTTTTCTCAGGTGCTATCCACATAATCACCCACTGCCCTGGACGGTGCTGAGCAGTTAAGTCAAGAACCCTTGGCTCTGGGCAAAGCCCAGATTGCTTAGGGAGCAATCTCTGAGCAACTTGGCCCATCGAGAGCTGCCGAAGAACTGCTGACCTCACCTGCCCCTGGTCTTTTTTTTTAAAGATTTTATTTTTTATTTATTTGACAGAGAGAGAGACAGCGAGAGAGGGAACACAAGCAGGGGGAGTGGGAGAGGGAGAAGCAGGCTTCCCGCGGAGCAGGGAGCCCGACGCGGGGCTCGATCCCAGGACCCTGGGACCATGACCTGAGCCGAAGGCAGACGCTCAATGACTGAGCCCCCCAGGCGCCCCTCCCGCCTGGTGTCTTGGCTGCATCTGTCTGGCTTGCTGGATGCAGATGGTCTGCTGTGTCTCTGTGCTGAGGGTCAGAGGCAGGACCGGGGCTTTGCCTTTTTTGGTGTCTGTGTTCCTGTAGTAGTCAGATCAGAAGCTTGTAGCTCGGGGCCCATGTAGAGCCTCTGGAGCCAGACGAGTTCAGATTCTGCCGTTAGCCAGGTATGTGCTCTAGGTTGGACACAGTAACATCATAGACCCGGGCTTCTGTGCTCATCTGTGTAATGGGACCCGCAGTGATACCTACATCAGAGGGTGTTAGAGGATTACATTGTTAAATATTGACAATGTGCTTAAACCACGCCTGGCACATGGTACGTGCCATAAAAGTTTAATTAAATCAGCATCTTTTGTTAAGGATAATGTTGACAGTGTGCAGAGTTAGAATCATAGTTGCTGATAGCACCCCAGGGCTCATAGAGAACCAACTCCCTCATTCTACACAAGAGGATCCAGGCCCAGATTGTCACATCCCTCTCCCAGCGTTCAGACAGCCAAAAAGCAGCACAGCGGGAACTTGGACTCTGACTCTCCTCTGCTCGGGGGGTCGTGCCCTGCAGGACCTGATCAGAAAGAAGAACAGCTCAGAGCCTGGCAGCCCACCCTTGTGGCTCCTGCCCTCTGTTCTTGTTAGGGGCGAGGATTCTAGCAGTGACCTCTATCGACAATCCCTCCAGAGACTTCCCCTGTGCCCTGAAATCTAATCTCTAAATCAGTCCTTCTAGACCACAGAATCAGGAATCAGATAGCGTTTGCTGGGGGCACACCCTGGGGAGAGGAAAATCAGCAGCCTGATTTTGGGAGGAGAGGCAACAGAGGAAGCCTCCTCCCATGGAAGGCTGGCTCACTCCTTATTCTGAGGCTCTGCAGGGATGATAAGGAATGAAAGAGAGCCCGCTGCCCCCAGGGGCTTGTCTCCTCTTTGGCGGAACTGGTACCCAGTCCTGGGCATCCTGACTCATTCCAGCCCAGCAACCAATTCTCACCTCCAGCTCCTTTTTCATATGAATAAACTAAGGCTTTGAAAAAGATTACAAACCCTTTGTCCAAGTCCCACATCTAGTAAACTGCAGAAGTGGTCTTCAGTACCAGACCCCTCCTGAGCACAATCTCACACCCCCAACATGGCGCCCGCACTTCCCTACAGGATGTACTTCCTTTGTGTCTGGGGCCGCCGCACCCACACCTTTTCCTATACCTCCAGTGGCAAAGATGGGAGTATGTGGAACTGGCATAATTGAGTAGAAGTTACAGATATGTCAGTACTGGGGGAGAGTAATAAATTTGGGGACCCATCTTAGAGTAGGTTGGAAGATTCCTCCTTCCCGGTCAATGGAGGACACATCTTCAGAGGCAATGGCCCGGAATATGTTCATTTCTTACAAACTTCAGCTTCTGCAGATATAGCTCCCCTTGCTCAGGCTACCGTTGCTGCCCCCTCCCTGTGTTGCGGACAGCTCCCTCTCCATGGCACAGACCCTGGTGGCCTCTGGCATGCTGGTAGGGCTCTGATTGAGATGCAGACCGGCTGAGCATTCTCATCATTGTCACCATGACGTTGTGAAACGAGTTGGGTGGAGAGTGACATGGGAATCCATCTTGAACAGATCACTCTATTCTAGGAGGAGTGGGAAAGATGAAACAACCAGTTTCGGAACCAGTTGCAAAACCTGCTCTACCCACTTCAGTTGGAGTAATTGAAGGGATACTAGGCAAGAGGTGTCTTTCCAATTTTCCCCATAGCAACCAGCCTTCTACCAAACACCTTCGAAGATCCTCACCCCTTGTCTGGTTTCAAAAATGAGCTCCTTCTTAAATTGGTAAAACAGTCTTCTCTCTAATTAGATTGCCTTTAAATGGAAAATCATGACAATTTCCAGAGTATAATTACTATTGGTGAGCTCCTATTTTGTAACACATGCTAACGGTGGACTTATTTATGTTGATTTATGTTGGCTCAAGATTAATCAGCAAGTGAGGTACTAGAGGAAACACCCTGCCCCAAATCAAGATGTCATTGATACAATTCATAATGTGACTTGGGTATTGGACAGAAATAAAGAAAGAGTTCATTTGATTTTTTTAAAGTCTGAGTAACCAATGAGTATCTGTCAGGCGCTGTGAAACTTCCAATAGGGATAGAGAGAGAGAGATGATAAAGGGATAGAAATAGAGAGAGAGAGAGAGAGAGAGGGAGATAGAGCTGAGAGATAGAGATAGGGAGAGATGTTATAGGGACATAGATATCTATAGATATAGAGACGACGGAGATACAGATACAGATACATAGATATCGATACTGATGCACATAGAGATGTAGATAATATTCACCCTTCAAAGTCTGATCCTGTAATTAAGACATACCAACACAAGGTGGCAATATGATAGCTGCTTTGGTTAATAAATGCAAAATAATGCAAGTACCATCCATTTGTCAAATTCATTATTAATTAATTCTTCTTCTTTTTTTGAGATTTCACTTCTAGAATCACAAAAATAGATAAAATAGTATAGCTAAAAGGAATTTTGAAGCTTATCTGATTTGTGCCCTCATTTTATATCATAAAAGGCAAAATGGCTTGACTTAAGTCACACCCAGACACCCTGTCACTCAACCCAGCATCCTTTCCTCTACAACACGTTGCTTCTTTTATCCATCCAAAGCATTTATAGAGCACCTACAGTATACCAGATCCTAATTTGATATATTAAAGAGCAAAGCATATTCCCCTTAAAGTAGAGGTGATATGGGCTATTCTCTTGGTGATAATTCTAAAGCAAAAGAGACCCGAAGATGAGTGAGGAATCTGGATTTCTGCTGCCTGAGCCTCGTTTTCTATAAAAAAGTAACAGAACTTCCCTGGGAGTTCATGACCTTCTTGGGGCAGTGTATAACGGTCAAAATGCATACAGAGAGACCTGGTCTAGGACCTAAGCGAACATTGTTTCCTCTGCCCCAAGAGGCAAAAGTCCCCTTCTCTAGAAATTTAGTTCAGGACTAATTTTCTTCTCAAATACATGTAGTTCTACAGGAACCAGGGGTTAATAGTGGTTGCCTTGTACGAAAGCCTGGAGCCATGAGTGCAGAAAATGGATGTTGTCCCCCGGGGGACAAGTGAAGAGGCAGCTCGGCGTGGGGGGGGGGGGGGTTTGAATCCCCTCCCAGGGAGCCCACATGTGGAAGGCACCTCCGGCTCTGGGCGGCACCTGCTCCGGGACACGGACCCGCCCTTCGCTTTTGCTCTGATCCTTTGTTGCCTCTCCTCACCCTCCCTCCTGCCCACACAGAGCTCCGCATAGAGCCTGGCACCAATTAGGGTTTTGTGAGTATCTGTTGAATGAAGACGTTGGCAGAAAACAGCTCTTGGACTCACCGTTTCAAATTAAGGGGAAGTGTCTCTCTCTTCTTCCCATCCACGTGACCAGGTACGTGCACGGCTCGGGGGATGATTCACAGCACCATGAATCATCAGCTAAAGTAGTAATGGCAGTGACAGGTTTTAAGGCCAAATGGTGAGCTTTCTGTAGCACAGCTGACTTCAGACAATCTTCAGAACCCATTTCGGCCCTTCCACTGGTCATCGTGTGCATTTGCTGCTGTCTCCTCAGGCTTGAAAGAGACCCGCTGTGCTGAGTCACTTGGTCATTCAACAGACGTTTACTGGGCACCTTCTGTGTGCCTGGCCCCATACGAGGCACGAGGGATTTTAGTGGTGGGGAAAACCAGGCCCTTCCCTGCCCTGTTTAGCTTAGTCCACGAAGGGAGAAAGGCATTAATCAGACAGTCCCATGAACACAGGATGATGGTTACCAAGGGCAGGACTTGGTCCCGTGCACGCATGTAATGGAAGGTTCTGAGCTGGACTCAGAGAAGGCTTTCCTGAGAAAGTGAAGACTAAATCAAGATCTGAGAGGCAACAGGTGTTGACTGGGCTGGGGCAGGAAAGGAGCATTCCAGATGGAGAGAATAATAGGACTGCTGCTGGACAGCATAGCAAGGCCCCAGGTAGTGGGAGGGCTCAGGGAACAGAGGACTGGACAGGACCCAGGAAGGCTCAGACGCTTGGGGAGAATCTCGTTCCTTCTTCTGGGAAGAATTAGATGTGACTGGTGGGTACGGGAAGTGGACACGATGAAGGGGGCGTGAGAGGTTCCCTCCGGAGCTATGGGGAGGAGGGAACGCAGAGCCCGGAGAGTGGGCATGGGGGGCAGTTAGGAGGCAGAGAATGTGGGCCGGTGAGGAAACAAGGATCCTATTCCTGGGTGAGGTTGCATGAGTGTGAAGAGCCTAAGGCTAAAACCAAATACCAAGTTAATCCTCAGGGGCCCCAGCTTGGCCAGCAGCCCGGGGTGCGTGCGCTGAGAGCCCACCACAAACCACCTGCTCACCCGGGAGCTGCCTGTAAGACCAGGGTCTGGGGTGCATCAGGGCAGCCTTGAGGGGAGAGGGAGGAGGGACCCTTCAATACCCAACGTCCCAACTCCATGCAGCCTCAGGCACCTTCCACATCTGTCATCTCCAGGAAATCTCACAACAGTCCTTCATAGTAGGAATTAATTCCTATCGCCCCATTTGGTGGACGAGGAAACTAAGGCCGAGAGACGCAGAGCCCTTCAGGATCCAGGGGAAGAGGTAGATTGTCGCTGGGAGTGGAAGTCTGGGTGCACTGGGCAGGTGTGGATCCCTCAGACAGAGCCTGTTTGCCTAGCCCGTCCCACCCCCTTAGTGGTCTGACCTTATGCCAGTTAGTTAACCCAGAATAATGACCCCCAAGTCCTCAACTTGAAGAACCAGCTGAGGTAGCATATAAAAAAGACCTTCTTCGGGCTCTGCTCCCTGATAGACACTCATGACAAGATGGCTGTGGAATCTGTGGCCCGAAGAGGTGGGTACGGAGCCAGGGATCCACAGCAGGCTGGAAGCCTCTGGCCAGTTCCAGCAGAGGTGAGGGCAGAGGACCTCGGAGGCCCGGGTAAGGGAGAGACGAAGAAGACTCCACCCTTGGGGAGGGGATTGTGTTTGTGGGTTCATTAGCCAGAGAACATAGGCTTCTGACATTTGAGAACAAAGGGAAACAGAATTGACCTGAGTCAGGACGTTTTTAAAGGGACAGCGTCCTGTGAGAGATTGGATGGCAGACTTCTCCAAGCCTGTGAGCAGTGGAGCGTCCAAGAATATTCTTCTGTTCTTTGATCCCCTCATGAGCTCTATTTCAGGCAGACTAATGGGCACAAATCTATTCTGAGTTCGGAGGGCTGCTCAGCGTCAGCTGGGAGCTGGGCCTTGGGCAGAGCGTTGGAGAGACTCTGTCCTCAGTGGCCTTGCTGTCACCCACTCTTGGCCCAGCCCATCAACTGTCACAGTGGGCCAAGGCCATGCTGTGCAAACCTCCCTCCACCTGAAGGTCGGTCAGGGCAACCTCTAGGAGCCCTGCCTCCTCCATTAACTTGAGGCAGGCCCCAGTGGACGCTGGGAGAGCGAGGTTCTCATGGGAAATGTTGTAATGTTTTCTCTGCACTCAGTACCACTTCTGGAAGGATGAGATGTACAGGCAGCAAGAGAGTGCAAAGGGCTGGAGCGGGAGGTGCAGAGGACAGATTACATGAGGGGATGGAAGCACCGTGTTTTCAAGCCATTTCTTAACACAGCCACCAAACAGCCTTCTGTGCCGGGTGGGGCCCTGGGTTTGCAGGGTGGGGCCCTGGGCTTGCAGAGGCGAATGACACCATGCATAGTCAGCATGAGGTGTCTGGGGCTCATTCAACACATATTTATTTTTTTATTTTTTATTTTTTTTAAAGATTTTATTTATTTATTTGACAAAGAGAGACAGAGCGAGAGAGGGAACACAAGCAGTGGGGGAGTGGGAGAGGGAGAAGCAGGCCTCCCACTGAATGCGGGGCTCCATCCCAGGACCCTGGGATCATGACCCGAGCAGAAGGCAGACACTTAATGACTGAGCCATCTAGGCGCACCACACCACATATTTTAAAAAAAAAATTAATAGTCACAACTGAACAGGTTATTGAAAAGATGGAAATGCAGGGCTTCGGTCTTCTATCTGTAGGGAAAAGCCTCTGGTGGCTTTGGAGTAAGCTGGTGAAGTGGTACAAAGTCTCCTATTGTCCTCCTGAGGAGAGACCAAGTCCTCAAGCATTTCCTGGGGTTTTCTCTGGCACACTGGATGGTTCAGAGTAGGGCTGTGTAGTGCAGTTGGATACAATCTGGGTGAAATCCCAGGAAGTTTCAGACTCTGAGACCATTGCTGAACTATGATGAAGAAGAGTGAATTGACAGAAGCCTACATATTAGGGTGCAAGGAGAGGAACACAGAGGAAATTTTTGTTTAAGTTTCAAACTCATAAGATCATCCCCATTACTCGTCTGTGGCTCTACACACTTGCAGTGTATCATGGAGTAATTTTATACTTATTTATGCAGTTGCTTGCTTAGTATCTATTTCCCCTACTATCCTTAATGCTCTATGTCTTTCATATTTTATTCAGTATCTAACACAGTACTTGACGCATAGTAACCGCTCAATAAATGTTCAGTTAAAGAATGAATGAGTCATAAAAAATATCCCTCAGCCGCCCACCTTTTACTAATTTTCATGTAGTACGTACATGCTGCCAGAAGGTGGCGATAAATACCCACCCCCGAAGATTTCGGACCTTAGAGGGAAGGAAGCAAAGAATTACGTAATGTAACAAATACGTTTGCTTCATCAAATGTGGATTTAGGTTTATTGCCTCAGTTTGACATAGAGAAACAGCAGGATGAGGCAGAAATGACCAGACAGATCCGCATGCAAATCCTGCCTCTGTCACATGCTGCCAGGAACCTGGGGCAAATGCCTGGACCTTTCAAGCTCGCTTCCTTAACGACAATGCGGAGTTTAGGATGGCAGGTTTTGCTATGAGGACTGAATGAAGTAACACACATGAGAAGTATTAGAACTGAGCCCATTCCAGTCCTGTGTGGTAACCATTAAAGCGTTCCAACAAATGCTGAGACAGATGAAAATCTGTCCCCAACTTTCTACCTTCTGTTTTGTATGTCGTATTCTGGAAAGGAGTGTACATTTCTTACTGCTCCTCTGTATAACCTTGCAGCAGACTGACACAGGGGGAAGAGAATTAACTTCAGGGTTTGCTGGACCTTTCTGAGCCCATGTTTCCTTGCCCGTGAAATGGAGCTGAGGGTTACTGCTTGACAGGGGTATTGTGAAAACTAATAACGTAGCATAGACCATAGGACTCCATACAGACGCCGGTAGCCGCATGTGGTTATCTAAGTTGACAGGTAAGTTGAATAATATTGAAACATTCCGTTCTTTGGCTACACCAGTAACATTTCAAGGGTTACTTTCCCCACTGTTCTCAATTCTCTGTCTTTTTAAAATTTTATTCCCAGCACCTAAGACAGTGGTTGACCCAATACTGCTAGTAGGTATCATTTTGGACAGCGCAGTTATTGAATATTTTTATAATCACAAGAAGTTCTAGTGGACAGAGCTGGCTAGATTATAATGTCCAGTGAGTGGGGGCTGTTTTTAGCAGCAGTGTTCAATCACCTGGTTACCCTGAAGTTGGCACTGAAAGTGTCTCTCTCATTTGGTCACTCAACAAGATCGTATTCAGCACCTGCCATCTGCAGACCTGTGCTATGTGTTATGGATGCAATGGTGAGCAAACAAGGCTTTGCACTCTGGGAATTTACGGTTCAATAACAATCCCCTAATAAATAGGAATGATTAATAATGTTCATAAATAGTATTAATAATAATAAATATTGCCAAGTCAAAGTGAAAAAAACCCAAACCATCCCTTTGGCTTGTCTTGAGGATTCTAGGAGACAGTGAATGCGTAATCAGTTGCAACTAATGCAGGATTAGGAAGGACAACGTCAAGAAGAAATCGGTTCACTTGTTCATTCGCTAAGTCATTACTGAGCGCTTGCAATGGAGAGATTCAGTAAGGAACTAAACAGTGTAGCAGCCGAGGCTCTCTGCCCTCACGGAGTTTACATTTCTCATGGAGGAAGAAAGAGGATGAATAAACAATTGAAATATGTTGTACGGTAGTCAGCTTTTTGGAGAAAAACGAGGCAGAGAAGGCGGCTAGGAAATCCTGGGAATGGGAGAACTGACTCGAGGCAGGAGGAAATTAGGGGACTGTAGCCAGAATCCCATGGGAGGTGATCGGGCTCCGGCTGAGGCAGAAGGGAGAGAAGGGGGTAAGCTATAGTTAATCCTCCCAATGGAAAGTCCACTGGGGAGGTCACAGAGGGGGAGAAGCAGAAGAGGTCTTGAGCCACCAGGACTTCACTGAAGAGTGAGGAGAAGGAGATGTTGTCCCGGCCCGCTCTCTAGTGGTGCTAGAGGGGGCCCTGGGAGCTTCCCCGGGTCACAGCTCTGAAGACGGACAGCCCATGCTATCAGGCTGTGCCCACCTGACTGGGCTCCGCTGAGAATCCGAGGGGAGGGGTCCTGGTCTCCCCTCCACATGCCCCCCAGAAAGAGGATGCAGCCCTTCTTTGCAGCAGCTCCCCACAATCTGATGGCGCCCTCATTCCCAGGCTTCCTGGGAAGGGAAGTCAATAGGAAAGGAAGATGTGCGGCCCAGAAAACCTATCTCAGGAACTTCCAGAAGTCAGTGCAGGGGAATGCCATGGGACAGATGCATGCTTCTCCTGCTTGTCGTTCTGCAGGAATGGTGACATTTTCCTGTGGGTATCATGCTACACTTGGTGGGCTGGGTCCTGGCCCCACCGCAGACCAGCAACATGGAAAGCCCGAGTTCTCAGGGCACAACTGGGGCACAAGATTGTCCCTGTGGTATGACAGGGACAGATCAATGTGTAGTCTTGAGGTCAGAGGCTCACCAGCAGGGCCAGAAGTAGCCAGCGATGGAGGGCCCTTCCTGCCCCCACCTTCTGTCAGGCTCCCACTACTAAGCTTGGAGACCCAAGTGTCAGAGCAAAAAGGCTGTGGGCCCACTCAGGGGGAGTCCTACACCCGATGAAGGGGGCTCCAGAGGGCCCTGAAGAAACTGCCTCTGGTGAACCATTCTGGCCAGCCGTCATCCTCCACCCGGGAACCTCGGGGACCAGCCTGGTCATCTCCACCCCCAGACATGCAGTCCAAACTGCTGATGGTGCTCTTCTCACCCTGAGACTTGAGTCTAGGGTTCTGCTGACCAGTCCCTGGAGCAGACCCTGCTCCACCCCCCAAGCCCTGCTCTCCGAAGAGAAGCCTTCTCTCAGGTGCCCTCAGGAGGGCGGGCTGTCCCAAGGTGCCAAACCAGACAGGTGTGGCCTCCAAGAGCCCCATGACCCAGGTCCCACCATCACTGGAAGGACTGCAGTATCTGGATTCAGTCAGCTGACCATCTGCAACTGCTTCCAGGTGGCTTTGTTCTGTTACTGGAAATGCAAGATATACTTGAGATAAAATGTTTGACCAAAAGTAGAAAAACTAAGTGTGTATGCACACAGACATAAAATAGAAACTAGGAATTTATCAAAGACTAGCTATAGTCAATCATCTAATACAGTTTCTAAAATTTCTCACAACTAGATTCATCTTCTTTCAAACAAATCACTATGGACTGAATATTTGTGTCCCTCCCCAAATTCACATGTTGAAACCTAACGTCCCAAGGTGAGGGTATTAGGAGGTAGGCCTGTTCAAGGAGTTTAGGTCATGAAGGTGGAGCCCTCATGAATGGGATTAGTGCCCTTATATAAGAGACCCCACAGGGGTGTCTGGGCGGCTCAGTTGGTTAAGTGTCCAAGTCTTGATTTCGGCTCAGGTTATGATCTCAGGTTTGTGAGATCCAGCCTCACGTCAGGTTCCGTGCTGGGCATGGAGTCTGCTTAAGATCTTAGGATTCTCTCTCCCCCTTTCCCTCTGGCCCCCCCCAAAAAAAGAAGGAAAAAGAGACCCCATAGTTTCCTTACCTCCTATGAGGACAAAGCAAGAATTTAGCAGTGTGCAACCCGGAAGAGGTCTTTCACCAAAAACTGCCCCTGCTAATACCTTGATACTGGACTTCATCCTCCAGAACTGTGTTTATAAATCATCCAGCCTGGGACATTTTGTTACAGCAGCCTGGATGGACTAAGACACAGTGGAATTATATATTATAGAATATATATTATACACACACACACACATAAATATACATATGATTTTTCAACCTCAAAGTTTTTTATTTATTATAGAGACTTGTAGATTATTAATGCCACTGAAAATTATTTCCACATCAACAAGAAAAACACACTGAATTTAAAAAATAAAAGAAATTTTAAGCAACAATACACAAAAAATACTTCTACTTCTCAGGCACTATCGTAGTCCAGAAGTGAATATGAGTTCAAGACCCCGATTTCTTCCTAAAGACATTGAAGAGTGTGGCTTCATTTTTCTGTGATGATCCCTCCAGAGCTGAATCATTTCATCAAAAGAAGGAGCATTCCCCTGATTAGAAAAACTCCAAGAACTCAGAACATGATAAGAGGAGTTTTCTAAAGGGAACAAGCCCTCCAGATACGTTAGCACACGCTCGGTCCTTCTGAAGTAAACGTGTTGGCTATAAAAGTCAGTAAATAGACCTTCTACAAGGCACATGTAACTTTTACAGCTCAATCGATTTTTTTCCTCGAGAATTTTCAGATCTAAATTTTTAATATACTGACTTGAAGTTCCCTGCTATTTTTAGATAAAACTATCAGATATCCCTTCCCTTTAAAGTATGCTATGTGAAATAAAGGTTAAAGCATTTCACTGCCAGAAAACCACACAGATGGAGACAATTACCCAGGGGTCTCAAGTCACAGCATAGCAAGCCTGGTGGATACACAGCACTGAGAGATGAGAATCTGCCAAGGGCTCACTCTGCTCTGCTCTGAGGCCATTTCACAGGGCCCAGCTCTCCCCAAGACTCCTGACCACAAGGCAGATAAGACACATCCGCAAAGAGCAGAAAGGGGTGAAGAACATTCGTGCACAAGGCACTTGTGATATGATGATATAATAAGAAATATATACTTGGTCTCAGTTCCCAGTTCTGACACCAGAGCTTCTAAGACCCTTGGACTCTCTGGAAGGATAACAGTGTCTTTTGTATGCTAATGAGGTGACTGGTGGCTGGGGGCCCTTTGATAGCTTCCGGATGGGAGCTGGTCAGACAAAAGACTGGAGGCATGATTAGAGGATGGGAACTCTGGGGAGGGGAGAAGGGCTGGAGATGGAATTCAATTGTCTTAGCCAGTGATTTAATCAACCATGCCTAAGTAATGAGGCCTCCAATAAAACCCTTCAACTACAGGTTTGAGGAGCCTCCCAGTTGGAGGACTCACTGAGGTGCTCTTCGGGTGGCTGCCCGCAGAGGGCCCTGTGCACCCTCCGTGCACTTTCCCCTACACCTTGCCCACTGACTGTTCCTGAGTTGTGTCCTTTAAAATAAACCTGTAATAGTAAATAAAGTGCCTTCCTTAATTCTTTGAGTAGTTCTAGCAAATTATTGAAGGAGGGCCTTGTGGGCGCCCCCCCCCCCCCCCCCGCCCTTCCTACCAGGTCTATCAGAAGTACCAGGGACTGACCACTGGCATCTGAAATGGGGGCAGTCTGGTGGGACTGAGCCCTTCCCTGTGGGGTCTGCCCGGACTCCGCCCAGGGGTTAGTGTCAGAATGGAACTGAATTCACCTGGACCAGGTTAATAATGTCCAGAAAATCAGAGTTGTTAGGAAGGAAAAACCAAAAACCAAACCCAACCAAAACAAACCCCACACATTTGGTGTCAGAAGTATCATAAGTTTAAAAAAACGTTCAGAGCACATGTGAATTAAACTTACCTATTTAGAAACTGTCAAGGTCAAAACCGTGTAGTTCAAAACTCAGCACCTGGTAGCCTGTCCTCAGGTACCCAGGCCCCTAATGGCATTATGGGGTGAAGCGGAAACAGGCTGAGCGGGTAGGAGAGGACAGGAGCCTTTCCCTCTTAACTCTCCACCTTGAAACCAATCCTGTAGTCTTGCCCCCTCCTCTGTCCCAGTTCTCATCAGTCCCGCCTTGGGTTCCCCCATTAACTGTGAAATCCCAGAGCCCGGGGACTACGAGCTGTGGATCTCTGCTTTCCCAGTACCAAAAACGGGGCCTGGCCACAGTTATGGGACCTCACGGGGAAATACACATTTCATTTCTGCCCAGAAATGTTCCACCTTCCAAGGGCTTCTAAGTATGGGAGGTGTGGGCAGCAGGCCCCAGGGCAGGAAGCACAGTGAGAAACATGAGCTGAGGGCCCCGGAAGGGAGACAGCCCCAGGTGGGCACAAAGCAGGCCCGCGGCACGGAGGCTGGCCGGCCTGTCCCAGTAACCAGTGACAAAACTTACCAAGGAGCGGGGATACCCGTGACATCCTCAGACACCTGCTTTGGTCTTTGTATTTGCAGGACTGATGCATCCATATCCCCTCTCTGCCTTAAAACAGCACGTGGTTTGTTTTTGCTTTTGGTTTGTGGTTTGGGGCTTGTTTCCACGGTCTTACCTCCTCCAGGGTCTGCTCTTCCTTCTCCTCCTGTGTTCATTCTTTGTCTCCAATGCCACTCTGGCCAACTGTTGGCTCTGAAAAGAAACCTCTTTATAGCTCTTAAAAATAAACCTCGTCATGTTCTATTTTTAATGGGTTTTAAATGTCTGTTCTACAAAAGAAAAGTCCCTGTAAAAAAGAAGAGAGCCAATGGAGCCTCACCCGGGGAGAGGAGTGTGGGCGGGGGCTGGGGAGCCGGGGCAGAGAAAACCAGGTCTGGGCAACCTCGCGCTGGCCCCCCCGGGCGGCGAACCTGGAGGTCCAGAGACGAAGGCGAAGTTCATGGAGCACCGCTCTGCATGGGAGAGAAGTCGGCTCCCTACCTCAGTCCTTGTCCTTGTGGCAGCGAGGGCGGGGAAGCCACGGATGAGGGACCCTAGCTGCGGGCTCAAGGGCCCCGCCACCACGAAGGCCGCATGTCCCAGCCTCATGCACAGGAATGGCCTGATGGGCGCCTGCCTAGGCCTTGAGCACCGCGCCAAACCGCTGTCCAGGCGGGAGGCCTGCCTGCCACCCCTGCGCCCTCGGCGGCCTGGGAGCGCCCGCGGTGCGGTCCCCGGGATGGCGCGGTGGCCTCCCAGGCTTTCCCGGACTCCACCCGGGCCTGAGGTTTTGCGCCTCCCGCCACCTGAACTTGTGTCTTCTGCTCGCAGTTCTTCCCCTACGGCGACGCCTCCAAGTTCGCCCAGCACGCCTTCCGAACCTTTGACAAGAACGGGGACGGCACCATCGACTTCCGAGAGTTCATCTGCGCCCTGTCCATCACCTCGAGGGGCAGCTTCGAGCAGAAGCTGAACTGGGCCTTCAACATGTACGACCTGGACGGCGACGGCAAGATCACGAGGGTGGAGATGCTGGAGATCATAGAGGTGAGGCGGTGGGCCCTCGGGGCGGGGCGGGGCGGGGGGGGGAGTGCCCTCAGGGCGAGGCCGGGGCGGGGCGGGGCGGGGGAACCCCTCGGGGCGGGGCCGGGGGGGAACCTGGGTGGCAGGGCCCGGGCGGGGCCAGGGTCCTAGTGGCCGGGTTGGGGGGCGTTCAGGGCGGGGCGGGGGCCCTCGGGGCAGGGGTGGGTGGGGGAGGGGTGGAGCGTAGAGGGACCTCCGGGCGAGGCCGGGGGGGGGGGGGCCTCGGAGAGGGGTCAGGGGAACCTAGATGGCAGGGGCGGGGGGCTGGGCGGGGGTGGCCTTTGGGGGCGGAGGGCCCTCGGGGCGGGGCCGGGCCGGCGGGGCTTCGGTGGACCTCGCGATGCGGCTGGACTTCGGGACCGGGATGGGACGGGACGGGGCGGGGCGGGCTAGGACCACGGCCGCAGGGCACAGGAGGCAGACCCCCCCAGGAGGAAGCTTCCTGGGGCCTAGGCTGTGGAGACTTCTTTTCTTCCCGGCCTGGAGCCCGGGTAGTTGCATGCCAGGCCGTGAATTCTCCCGACCCCCGTCCCGGGCCTCGGCGCAGCGCTGGGAAAAGTCACAGATCCAAGCCGCTGGGCCCTAACGCTGGGCCCCAAGGATATTATCAGACTCAGTTCTTCTGCCCTTGGTTTAGCTCTGCTCTGCTGGATGTCCCCCCCTTCCTCAAACCAGCTTTCCCCTGGTGGGCATCTTGGCTCCTCTAACTGGCATCTTAAAAACTTTATTGAGTTGTAATTTATAGACCACAGTATGCAGCCATCACCATAATCCAATTTTAGAACATTTTCATTCTCCCTGTAAGACCCCTCCTGCCACCTGCCTGTTCCTATTACAGACTCAGAAGACTCCACTCTTCTTTGTCTCTATGGATTTATGTCTCTGGACATTTCATATAAACAGAATCATACAATATAAATATATGGCTTGTCTGGCTTTTTTTTTTATCTGTGTTGTAGGATTCATCAGTGTTTCGTTCCTTTTTAGTTCTAAAATAGTATTCAATTGCACAGATCTGTCATATTGTTTATCTGTTTACCAGTTGTTGAGTGCTGGTGTTGCTTCCACTCCTTGGCCATTAATAATGCTGCTACGAACATTCACCAGCAGGTCTTGGTATAGATGGGCAATAGAAAGTTTCTATTTAGGAAATTCCCACGTTGAGAATTACTTGTGTACAGCTAATTGAACTGGATAGTCAGAATTCTTTAACTTACAGAGTGCCTGATCCACAGATCTCCCTACACTATCTTCTTTCTGAGCTAAATGTTAGTGGCCCACCTTGCTTGTCTTAACTGACTGTAAGTTCCTTATCAGCTGGGACCACCTTTTCTGTTTTCCTAAATCTACAAGGACTAGTGCTTGGTGACTTTCATCTGCACTTCAAACCCCGAATGTTTAAAACTGAGCTCATCATTTTCCTCCTGAATCTTCTCATCTATTATTCTTGCACCTACCACTGAGGTACTCTTTCTCCCCACTTCCTCCAGCCAGAAACCTGGGAGTCGGATGAAATTCTTTTATGCCCAATTAGTCATAAGACTCACACATATTTGATTATATCACTGTCTTACTTAAAACGACTTTGGAGTCCTTTGAAGTAAATTTAAATTCTTTATCAGATCGTGGGAGAACTTTATGCTCTGTTTCTGGTTTTCCCAAGGCTATCTATAAGATGGTAGGCACCGTGATCATGATGAAAATGAATGAGGACGGCCTCACGCCTGAGCAGCGAGTAGACAAGATTTTCAGCAAGATGGATAAGAACAAAGATGACCAGATTACACTGGATGAATTCAAAGAAGCTGCAAAGAGCGACCCTTCCATTGTATTACTCCTGCAGTGCGACATTCAGAAATGAGCTGAGGTCAACGCTATGGACTGCACAAAAGTCTCAATGTTCCATTCAGTCTGCAGCTATTCTCACACACACACACACACACACACATACACACACACGCACACAGATATTGCTTGGACTACCTATCAATGGACTTGCTTCTTGTGTTTGAAACACTTGTGTGCATGAGAATGTCATTTGCTAATGAATTTTAAAAGCATATATTATAAAACAACCTTCCACAATGTGATATGTGTAACATCATTTCATAAAATCCCTTCTCCCCTCAAGCCTGGACAGAAATGTGCTACAAAGAGTTCTATGGTTTCTTGTTCATGTTTTGCTAATGCTCGTGTCTCCTTGATTACATGTTCGTAGCACTGAGCCCCCCACGGTAATGTAACTTAATATAAGCTGTGTCACCATTCTCCTGTAAAATAGTACTGGACAGGCCCCGGAGGGGCTTCGGCTCCTCTGGGTGGTCCACACCCAAGAGCTTGTATTATCAGTGAAGATAAATGTGCTACATTTGCATGCCTTTTAGGTTTGCCTTAATTCTTACCTCATTTGCATTCTATCAATCTGGAAAGAGCTATGTTGGAATTAATGCAGTATAAAACTTAAAAATCCTGCTAAATGACTCATTAATTAAGTATATCTATCTCTATATACATATACACAAAGATATTATTTATTGAAAGTAAAAAAAGACAAAGCTGGAAGTGTATTGATTTTTGATTGAATTTTCAAAGGCTTCCAAAGAGGTGGCAATAGATGTCCCAAATAAATTTATAACATTTGACTTTTTCCTTCAATTCTTATTTCAGAATTTAAAATCTGATGTTCATAATTATCAAGGGTCAGCTAGCAACAACTTACCTACCCTGAAACACACGTCTTTGGAATTCAGAGAATTAATGACAATGAAAGGGGAAAAAAACAAACAACTTTCCAACTCTTCATCCTGGCCCTCAAAAGAGGGGCAATTAACACGGTATATAAAGTTCAAATAAAACATAAAACTTGTTCATTCTCAAAAATTGCTCATTGTATAAAATTATGTTTCCTCTCAATGTGACTGGGGCTAGCAACACATGACCTTCACCTGCTGTGGAGGACACAGGCAACCAGCCGAGACGTGTCCTCCAAAAGCAGCCCATAGGAAAGAACACTTCTGTCTTTCCAGGTCAAAAGTATACTAGTTATTTTTCTTTTTTTCTTTTTTAGAGAGAGACTGGGGGAGGGGCAGAGGGTGAGAGAGAGAGAATCTTAAGCAGACTCCATGCTGAGTGCAGGGCTCAACGTGGGGCTCAATCTCATAACCCTGAGATCATGACCTGAGCCAAAATCAAGAGTTGGACGTTTAACTGACTGAGCCACCCAGGCGCCCTGCTAGTTGTTATTTTTAATGATGGGACAAAATTCTGACCCTTTGAAGCCTGAGGAAGGCAGGCAGAATTCCCTCAAGAGCTCTAAAGACAGGTTGGTATTTTCAGAACGTATCTAGAGAAGCTCAGTTTTCTTCTACTATGCTGTGCAACAGAACTTTCTATGACGATGGAAAGGTACGTGTCTGCACTGGCTACATGTAACTATTGAGCACTTCAATATGGCTAGTGTGACTGAGGAACCGAATTTTTCATTTTAACTAATTTAAGTTTAGGGTTCCTGGGTGGCGCAGTCAGTTAAGCATCCGACTCTAGACTTCGGCTCAGGTCATGATCTCAGGGTCATGAGAACGAGCCCCGCATTGGGCTCTGAGCTTACCAGGGAGTCTGCTTAAGATGCTCTCTCTCCCTCTCCCTCTGCCCTTCCCCCACCCCCAAAAAATAATAAATGATAATTAATTTAAATTTAATTTGCCACATGTAGTGAATAATTATAGTATCAGACAAGACAGTGCTATGTTATTCACTTTTCATTGAATGCCTTTTTTTTTTTTCCTAAATACTCTTCCTTTGTGTGTCTTAGGATCATTAACTAAGACCAGAGACCAGGGCCTAATGATTCCATGCATCCATTCAACAAGAAGCTGTGAGCAAGCACACCGCACCACAAACACTCAGGACACCGACGGTACCTGAATCACTGATAGAACCATCCCAAGTGGTACTAGAATGTCCTTCATCCCTGTGCTTGGTGAGTCCAGTGTGGGGGCAGGGAGAGATGGGAGAACTTCAGGGCGTCCCGATATTCTCTGCCCCTAAGTGAGGGGGTCAGGGGTGGGGGTGGGGGTGAGGAGCTAGGGAGGCTCCTTAGAATGGTACTCAGTTAAATCAGACTCTGACACTGCATTCATAGCAGATCTTCACTGGTTACCTGTTCTGCACCTAATACCATCCTTTTGCCGGGGCGGCGGGGGGAAGACAGACAATAACCAAACACCACACACACACACACACACACACACACACACACACACACACGATCACCTGTAAGAACAATGAAGAAAAGAACCACAAGCTAAGAAGGATGGGGATGGTAGCGCAAGTGATGGGATGCAGCAGTCTGATTAGATGACATTTGAAGTAAGACCTGAATGAAGGAAGTGAGCCACAAGGATATTCAGGGCAATGATGGGGGGGAACCCCTCCAGCAGACTGACTAGTTCTTTTTTTTTTTTTTAAAGATTGATTTTATTTATTTGAGAGAGAGAGAGAGAGAATGCCCACGAGGTGGGGAGGGCAGAGGGGGAGAGAATCTTCAAGCAGACTCCGCGCTGAGCATGGAGCCTGAGCAGGGCTATTTCCCACAACCCAGGAGATCCCAACCTGAGCTGAAACCAAGAGTTGGATGCTTGACCGACTGAGCCACCCAGGTGCCCCTGACTAGTTCTCTTCATAAATAAAATGTAGAGATTGGGCCAGCAAGTGAGCCCGGCGCTGGTAGTGTAGACCGGTACTGTGGGTATGCTGGAGAGGGGTCCAGCGGCCCTTGGCTAGAGGAAGTGTGCATGGGCCCTCGGAGGCCGCACTCCCGCTTCCGGGTGTGCCGCCTGCCCCAAGAAGCTCTCACAGAGGGCCCTGAGGGGACGTGTCCCAAGGTGTCTGTGACGGTGTTTGTGGGAACTGCAGGCAATCTGCTGGTTCATTACGAGAGGAACAGGTAAGTAAAATGTGGTCAGTGCTTCTTATGCATACCACACATTGGCTGGAGGCAAGGGACTGATGCACACACAGCAACGTGGACACAACTTTATTTTTTTTAAGATTTTCTTTATTTGAGAGAGAGAGGGAGAGGGAGAGAGCACACGAGAGTGGGGAGGGCCAGAGGGAGAGGGAGAAGCAGGCCTCCCACTGAGTAGGGAGCCGGATGCGGGGCTCGATCCCACGACCCTGGGATCATGACCTGAGCCAAAGGCAGCTGCTCAACTAACTGAGCCACCCAGGCACCCCAGACATAACTCTTTTATTATTTATTTTATTATTATTATTATTTTTAAAGATTTTATTTATTTATTTGACAGAGAGAGACACAGCGAGAGAGGGAACACAAGCAGGGGGAGTGGGAGAGGGAGAAGCAGGCTTCCCGCCGAGCAAGGAGCCCGATGCGGTCTCGATCCCAGGACCCTGGGACCATGACCTGAGCCGAAGGCAGATGCTTAAGGACTGAGCCACCCAGGCGCCCTGGACATAACTCTTTTATTTATTTTATTATTATTATTATTTTTAAAGATTTTATTTATTTATTTGACAGAGAGACACAGCGAGAGAGGGAACACAAGCAGGGGGAGTGGGAGAGGGAGAAGCAGGCTTCCCGCGGAGCAGGGAGCCCGATGCGAGCTCGATCCCAGGACCCTGGGACCATGACCTGAGCCAAAGGCAGACGCTTAAGGACTGAGCCACCCAGGCGCCCCGGACATAACTCTTAAATGCCGAATGGGGAAAATAGAAACAAAATCTTATGCACGGTATAATATATATAAATGAAAAACTCATTCTCACAGAAATGTAAGAACACCGAAGTCATGTAAAACTAAAGGAAATAATCACATCAGAAGAGTTTCTGGGGGTGGGTCGTAATGGGAGTGGTTCAGTTCCTAGTGCTCCACGCTAACTCCTCCCCCAAACTTAGTGGCTAAAAAGAGAAACAATCCTTTTGTTATTTCCACGGTTTCTGTGGGTCAGGAGTTGGTGAGAGGTTCGTGCGGCTGCTTCTGGCTCGGGGTCTCTCCGGTGGTTGCAGCGCTAGGGTAGCTGGAGCTGCGGCGGGCTCTGGCGGCATCTCTCTTCCTGTGGTCTCAGGGCCCCTCCCCCGGGGCCAGTTTGGGCTTCTTCACAGGATGGTGGCCACAACACACATGGATTTTTTTTTTTTTAAGATTTCTTTATTCATTTGACAGAGAGAGCGCGAGCGAGCACAAACAGGGGGAGCGGCAGGCAGAGGGAGAGGGAGAAGCAGGCTCCCCACTGAGCAGAGAGCCCGACATGGGGCTCGGGATCCCAGACCCTGGGACACCCAGCCGACTGAGCCCCCCAGGCGCCCCAGGGCTCACGACTTTCATGGTGGTTCAGGCTCCGGCACAAGAGTCCTGCAGAGGTGTTGGAGGTTTCATAGATTTTTCTGACCTGACCTCAGAAGTCAGGAAATATCACTTGCATAGCATTTTATTGATGACAAGACAGTCACAGACCCATCCATATTCAAGGGAATTAGATTCCAAGTCTTGCTTTTTACAAGGGATTCCTATTGCTTGAAGACTTCGTATTTCCTGTAATTCACTCATTCAGGATCAGTCTCTGGATGAACAATATGAACTTCTATCTTAAAGAGGCCAGATGCTTCTCTCCTCCACATGGTTGGAACTCATGTCAAGAAGTAAAACACATGCTTAAACAGATGTCTTCAGAGAGCCTAAAGGCAAAGGGTGTGTAGGGGAATAGCAAGAAACTGATAGTCAATTAGAGCTCTAAATAAAATAACATAAGGTTCCCTGAGGTCCCTTCTTGTAAGCAATTAAGTTTCTCCAATATTTTGGGCACACAATTCGGATTTTCCGCAGCATCTTGCAGGTGAAATGTAATTTTCAGGCTCTTCAAGTCACTTTAGTGTTTTCCATTCTTACACTCACCAGTGTGACATTACTCATCAAGTACCAGTATGCTTGCCTCCGCCTCTGCATCTTCCCTGTGAATGGCACACTCATTCCGACAGTTTTCAGGCCCCAGGCCAATTATTCTTGATTCCTCCCTCACAACTCCAGAGGGAAATCGCAAATCCCACTGCCTCGTTTCCCACTTGAACACTTCTCCCTCCTTACTTTGGCCCAAGTCACCATGACTTCTTACCTGGACCACAGCCAAAGCTTGCTTTCATTCACCATACTCTAATCCTAACCTATTCCCACAGCAGCCAGAGAAATTATTTGAATATGTTGACTATACCAGGTTGGAAAACTAGTTACTAGATGTCAAATGATCCCGCTTCCTTCTGCCTACCTCTGCACCTCATCCCCTTTGTTTACTAAGTAAGCTCTGCCAACATGGGCCTCATGATTCCTGGACGTGAAGTCCATTCTCACCTACGGCCTTTGCACTCATGTTCTCTGCTTGGAACCCTTGCTCCAGGTCTTCCCATAGCTCGTTCTTGCTCATTTCAGCTCTGCTTAGATATTACCTTCTGCAAAGTCTTCCTTCAACACTGCTTCTGAGACACCACCCCCTCCACTTAACTCCTGACCCTGCTAAATTTATTACACATAGCAATTACTGTTCTCTGGAATCATATACAGTGGATGTTCCCCTGAACTAGAATTTTAGCTCCCCAAGGGCAGATTTGGTATTACTCACAGTAGTATTCCCCGTGCTTTAAATTGTTGCAAACACGCACACGGCAGGAACTTCATCATTTTTGAATGAATCTCTATATTCTTATACTTGAGAAAATCAGGCAGCAACAGCCCTCTTAAGCTTGCTGATCAGTGAGTATTCTCAGGCCACATTAGTTTGTATGGAATCTATCCAGATGCCCCAGCCAAGATTCAAGAGGTTAGGTATCAATATTATAAATAATCAAGAAAATTCCATTTGCTGACTCAAAGAAATAGCTAATTTATATCCACATTACTTTACCACTCTTTAAAGAACAAAAGGTATTCCTATTAAATAATATTTTGATGCATCTTCCAGTCCACAGTCACTTAGTTCAAGTCATAAGATACCAGTTACTGTTTGAACTTTTAGAACACTAAGCTTCAAACCAATTCTCTGGAAAATCTGAGTTAGTCAAAGTATAGGCAACCATGTTGATGTATAAAAAAGTCCTAAGTCTAACCAGAATGTCACTGACTCGGGACATGATAACCGGGACTAATTCACAGGAATCTGGATCACTTTGGTCTCCATCACGGCTGGCAACACTTCTGATCCAGCTCGTGTTCCAGACAACAGTTATTTACTCAGAACTGAAGCATTTTGGTCTCTGGACATCTTGAAGATGTGTGAAGGTGAAGGGTTAGGAGGGAAGCAGCCCTTGAGGATGGGATGGAGAAGCGAAAATACTTAAGGAAGAAGAAGGCAGTGCGCCTGAATCTTGATTACCAACTTGAGTCTATTATTTATATCTTGGTTTACTACAACTCATTACCTTTGTCATTTTGAGAATGATCTTAATCATGTCCACCCCATGGATTTGAGAGGATAGGATTGAAGAGTCCAAGGGAGCATGTGCCCCTTGTTTCCTGGGATCTCATTACTCAGCTCAGTCCTGATGATAAACCAGGGGCTGGGGAACACTCTGTATGATGTAGTGAAGTCACTCAATACAAACATTTAAAGTTTCATTTTTAGAAGTTATACGTATTTAAAAAAAAAAAACTTTTTTCTTCTTTTATTCTAATTAATGTTACTATTAATTAGAACATTAATTGAAGATATTTTCACTTATGATAGTTGAAACCAAAACTTTGTGAGGCTAAAGCGATGAATAATCGACTCTTAACAAAAGATATTCGGATACCTGAGGATTATATTTCCCATTCTGTATTCAGAACCATTAACATTCAAAAACTATCATAAAGATTCAGACACTAAAATTATTTAGCTAATATAAGTTTATGCATTTGGTATATTTTTTATTTGAAAAAGCACATGTATGTTAAAAAATAGTTTTGTTACAAACGAGTCATAAACATACCTTTAAAAGGTCAGACTTTGCATGGGTGTGGGGGGATGTTTATTAACTTTCGGCATACATTTCCTCTTTCTGTAAATTCTTAGGTTAGAAAAGCACAGACTCTGGACTTCTCATTTGCCAACTGATCTCACTTTAAGGTTAATCAAACTCCCTCCCCTCTACTAAAATAAAAAACAAAATCCAGTTTTTCTCAGTATCCACAAAAGTGTTGCTGCTTCTAAAATACTGCTTTTTTTCTTAAAATACTTCCTTTTCAATTACATAAGTATTTATTGCTAGCAATACAGGGAATGCTTCTTGGGTATCCACGTCTGTCTTAAAAACCTAGCACTTACCCTAATATCAAAGAGAATATAGGCAGGAGTCTTATTCATGCCTTCTTCAAAAAACAAAAAAAAGTCAGTAACTACCACTTCTTACAATATGCTATATTTTATCATTCTACGAAGCACACTCTTAAACAACCCTAAAATCAGGACGTGTCTTTAATGGCACGGATGTCAGCTCACCATCAACACGCTGGCCTCTGGCTCTGCGCTGCTTTCCTGCCCCAGGGGGAGCCCCACTTTTCCCAGCCCTTCTCCCCAGCCTGGGTCCTCTCAGCTGAGCCCAAGCTGAGCAGGAGCTGAGCCAAAGCGCTGGCCCAGCAACAGAGGGGTTTGAGGCCAGACAAGTACCTGTAGTGTGTGACCCAGGCTGCACGACACTTAAAGGACTGAGAAAGGCACTGGTCAGAGCTGGTGGTGCTCTGGTGCTCCTTCAAAGTGCCACACGGACAGCATCCTAAATTTGAGTGAAATACAATAATTAAAAGTACAGCCCAAATCTATCGTCGTATCTTTGATGATAAAAAATGACCTGTGCAGGAATTCTGAGCAGTGTTTGGGAGTCCTGTGCAGGTCCCTCATAATTAAGCAAGAGAGACAATAAATGCACTGCAAACTGGTCCCCGTCCACAGACCACCTGTGCACCCCCAACCCCTGTAATGAGAATGTGATTCTCTGGAAAACAAAACTAAATATAATCAGGTGCTCAAACTTTTATTTTAACTCTTACAAAATACCATAGAAATGAACCCAAACTAAACAGATATGTACATGTACATATGTACAAAATTTTACTTCTGAAAAACAATCTATAAAAGTAGATGGTTAAAAAAAACGAACTTAAAAAAGATTTAAAACCAATACTATGAAATTAATTTCCTCAAAGTAAAGTAACAGAAATTTTAAATTGCCGGTTGTAGTAGGCTTTCTAGACTTATTTACATATTTTATTGGGGCCAGAAATATAAAGGAGTTTCTTTTATTTTAGATTATCTTCAGTTTCATTTTATTTCATTACATACTCCTGAATCTTTTTCCCTTTACAAGTCCTTCAACATGAGGACACGGCGGAGGCCATAGGAAGTTACAGATCAACTTCGGTCATCTTCTTCCTCTTGACCCACAGGTCGGAAAGGCAATGTAGTTTGTCCTCTTTCAGGGTCAGACATTCGAAGGATTCTAATCAGTTTACTTGATGGAAGTGAACTAGAGGAAGCAAAATTAATTACTCAGATTACGAGGAAAATGTTTTCACATTAAAAAAAATTCTAATACTCCCTCATGAAAACACCAGTCTACTGCATCTGCTACTGTGGGATATGCTGACTATCTGGAGTTCTAGGAGAAATATAATTTGCAATAAAGAAATCATTTGTTTTCATTTTTAAAAATTAACTTCCTGCTAAATGAGGTAGGCTTTCAGTTTAGAAGAAAAAGAAAATGAGGAGATTTATATACCAACTATTTCTAATTCTTATTCTTGTCCAGCCAAGAAGCAGTTACCTGAATATTCCCAATCACATACTTCCATCCCCACAGGATCAAGTGACCACTGTAGAGGCAGAATATCAACACTAAATGACACATGCCTGACACCTTGTAAGTACCCAAAACCTGCTGACTGACTGCAGAACAGAGCTCTTTTAGAAAGATTAGAAGCAGTAAGTCACCAGGAGAAGAGCCAAGACTAGGGAAATCATGAATTGTGTCTTTAGTCTAAACAGAATTACCAAAATGACTTTACTAGTTGGTCATGATAACCACGAAGAAACAGAGTCAAAATAGAAATAGTAACAAGTCAATAATCAAATTCACATCAACTTGCTTCTGTTATGGAAGGGAGATAACACAAACAAAATTTTAAATATCTAAAAAGGAAAAATTACCTTAGATCTGACGTTGGAACTGATTTTCTTTTTATTGGTGATTTATGTATTTGCATTTAAAAAATTAAGATTATAAGAGACTTATTTCCCCCTTTTATATATTTGATGTATATATTCACAGAAGAATTTTTAAAAGTTACCTCATGCTTTGAGGGGTAAGCAAGATAAACTGTCTGAAACGCTGGGAATCTGCCATCTTGAGTATCATGTCCATTGCAATCCTCCGGTTAACCATGTCCTGAAGAACAAAGTGAGGATCACTATTGCATCAGTCATATTCCTGCAAAAGCAGCATTCTGCTGGCTGTTACAAGCCCCTGCATTTTTATCCAGGGATCACCTACTACTTTATCTGTGATGCCTAACTATTCACACAGGGAAAGATAATATCCAAAACTATTAGAGGAAAATAACTGAATATATGTATTTTCCAGGTAATTTCTACAGTCAGATTATTTGTAAGTATAGCTCCCTCCCTCAAATATACTTAGCAATTAAAGTAATCTGTAGGGGCACCTGGGTGGCTCAGTCATTAAGCGTCTGCCTTTGGCTCAGGTCTTGATCCCAGGGTCCTGGGATCGAGCCCCGCATCGGGAGCCTGCTCCTCCCTCTCCCACTCCCCCTGCTTGTGTTCCCTCTCTCGCTGTGTCTCTCTCTGTCAAATAAATAAATAAAACCTTTAAAAAAATAAAGTAATCTGCAAATATTCCAAAGACACAACTAAATGTTAGAGAATGAATCTAATTTGGACAGTAATAATAATTAATCCCTCAGGAGAACAATATCAAAAGTGACAGCTATAAAGTATTAATTCTCTCAAAATTTCCCTCCGTGATCAAGATGTTTTAAAACCTCTGCCCCTACCCTATCACTTTCTACAATGCGTACAATGTGAACCAATTTATTTATATTCTTTTTTTTTTTTTTTTAAGATTTCATTTATTTATTTGACAGAGAGAGAGAGAGAGAGCACAAGCAGGGGGAGAGGCAGGCAGAGGGACAGGGAGAAACAGACTCCCCGCTAAGCAGGGAGCCCGACTCAGGGCTCCATCCCAGGACTCTGGGATCATGACCTGAGCCGAAGGCAGATGCTTAACTGACTGAGCCACCCAGGCGCCCTGAACCAATTTAAATTTAGAAACCAGTTCCTCGATTTAATCTTTAAAAGAAGTTAAATAGCATATCAGTGTATAGAAAAACAATGCTTCATTATAACAGGTTTTGAAACGAAATTAAACTGTGGGCTTACATTTTCTGAGTTCAAATAACAGAGAAAGAAAAAATCAAAGTACCTTGAAAACTGAAAAGTGGAAAACATAACCAAATGCGTTTATAGGCATATATTTTTAAAGGTCTATTTGAAACTTTATGTGGCAGTACAGCATGGTGGTTAAGAACACACTGTTTTGGAGGCAGACCAACATCCTGGTGATATTGCTCAATGGCTTGTATTTTATAAATTCTTCCCTCTGGCATATCTGTAAAGCAATCTAACTTAAAGTTAACAAAAATAACGAGAGCTTGCACAAGCAGATGCTGTCCTTTCAAAACACTGCCCCGGGGAGGCCTATCATTTAATAACAAAGCTGCCAAACCACCAAAATATATTTGTTTCTGATTGGTTTTCAGAACTTGGGCACATTTTTCTGAATAATTCCAATGGGGCAAAATGCCATTCGGATTAAGAACCTCTAAGTTTCTGAAAGAGAAAGAAGTTATTCAGAATTAAATCTGACAAATAAGATGGGTGATAAGACTGCAAAATGGCATTTCAAACAAAATGAGTGCCTGGTAAGAACAATCCTCTCCTGCGATTTGTGAATTAGCTCTGAAGCCAATTCTCAGAGAATTTCTAACCAATCACAGCAATGGTATCAAGGGGAAAAATGACACTGAGGATTATACAGGACTCACAGGTATAAACTGCATGAACGAGCACTTTGTAGTACTTATTATGGGCTAGGCATCAGGTAGGTAAAAATATCAAGACATAGTTGGTAACTTCACAACGAAAATGTATAGAATACGTAATAGTACAATGTATGTAATATAAAATTACATAATATATTTGATATTATAACATATAAAAATACTAGTATGAGCTGGTGTAGGATGGTGCCAAGGGAGCTCTGAGAGGTTCCTAAATCCTGCCTGGTGGTCACAAAGGCTCTGTAAAGGTCACATCCGAACGAGGTCTGGAAAGATGAGTGGGATTCTGACATACACAAAGAAGGGCACAACAAGAAGAGGCGCAGTGTTTGGAAAATCACAAGTAGCTTGCAAGGGATAGCCACAGAAGGGGGAGATGCTACATCACAAAGGGTCTCAGCTACCCAAAGAATTAAACTTTCATCCCAGATAAGATAATTCACCACCTCAGAGTTCTAAACAAGTAAGTGCCCATGATCAGATTCATTTTAGAAATATAAACCTGGCAAAACAGTGAGGGAGGGACTAAAGAATAAGGAAGACTAAAGTCCGGGAGTCTGGACAGGAGGCGGTTCCAACAGGCAGGGGAGGAGACAGAGACAAGCTAACAGGAAGGAACAGAGACTCGGAAGGTCAGGCGTGATGGGCAAGTAAAAAGGGAGGGAGGATCACAGATACATCAAAGGTCTGGCAGTGCGAGGTAACAGGGTAGGTAACAGCAATGTGCCAGCAATCAAAGTAGCAGATTCAGGAAAAGGAAGAGGCTCTGAGTGGAAGACTTGCTGAGTTTGAGGCCTGGCTGTGCCTGATGACGTCTAACAGTGGTTGGGCATATGAGTCTGGAGTGCAAGAGAGGTGTCAGGGTGAGACACTCAGATGTGCTGGGATCCACATGCAGGTGGTAGTGTTGGGGACTCTGTGTGTGTGTGTGTGTGTATGTGGTGTGTGTGTTTAGTGTGTAGGTGTACGTAGGGTATGGCATCCAGGAAAATCAACAACAGTATAAAAAACAAAGAGGGCCTCACACATTTAAGGGCAATGGCATTAGGCGAGGCAGCACTAGAACCAGAAAAGAGGAGAGCAGAAACTGGCAAGAAGACATATTATAGGAGACGGAGGATAGGTCTCTGGTACCAAATACTTCAAAGAATTAAAATAATACTAAAAGTTCATCGATGATCTTTGCTAAACAAGTTTTACTAGAGTATTCTAGTCTAAACCCAGATTACAGTGGGTTTAAGAAAGTATAAGGCGTGAAGAAGTACACAGCATGGTTAACGGCTGGCTGGTGAAGGCTCACTCGGTCTCCACCATCTTCAGTGCATTTACATGTAAGACTGGAGCATCTCACCATAACCCTAGGAGGTAGGAAAGATTAATGAGGCTATTTTATGCATGAAGAAACCGAGGCCCAAAGTTCTCTGCGGAAGTAGTGGCAGAGGTTAGGTCTCAATCCCAGGTTATGATTTCCAAGTCAAATGTTCCTGCCCCTTGTGTGGCATCTGCTGCTCTTCCGATCCAAGCGAGGCTAAGGAAATGCTTCCCGTTGCGAAAATGCAAGGTGGAGACAGGCTAGGGAAGAGGCGGAAGCCCAGGACGGGGTCCCCAGGGTAGCAGGGAGAGCACCAGAACTCTTAGTTCTTCCCTACCACCTCTCATGGACTAAAGTGTCAGGGCAGGATCCCTTCTCTTGGGGGTAAAACTAAAGAAAGAATTGCTTCCTTTCAAAATACACATTTCCAACAGCAACAAAAATTTGAGAATTCAAAATTTAACACTACCATGTAGACATCAAACTCATCCAGGCATCTGAAAGGAGACTCAGCAATGGACCATAGAGAAAGAATGAAGCAAACTGTGGAAAAAGAACGTTCTCCTCCGGATAAGGCTCTCATGTCGTTGAAAGCAGCTCTGTTTCCCTCTCCAGGCTGAACCTTGAGTGAGTTAAAAAACAAAGTGGAGCAAAAATCAGACTAAATTCTTTACGAAAAGGCTGGCTAGCATTAGAAAAGAATGGGTTTACAGTAAAAAAAAAAAAAAAAAAAAGAATAAAATCATTTAGTGATTTAGTGATATGGAAATGACATCTATTTAACAATATTAACTCTGATCCATGAATGTGGGCTATCTTCCCATTTATTTGTGTCTTCTTCAATTTCCTTCATCAATGTCTTATAGTTTTCAGTGTACTGATCCTTCACCTCCTTGGTTAAATTTATTCCTAAGTACTTTATTATTTTCGATGCTACTGTGAATGAGATTGCTTGCTTTTTCTTTTTTCAAGCACTGCTAAGCGCTAAGACAATCTTTTGTTACTTGAATTACAGTGACATCTAGTGGTTAAGTTGCTTTAAAGGTAATTACTGAACGTCAAAAAGACAACAGGACCAACTTCAAGAGGCTCACGCTGGTCCAGGATGAACAGCAGCAACAAACTGAAACGTGTAAAATCTCTTTCAAAAATTCCTCTTAATAAGGGCTCAGAGGGACAATAAAAAAGAAATTAATAAAATTAATAACAAACTCTTTCACACAATATCCTGGGGAGACAGTATAAGATAACATTAGAAGGAATTCTATTTCATTTGGACAGAATTTCAGACATACATATATACCCATAAGGTGGAAAAATGGGGTACCATCAGCTTGTCTACCATAAAGTTTTACCACATGTGTTTTAGCAGACACATAACTTCACTTATTTTTCACACCCACTATTTGAAAATTATGTGCCTCTCAAGTAGCATTCATTTAGGAAAGGGTTATAAAAAATTCTGAATTTAAACATACACTGAAATTTTTATCATCCATAAGTCTGAATCTGTGAGAATCCAAATGAAAAAGCAACTAAGTAGTAAAAAGCCAAACCAAGCCAACCAACCAAAAAACTACTCCACAAAAAAGCAAGAACTAAGTAACAGGATGTGGTCCTTTGCTCCAAAATTGCATTTTGTATCGATCTAATAAATGAAGCCCTAGACTAATTGTGGAGATCTAAATTTCACCCCTATTATTAAATTATCATGGGACTTTGGTCTCAGTTTATTTATTTGTAAAACAAAGACTAGAGAACTAAAGGATCCTTAAAACAGTAATATTCTTTTTGAATAACAGGGGTGATAATGTCAGAAGGGCTAGCTTCGGTTGTCCTGTACAGTTAGCTCTGGGGATAAATTATCCAAACACTCCTAATATTTTCTTCTTTTTTTCATTTTCATTAGAGTATAATTCATATACAGCAAGGAAGATAAAGCTTAAGTGTTCAGCTCAATTACCTGGGTAATTACTCAGATCAAGACACGGAACATTCCTAGTGTCTCAGCAGATTCCGTGTTCTCTCCCCGTCACTACAAAACCCAAATGGTAACAACTATTCTGACTTTAATCATCACCATTTAATCGGGTGAATTTTTATCAGTTTTTTGAAGAGTTTTTAAGAGTGGATTGCTTTCATGAACACTGCCAGACAGGTTTCCAAATTAGTTCCACACCCTCACCAACACGAGACGTTATCGGTGTTGCTCATTTTGGTCACACTGGTAGCAGTATGATCGTCATCTATTATGGTATATATTCTTATTTTTCTTTTTTCTTTCTTTTTTTTTTTTTTAAGAGAGGGAGAGAGGGGAGAGGCTGAGGGAAAGGGAGAGAGAGAATCCTAGCAGACTATCCATGCAGAGCGTGGAGCTGGACATGGGGCTCGATCTCACAACCCTGAGATCATGACCTGAGCTGAAATCAAGAGTCAGACGCTTAACTGACTGAGCCACCCAGGCACCTCAAATTCGTATTTTTCTTTTTTCTTTTTTGAATTTTATTTATTTTATTATTTTTTTAAGATTTTATTTATTTATTTGACAGAGAGAGACACAGTGAGAGAGGGAACACAAGCAGGGGGAGTGGGAGAGGGAGAAGCAGGCAACCTGCTGAGCAGGTAGCCCGATGTGGGGCTCGATTCCAGGACCCTGGGATCATGACCTGAGCCGAAGGCAGACGCTTAACCGACTGAGCCACCCAGGTGCCCCCAAATTCGTATTTTTCTGATGAATAATGATACTAAGCACTTTTTTCAGGTACTTATTCACCACTTGGATACTTTATGAAGTTCCTCTTTAAGCATTTTGACCATTTTTAAATGCATCATCATTCTTTATTATTTCTTAAAAAATTTAGATGAGTCTTGTGTATATGTACCGTAAATTATCATTTATTCTAAGTATTAAAATGAAGTATAAAACTTATGACAACTAAGAGCAGTAAGCAATTACTTAAAAGTTTTGCCCCAGGGGCGCCTGGGTGGCTCAGTCGTTAAAGTCTGCTTTCGGCTCAGGTCATGATCCCAGGGTCCTGGGATGGAGCCCTGTATCCGGCTCCCTGCTCAGCAGGAAGCCTGCTTCTCCCTCTCCCACTCCCCCTGCTTGTGTTCCCTCTCTCACTGTGTGTCTCTCTCTGTCAAATAAATAAATAAAATCTTAAAAAAATAAAAAAATAAAAAATAAAATAAAAATTTTGCCCCAATTGTTTAGAGTGGGTGGTTGCTCTTGACCACCTGAACACATAATTTTTTTTTTTTTTTAAAGATTTTATTTATTTATTTGACAAAGACAGAGACAGCGAGAGCAGGAACACAAGCAGGGGGAGTGGGAGAGGGAGAAGCAGGCTTCCCACCAAGCAGGGAGCCTGATCTGGGACTCGATCCCAGGACCCTGGGATCATGACCTGAGTCGAAGGCGGACGCTTAACGACTGAGCCACCCAGGTGCCCCTGAACACATAATTTTTAATGCTATCTCCCTTACTCCCTCTTTCAATGCATACGACCATGAAAGAATCCACAAACACAGACTCTACAAGTTAAATATGGTGGCTTTGTTTTTTCAAAAGAGGCTGTATCTACAGATACCTTCAGAAATACATGCAAAGACAATTACAAGGGATAGAACATTCTTCTGAGAAATCCTTTCTTGGTTTCCTATAGTGACTTCCAGAGTCTATGGACTTTCTCTAATATCCCACATAAATTAAAATGCTAGATGAATTTTAAAAAGAAAGCTGTGGAGTGGAAAGAGGGTAAACATTTGTCACTGAAAATAAAATTCCTGGTCATCTTCTTGGTGGTTGTTGGGGGGGGGGTACAATGGCAGCGTTAGCCAATGAGATCTATTTAATTTTCAACACTCTGGCAAATACTAGCCTTGACTTAAAAGTAAGTTCTTTTGCTTTTCAAAGACAACAGATTAAAGCTTATCAATGTATTATCAAAAGAAATGCAGCAGCTAATTCTCCTAATAATTAGCATACGAAGAGTTAAGACACTTACTGATATGCTCAGAGTTTCATTCTTGTGGTCAAAATTCATCTTTCCACAATAAGCCCGCTGAGACAATAGGTTGTCAAAGTACAATTTGCATCGTAAAGTCAAACACCTTGGAATAAAGAAATGGGGCACATTAAAAAGGATATAAAAATATAAAAACTGTATATTCAGCATGATCTTTAAACCAGCATGTAAGACCAGAGAGAAATATGCCAAAATGTTAACACGGGTTGCCCATTTAATAGGTAGGATTTTAAGATTTTTCCCCCCATCTTTATATTTTGTGTCCCCACATTTTTACCACCTCATTTCCTTTTATAATAAACAAACATCATAGAATGAAAAATGATGCTATCCCACATTTAATATATTCTGTTACATTACAATCCGTCCATATGAATATATCAATCAATTCAAGCAATTTATATGAGGCATCACCCTAATACGGAAGACATAAATCTTGTCCTTGAGATTAAACTCTAGTAGTCTGTTAAGATAATAAATAAATGGCCTATTCATTTGCATATCTCCTCTCAATTTATAGAGACATTAAGGGTGAGGGCAATCTCTTAATCGTTCTATACCGATAATGCCTTACCCACAGCCTGGCACAATGCAAACTCCATCTATCACATGGCATTCCACTGTAAGGAGGACCTTTCCCTTCTTCCTCAGTTATTTATTTATTTATTTATTCACTTTTCTATTGATCAGGATGGAGTCACAGATTCTTATTTTATTCACGGGGTTACCATCCATTCCTGCCTCACACAGGCCCAGGTTTGGCCAGTGGGAGCCTCTTCAGGCTGCCTCTTACGTCCTTTTATCATGACTCCCCGTTTCTTCCGAGCACTTCTTTACTTCCTGGCATAGCAAGAGGCCCAGCTGTACCTTCTCTGCCCAGCTCTGGAATCCAGCCATTTCTCCAAGAGGGGTAATGGTATTTGGAAAATAAGATCTAGATGAGAGAAGACTTTTTTCTTAACATCTTTGCTTCTTAATGGGCCTATGGTTCATTTCTTCAGAGTAACTATCATTTATTATTATCCTTCCTAATTCCCTTGCTAAAATACGTTAAATCTCCGCCCCAGGAAACACTGAGAGCTTGAGCTTTCTTTTGTGACACAGCAACCACAGCTAGCCGGTTTTCAGAATTTTCTGTTAACTTTTCTTTCTTTCACTATTGGTAAGTATTCTTCAATTGCTTCCATACACGGGATGTCTTAAGAGAGACTGTCCTCATAAAATGGCAAGGTTCTCCAGTGTAAAGAGATAAACAATTTAAAAAATTTGATCATTCTTATTCTACTCCTAAGACTGGGTAAAAAAGACAAAATATGTCAGTGGCGAAGAAACATATCAAGGTAATAAACTGTAAGATGAGTACCTTTACAGAAAATATTTTGAATATAAATTTCCTGGTAAGAATATAAACACAAACCCTACTGCTTCTGAAAAAGATGTAGAAATAGGCATTGGATATAGTCTTTTTTTTTTTTTTTAAGATTTTATTTATTTATTTGACAGAGAGAGACACAGTGAGAGAGGGAACACAAGCAGGGGGAGTGGGAGAGGGAGAAGCAGGCTTCCCGCAGAGCAGGGAGCCCGATGCGGGGCTCGATCCCAGGACCCTGGTATTGTGACCTGAGCCGAAGGCAGACACTTAACGCCTGAGCCACCCAGGCGCCCCGGCATTGGATATAGTCTTAGCCTGACACACCCAAAACACTGCACGGAATAAATGAAACAAGTTTTCAGACTGGGCATCGGACAGTACAGGCAATTCCAGTCAAAATGATCCCTTAAAATACGGGAAACAAATGAATTGAGCCTAACAGATGTCACACATCACTATTTACAGAAAGAGTAAAGGGGAGTGGAAACCCAGCCTGAAGGTCTCCCTGTTACAGAAGACAGAGCTGGGCATCTGGGGAGGCCAAGCTGCTCCAGGTCTCAAAGCCTAGAGTGCAGCACAGGGGGGACTCCAGAGCACAGGCAGAGGGCGCCGCAAGTCTCAAGCTGAGAACTCTCTCTGCCTGTGTGAAGCTGCAGCAACAAACATCCCCAAACCGCAGAAGCAATCCCCGCAGGGCACCTGGAGCCAGGAACGGTCCCAGTTCCCACAGGCAGAAGCCTTCTAACTCACAAGGTATCAGTGGAGTACCCCGAGGGCATTGCTGATCCTGGACCAGCTGCTCAGGTCCCACTTGATGAAACGTACAAGTAGCCTCAAAAGGATAAAAATAAATCCCACATAAGTGAAGTCCTATTAACATGCTTACAAAACTGAAGCACACATTTCAAAAACTAACCTACGGTTTAGTTAAGGAATATGACCAAACATGCAAAGCCTACTTTTCTTTATGGAATTAACTGAATTTCCTCATAAATACTAGATATATTTTTTTTAATTCTCTAGTCTTAGGATTATAGAGTTTCGGGTATGAATACAGGTCAAAAGCAGGTCATTGAGGGAATGCCAGTGGGGAAAACAGGGGTTAAGTGCAAAGACTAGGACAGCTCTGGCTCCAAGTAGGTCAAGGGCTATCCCTACCTATCAACTGACCTCTGGTTTATTTCTGTTGTTTGTAATTTTCACTGGGGTCAATCTATCCCTGAGAATATGAATATTTCTGGGCACATATAATACCCAGTGTCTCTGATCTTGTGTTCATTCTTTCAACCAATATATATCAACTTTCTACTACATTTCAGGTACTGGAGACACAGCAGTAAACAAATCAGAGTCTACACCCACGGAGCCACACCGTTCCATTAGATCATAAACCGAGATACTACCTCCACAGGTCCCGTCAAAACCTTTTATCCCTTACGAGCATGCAATGTCCAAGAGCGCAAGAGGCTGTTTTAAAGCCAGTGAGCTCCCACTGAAAGGACCTATGTAAGCGGAGACGGAACAGCCATCTCCGAGCTACCTAGTAAAGGGTATCTGATGGAGCAGAAAAACTGGATAAGCTTGCTTTAAAACTCCCTTCCAATCCAGGATTCTCTGATTAAATGACAGGACCCTAAATACCGCCCAATTAAGGAAAGCAGTTCTTCTTTAACTGAATCATGTGAAGTTCTTTCAATTTAATATTCTTATTTATAAGGGATAATGCGAAAACAAAATATGAAAATGTGAGATACGTGGTAATATTTTTAAATGCACTTACCTTCTAAATTGTTGATATGTTTTGTATCGGTGAGTCATTATTTCTTCCAGCAATTTAATAAACCTTTTTAAAGTCCTTACTTTATTATCCAGATCAAGATAGGTTTCTCTTGCTTCTTGATACTGCCTGTTTTATGAACAAAATATTAAGTTAGCAAGTGTCATTCAAAGAAACATAAAGAAAAGTAAAATCTCAAATATATTTTTTGGGGAAGAAGGGAGAATGCAGGGAGTGCCAAGGGGCTCAGAAATAGCAGGTGTCCTGTTTCTAGGCAAACTATACTCCCAGAATGAGCACGTGCTGCCCCAAAGGGGAAGAGCTGTACGCAGGGCTGGGCAGGAGAAAAGTCCAGGCCCTGGAGAAGGCAGAGGAAGTACATGAGGAAAGTGCCCAGGGGCGGGGGGGGGGGGGGGAGAGAAGATCTTAGAAATGCCAGCAAATATACACCTTCTACAAGTGAAGGGATCACATTGGAAGGCAAGAAATGCTTCCCTTAGTGACAGAGGCCAGTGCAAGAACAGAGGAACACAGGGTGAGCATTAGGTCTGCCAACCCCAGCCTGAACAAGACAAGGTCAAAGAGGCAGAGAAGGCCGGGTCCCGCAGAAGTGTTATTACAGAGGGCAACAGCTCACTGGTAGAACAGAGGAGAGAAGGTTCTTGACCGAGTCTGAAAGGCAAGCTTGGCCAAGGCTCCACAGCTCCCCACCCCAAGCTTATTCAAATGCCCAGTCCAGGAAAATCCACGCAAAAAATGAACAACACAAAAGGTACAAGTAGTCTCCACATACAGATATTAATGGAAATAGGCTTGGGAAAGAGCAGCACGGCACCCCCTAGAGACAAAGAAAACTCATCAGAACAACGTGGTTACAAACCCGATGAAAACTGTAACTGAAAAACCATGAATTAAGACAGAACATGACATAGTGCTACCAGGAAGAGACGCCTCAAAACAGAAATAAAAGAACTGAAAGAATAGATAAATCAAAGAACTCAGAGAACAGATAGGTAAACAACAGAAGGTGATAACCAGGTAAGAGGAGGCGGCGAGTAGGAACCTGCAGAACCCAAGCGGGGGCGGGGGGGGGGGGTTGGACCAAAAAGAACAAAGATATGAAGACGGAGTGAGGCGATGATGCACAAGGGAAGAGAGACAACGCAGAAAACACTGACAGACAGAGAGATCAGAAATGAGAACAGCAAAAACATGGGGAGAAAGATAACACGGTAGACAAAGTAACTAGAAGACAAAGGACATACTACACGTGTGCAACGAAGGCCTACACAAAACCAACTAAACAGCACAGCGAATATGTAAAAGTAAAACACAAACAAGAAATTTTAAGAAATAAGATAAAGCTACAGATTAAAAAAACACAGTGTACACCAAGGAAGAAAGATCACGGAATCTGACATTCTGGACACATTACAGCACTCATCATAAAACAGATGGTCAAGGGAAAAAGAATGTTCTATCAGGTGGAGCTACCCCTTCAAATTCAAAAGCTACAGACTAACAGTTCTGAACATGCAAAAACAAAACACATTACTTCACATGGCCATTCTTAAGGACGCAATTAATTATAAGACAAAATCTCAAAAGGCTACGTAGCCCTTTGGACAAAGATAAAATACTCTCTTCACACCAAAAATACAGAAAAATGAAGACGTACATAAAAAGTTCACAGAAAAAGATAAATGAATGGTCTTAAGGCATGAAAAGATGTTCAGACTCAGTATAAGTGGAATGGAAACTAAAATTACATTGAGCTATATTCTTTTCTTTTTTTAAGGAAATCTACCCATTGGCAAAAAAAAGAAAAAAACTAAGGTTATCACACTGTTTAGGCTGAGGGGAACAAGCCCTCAGACACACTGTCCTCGGGAGTGTGAACAAGCACAGTCCCTAGAAGGGAGTCTTCCAAAATGGAGTCAATCCTATTAAAACACCCCGACTATACAATAAGACATATGTACAAAACTATTTACTCTGACCACCATTTATAACAGTAAGGGATTAGATTAGAATTCAACTATCCATTAGTAGATGATTCAATACCATATAATTATAAAAAGCAATGAGAAAATGCCTGTATATTGATATAAAAAGATCTCTACAATATATCATTAAACCAAAGAAAGCAATCTGTACAACAGTTTACTTACTGTGTTCTCTCTTGTATCTGGCAAAAATAAGAATAACATGCTCACATTACCTTGCATTTACATAAACAATGAAAGCTAATTATCTAATTATCTAATTTAATTAGATAAAAAGAGAGAAAAGTGGTAGAGATGAGACTGGAGAGAAGTAGACACCTTTCATGGGGTGCCCCTTTACACTGAATTGAAAACATGGGAGGTAAGGCCCTCTCGGGTCCTCACTTCCAAGATGACCAAGAAAAGAAGGAATAATCCTGGACGTGCCACAAAGAGCCCCTCCGCTGCACCAGCTGCGCCCATTGCACAACCTGGGACAAGGCCATTAAGAAGTAGGTTATTCATTCGGGACAGGGTAGAGGCCGCCGGGTCAGGGACATTGCCAAAGCGAGTGTCTTCGACGGCTGTGTGCGAGCCTACAGGGCTGTGCAAGCCATGCTATTCGCAGCAGGGCAGCCGGGCACTGCTCTCAGGAGGTACCACAGGACCCAACACCCCCGCCCCGATGTGGGCCCGCGGGCGCTGCCCCTTGACCTCCAGTAAGGCCGGTGGAAGGAGCCAAGTACCTAAGGACTGAAGAAAAACTGGTCTCTGGAAAAAAATAAACTGGAGATTATACTTTATTTTTGTGTGTTTGTGTTTACCTTTTAAACAAATTTTTCTTCTATTTAAATTCAATTAACATATGGTGTATTATTAGTTTCAGAGGTAGAGGTCAATGACTCATCAGTCTTATGTAACACCCAGTGCTCATCACATTACCTGCCCTCCTTAATGCCTATCCCCTAGTTACCCCACCCCCCTCCCCCTCCCCTCCAGCAACCCTCAGTTTGTTTCCTATGATTAATAGTCTCTTATGGTTTGTGGAGATTATACTTTAAAAACAAAACAAAACATGTGGGGTATTATCTATTTTAAAGAAAAACTACTCTTACTTTGTTTGTGTTTCTTCCCATTGTTTTCCACCGTTTTTGAAAACAGAATTGAGATCATTCCTGTTCCTGAACTTTGTATTATGAAAAGCTCCTCATAAAGTATAACAGATGTAATTTTTTACTATAATTCAACCAGCATCCTATAGCTGTACACAATTTCTAATTTTCCAGCTTTATAAGTAATGCTACAATAAACATACCTGGGCACAGAGTGCTTTTCTCATTTTGGATTATAATAACGAAATTTCTTGGCCAAATTGAAATTTTTGAAGGCGTTTGACATAAACTGCCTTAACGCTTTTCAGAAAAACTTTAATAATAATCACATCTAACATTTTATGTATCCTACATCCTGTTTGTTATGGACTGACTCATTTAATCCGCATAAGCACCCTACAACTACAGGTATCCCTATCTTACAGATGAAAAAATTCAGGTTCAGAGAGATTAGGTCACTGGCAAAAGTCCCATAACTGGAAGTAAAACCGCAATTCAAACCAAGGTTGTCTTGCTTGAGAAACTGTGCTTTCACTATGCTAGAGCTTCCGTTCTTACCACTAATATAAAAATAGCCATTTCACTGAAATCTCACTGACATGAGACTGACATTTTTTTTCAGCTTGACATACATGCAAATGGCTTCTAATGGTTCTGATTTGCATTTCTTTTAATTGCTTGTGAAGCTGAACATTTTTTCTTTATGAATCTTATAGATATAAAAATGGCATTTATGTTAAAATATCACTCCATGAGTTTTGTTATGATTCAGAAGAAAAAACGTTAATTATTTTTCTTAAAGATTTATTTTATTTGAGAGAGAGAATGTGTGTGAGTGGGGGGAGGGGCGGAGGGAGAGGGAGAGAAAGAATCCCAAGCTGACTCCCCACTGAGCACAGAGTCCCATGTGGGGCTCGATCCCATAATCCATGAGATCATGACCTGAACTGAAATCGTAAGTTGGACACAACTGACTGGGCCACCCAGGTGCCCCCATTATTTATTATTAAGAACACACATATGGAAAATGAGCTTGGCTGTAACTATATGCCATAGCAATACTCAAACCAAATTTATGATTTATATATAAACATTTATTTTTTATGTCTTTGTAATATATATGAATAATAAAGTAGAAAAGCTACCAACCACTTACCTCATTATTTCCTCTCGATCTCCATGACTAGCATGTTCTGCTTGTATCTTTTGTCTTAATCTATTAATTTCTTTGTCCAGAATTGATGCAGATTTTTTTACTTCTATCCGTTCTGGGCAGATTTGTCTTGCTTGTGACATTTTCTCCTAAGGTTATAGATGTTTAGTAGCTTTAAAACTCGTCTTTGACATAGTAATTCATTGTACTACTTATGCCGACAAATGCAAAGTAAAATTCTGAACTTAGGATCAGAATTTTAGATGTTTTTTAATTATTTTTATGATCAATGTTATTTCTTTAAGCTTTATATTGAGAAGAGAGTCTAGACTCTATAAATCATCAAGAGAAAATTGCATTACTATGCACAACTTTAATAATTTGTAAGCTCTCCTTATCTTCCTAGTGAAACAAATTTCAAGTAGCAGTTATGAAAAGTGTGGCACTTTTCAGTCAGCTTTCTGTGTTTTAGGGATGGCCTCTGAACACCAAATAGTACTGAAAACACAAACAAAAAGACCCTCATATTCATAAAATATTAAAAAACTCAAAGCACCTTTACACATAGTACTTATTTTACCCAGGCTACTCGGAGGAAGGGGTGCCTTTTCCTGACATAAAGCTGCTATCCACTTGCCAAGCTGGGCATTTAAGGAGCTAAGTGGCTGAGAGTGTCACTTTCTAGATCTCGCAGGGGCATGAGATTAGACCTGCTGTCTGAGCTACAGCCTTCTCCGTGGTGGGTGGCCTCGCGGATTCACTGAAACAGCAGTCCCTCTACACGAGACGGACCGTCCCCAGACCATGTGTCTGTATTTGGAAGGGTGATGTTAAGGAAAACACTTTAACAGCCCTGACTAAGGCGGTAAACAAAACATAAAAGAGAAATGTTGGATAACCTCTAGTTCTTTTTCTTTCATATTGAGTTCTCGTTTCTTTTTATTTAAAGTATCCAAGTGTTCTTTCTGCTTTTCCTCGTAATGCCGCTTCCCTCGTTTTTGGTTATCCACTTCAGAATCAGCAAGGTTTAATTCATCCTGTTTGAAGAAAGCCAAAATAATCTTTAAAGAAAAGATTGTTTAAAAAAAATTACCAGCATAGGTACAAAACGAACTGATAACTCAACAAAGTGGACAGGGTAATGTTGCTTCCAGAGACAAGCGTTGAGCTCATATCCAGGCATATGAATGGAAGTGCGAGGTTTCCACAAATTAAGAAGTCACAGTATTATATTCAAATCCTAACATGAAGTCTCCATATATTATGGTCCTTTCAACTTTACTTTGATAAGCAAGAGAGTTTTGTGGAAAGTCACAGAGTTTTAAGCCTGAAAAGACTTAAAAAAACAATGCAAGTGCTGGATATTTACAGAGGTGATCTGGTTTTTTAAAAAGGTGAGTCAGCGTGGAAGAGAAAAGGATGCAAAGATATTTGTCACTGACTTATTTAGTCATCATTCTGGAAATAAAACCTCACAATTTTAGCATTTTTAAGGTCATCTTAAGAATAAATAGTAGTGGACTACGATAAGGTAAAGATATATATTATAATGCACAATACCACTGGAAAAAGAAGAGTAATGGCTTAAAAACTAGCAGAAGCGATTAAAAAAATGAACACTAAAAATTACTAGGCTAATCCCAAAAGAAAAAGAGAGGAAACAGGAACAAGAACAATTAAAACACATATAGCTAACCATTTTCTTTTTTTAAGATTAAATGCTTTTTTTTTTTTTAAAGATTTTATTTATTTATTTGACAGAGAGACACAGCGAGAGAGGGAACACAAGCAGGGGGAGCGGGAGAGAGAGAAGCAGGCTTCCCCCCGAGCAGGGAGCCCGATGCGGGGCTCGATCCCAGGACCCTGGGATCATGACCTGAGCCAAAGACAGACGCTTAGTGACAGAGCCACCCAGGCGCCCCCGTTTTGTCTTTGTATCTATCTTCTTTTTCCGGCTTCAGGTGGGTTACTTGAACATTTTCTTAGAATTCCATTATGATTTGTCTATATATAGTACTTTTGAGTATATCTTTTTGAAGAGCTTTTTTCAGTGGTTGCTCCAGGTACTATATTTGTATTATATATATTCAACAACAGAGTCTACGGTCATAATTTTTACCAGCTTGATTATAAATCTACAAATCATACCTCCCATTCTAGTCCTTTATGCTTATTTTTTAATATAATTGTCTTAAATATTTCCTCTACATATTTTAGAACCATCTCAGACATTATTAAAATTTTATTTGCTTTTAAACATAATTTTAAAAACTCAAGAAGAAAAGGAAAAGTCTACTGCATTTACGTATATGTTTAACTTGTTTTTCTTCCTTCCTGATGTTCCAAAATTCCTCCTTTTATTGTTTTCTATTTTGAGAAATTTTAGCCATTCTGTTAGAACAAGTCTGCTGGCAACAAGTTCTCCAAATTTTCCTTCATCTGAAAATGTTTCAATTTTTCCTTTACTGCTGATATTTATGCTAGAATTAGATTATGGGTTGGCTGGTCTTTTCTTTCAGCAATTGAAAAATGTGCTACTTCCATATGGTTTTTATGGTTTCTGATGAGAAACTGGTTATCATTCAAATAGTTGTTTTTGTTTTTGTTTCCCATAGAGGTAAGGCTTCTCTCTTGGTGCTTTTAAGACTTTGTCTTTAGCTTTCAGAAGTTTGACTACGATGTGTTTTATTGTGGATTATTTTGGGTTTATCCCATTTGGGGTTCACTCACTTTCTTAATCTGTAAGTTCAGACTTTTTGCCAAATTTGAAAAGGATGCAGCTATTATTTCTTGGAGTACGTTTTTAGCCCTGTCCTCTTTCTCCTCTCTTTTGGGGACTCCAATGATACAAATGTCAGATCTTTGGGTATACAGTCTCCCAGGTCCTTAAAGTGTTACTCATTTTTTCAGACTTTTTTCTTTTCTTTTGCTTGGTTTAGTCTATTTTCTCTCTGTTGTTCAGATTTATAAGGGACAATAGTAAGAAAAATTATGGAACAACTACATGTTCAATACGTGTGATAAACTTCAAGGAGACAATAAAATCCCTAAGTAGAAGACTTAAATAGCTCCGTATCAACTAAAGAAATCGAATTCATAAAGAAACTACAGGCCACAAAGAAAATTACAGGCCAAGAAAGCTTTGCTGGTAAATACTATATATAAAAAAGAAATAATTCCAAATATGCAAAAACTTTCAGAAAAGGGAAGGGAAACACCTCCAAACTTATTTTATAAGGCCAATATAGCCATAATAAAAAAAAAAAAAATCAAACACATCACAAGAGAATCAAAGAGTAATGAATAAACAAGGGCCAAAAATCTTCAAGAGGAAGATTGGAATGGAATGTTAGCCACAAAAAAGAAAGAAATCCTGCCATTTGCAACAACATGGATGGAACTAGAGAGTATTATGTTAAACGAAATAAGTCAGAGAAAGACAAATACTATATGATTTCACTCATATGTGGAGTTTAAGAAAAAAAACAAACGAACTAAGGGGAAAAAAAGAGAGAGAGGCAAATCAAGAAACAGACTCTAGAGAACAAACTGATGGTGACCAGAAAGGAGGTGGTGGGGGGATGGGTGAAATAGGTGATGGGGATGAAGGAGGGCACTTGTGATGAGCAAAGGGTGTTGTATGAAGTGTTGAATCACTATATTGTACACCTGAAACTAATCTTGCACTGTATGTTAACTAACTGGAATTCAAATAAAAACTTAAAAAAAAAATCTTCACTAAAATTTTGATGGATTTCAGAACCACCAAAAGAAGGTTTAGCCTGGCAGTTTGTTCATTTAGTCTTATATACAAAGACTTGTACACTAATGCTCAAGGCAGCTTTATTTGTAATAGCCCCCAAACTGGAAGCCCGTATGTCCCTCAGTAGGTAAATGAATAAACAAACTGTGATATAGCAAATACAATGGAATAGTACTCAGCAATAAAAAGGAATGAATTACTGATTCAAGTAAAAATAAGGATGAATATCATAATCAAAAAGAACAACTTTTATTCCATTCACTTTCAAAATATAGTGTAGACATACGTGCTAGACCATGTGTTATGTTCTGAAAAAGGTCAAACCAAAAAACAGTAAGAGTACAAAATGTGTGATTCCATTATACATAATTCTAGAAAGTGTGTAGACTATAGTAATAGCAAGCAGATTGGTAATTAGAGACAAGGAGAGGGGGTGAGGAGAGAGAGATTATAAAGGGACATGGGGAAACTTTTGAGTGTGAAGGACACGCTCCATTCTCTAATTGTGTGGTTTCATAGGTTATACATGTCAATACTTATCAAACTGTACACTTTCATGTGTATTCAATGTACATCAGTTATATCTCAATAGAACTTTTTAAAAGTCTCCTTATTTGGGACGCCTGGGTGGCTCAGTTGGTTAAGCGTATGCCTGTGGCTCAGGTCATGATCTCAGGGTCCTGGGATCGAGTCCCATATCAGGTCTCTTCCTCTCCTGTTCCCCCTGCTTGTGCTTCCTCTTTCTCCCTCTATTTCTCTGTCAAATAAATAAATATAAAAAAAATCTTAAAAAAAAAAAAGTCTCCTGATTTAAGGACCACCAAATTAAATTTTACTCAGTTTGTTGGTTTGTTTTTTGGGCCTAGCACTAGTCATATACACTGTGATGATCATGGTCATCCTCAAGAGTTACAGTCAGAAACGGAGAAAGAAATAAACACCAACCAAAACAGTAAAAACAGCATCAAGAAAGACAGAATATTTGGAAGTGTCCCAAAAGGAAAAGAACTTATGAAGTATCTAAAAACTGAAAATATTTACCTCATACAACACAGGATACAGGCTATCTTATAAGACTACAATTTACTGCATCTTGCTCATACTGCTAAAAATAACTATCTCCCATGATAGATGTCTGATTATAAGAGTTCTATTAAAACTAAAGACACTGTTACATAGAGGATGGAGAAAAGCTGTTCCTTTACTTCAAACAGAATTTTAAAAAATGGGTGCAACTGATGTAGTAGGAGACATTACAATTAGAAAATTGAGTAACTTATGAAACAGGATGGTTGAACACTGAAGTTTTCAAATCATTTGTGGTAGGAGCTTTCACACTAAATAGGTCCACATTTGCTTCAGGGAGCCAAAGGGTAAAGTGTTTCAGGCCACGTTTGTGCTGGCTAATCTCCCCTCCCGGCAACTGTGGAAAGGTATGGATTGAACTTGTAAAATAGGACGAAAAGAAACTAAGCTGATGTCACTACCCCTTCCTCCACATTTACCATGATTGTGTGATCTGTTCTTGTGTACTTCATAAATGTATGTCCTGGGTATCATCGAATTTAAAACCAAAAGTGATGGGCGCCTGGGTGGCTCAGTTGGTTAAGTGACTGCCTTGGGCTCAGGTCATGATCCTGGAGTCCCTGGATCGAGTCCCGCATCAGGCTCCCTGCTCGGCGGGGAGCCTGCTTCTCCCTCTCCCACTCCCCCCTGCTTGTGTTCCCTCTCTCGCTGTGTCTTTCTCTGTCAAATAAATAAATAAAATCTTTTAAAAAAAAAACAAAAAACAAAAGTGAAGCAAGAGAGTATTTTATTTCATTTCATTTTACTGATGAAAGGAAGGCCTACAGATATGAACAGCCAGTTAACGACACCCATCCTGGGCTAGGTGAGGACTAGGAGGGATTAGGTCTAAAATTAAAGTCTGATGTGGCCCCAAACCTGTAGCATTTCTAACCTTTAAGAAGTTACAGCCTTTAAAAAGCAAGCTGGGATGGTAGAAGGAACATAATCACTACAAAATGTTCTTCTCTTGGATGTCTAAGGCAACCAGCGTTACTCAGCAACATTAGATAAACTGCTACAGTATTATCACTGCCACTTGTTTCATATAAACCTGTATCAATTATGAGGTTTTAAAAAACTATAAAACATTACCTTGGAATTTTTAAAAGCACAGTCACCCTTGATCCAAACAAACTCTCTATATTAGAAACTGAGAGGCCTTCCTACTCTAATAATGTAGACCATCTCTCTTTGTAGGCTCAATGTGGGTCACGTTCCCCCAACAACAAATTTAACTTGCAACTAAAACTAAAGCATTAAATTTGCAATATAAATCAAAACAAACTGGTCAAAGTGAGAAAAATATTCCCCATACCAAAATTTCAATGACTATGTATCTGAACAGAGTACTTTACCCCTCATCACCCCTGACACAACATGAACAACTGTCCTAAAAGCAAACAGATTACATCTTAAACCTGCTAGTACATCTTGATGGCAGTGTCTCAGGAATTAAATTATTTTGTTAGCCTGTTGGTCCTGCCGTACAGCATGACATGACATTGGGGAGGAAAAGCCTCTGGGCTACTGGCTGACTGCAAGGAAGTTCACTGAAGGACTCGCCTCCTGGCTTTCAGTTATTTGCAGCCTAGGCAAAGAGCTAAGATCAAGAATCCTTACTGCCTTCTGCCCGTATTTTCTGCTCTTATACTTATTCACACTCCCAATTCCAGGAGTTGTGTTAGCCTAGAGGTCCCTAAAAGAACAGAACAGAGCTTACTCTTCATCATTTCTTGTTTTGAATTTTAAATTGTCTGGGATGAATAATTTAGGTGCTTATCTTTCCTTTCCTATACTGTTTTAATGTACTTCATCATTTTGATTTTAAGTCACCCTGTTCCATCCCTTACCCATTTAAAATATTTTTTTAATCCTACCTTTGTTGTGACTTCACTTCTCTAATTCCTGAGTCCTGAATTCTACCTTGCTTATTCCTGACGATTTTTAAAACTTATCTTACTCTGTCTTATTTTGTTTTCTTTTTAAAAAACTAATTTTGCCTTTTTTTAGACTTTTTGCCTTTTTCTTATTTCCTGTAGCAAATGCTTTCTTAATTATTTTCCTCAATATTACCTTCAATACATTTTCCTTCCTCACAATTTTAATATTTAAACTTTATATTCTTTGGGGTGCTTGGGTGGCTCAGTCGGTTAAGCATCTGCCTTCGGCTCAGGTCATGATCCCAGAGTCCTGGGATCGAGCCCCACGTTGGGCTCCCTGCTCAGCGGGAAGCCTGCTGCACCCCCCCTCCCCACTCATGTGGTCTCTCTCTGTCAAATAAATAAATAAATAAATAAAATCTTTAAAAAAAATAAACTTTATATTCTTCTTGATCATATAACTTATCCGTCTGTTTTCCCATTTTTTATTCTTATCGCGAAGAGAAAAGAGTTCAGCTGCCCTGGATTGTAAAGTCAGGCGGGAGCCCAGCCCCAGACAGCTGCTCCACAGAGACCACAGCAAACCGTTTTTCCAGGCAGGACGTCTGGTACCTTCCTTTCATATTCTCCCAACTCTGTAAGTTAGGTTTTCTAAAATTTTCAATGGACACAAGTATAGTAAAAGTTACAGGCACAATTCTTTTAACCTATTAAAATACCTAAATCCATTTTGATTCAAAGGGGGTAGTTTTCCTTAAAAAAAAAAGGGGGGGGGTTATGTTGAAATCGTATCATCAACATACCCCTCTCAGAGTCTTAAAATATACTATTCATTCTTCTCAGAGTCTTATAAATAAAATTTAAAGTTCTGAGAATTGAACTATGCATAAAAATGATGATGATAATAAGTTATTGATAACTAAGCTAATAAACAACACAGGGAAATGTACACCATTTAATTGTTAAATAATTTTATTTTCTCAATTTGGTTTCAAAAAGCATTTGTTTAAAAAAAAAAAGCCAGTTTAATTCAGGCTGGAACATTAACAGAGATATATCAATAAATAAGAATTCAGTGGTACTTTATTTCAAGTTGGCTTTTATATCTAATATATAACTCTATTTTTATATAACTAATCCCTGAATTACTGAAGGAAAGCAAGGAGGGACAAGAGAATAGGTGAGCAAAGAAACAGAACAGACGGACAAGAAAATATCCCTGCTTCTGGTTCTAAAAAAAAGAAGAAGAAAATCACAAAATAAAGAGGGAACAAAAGCTGTAATCTTCTGGGGGAAACAATTTGGCAATTTATGGTCCTAAAGACATGAACAGAAGTGTTTAATTCTAATTGACCTACTGATGAAAATTTGGTTTATATCCCATTTTATGTGGTTATATTTACATTTGACCATAACTTCTATTAGAGAAATATCTAGCAAGTAAAGCATGGATATACAACTGAAACATAAAATACACATATAACAGAATAACAATAACATATACCTTAAGTGGATCTGCTAGGTCTGAAAGCTGATTAATTTTCTGTTTAATTGCATCATACTTGTTTTCTGCTTCTATTTTCAGACTTTTAAGATGTTCCATATTTCCTTTTTGTTGTTCCATATTTTTCTCAACCATTTTCATTTTGATTTTATTTTCTTGGGCTTCGTCTTCCTGGTTACATTTACAGAGCATATGGAGTTAATTAAAATACTTAAGTTATGAAATAGAAAAACTGTGAAATTCTGAGAGAGGAGACACTACAGATTCTAGGCAATCTGATGAAAGACAAATACAAAGAACACTAGCATATTTTCATACTCTTAGTGGTAAATCAGGAAGTAGAAGAAAATGATTCAACAAAAAGACTGACATTTGGGAGATAAGTTAAACTGTACTGTGCTTGAGGTCATAATCAAACGGAAGAACTTTTATCTAGTTACTCTTTCTTTCAAAATGCAGTGTATTTAACTAGCGCCAGCCAATATGTTAGATGCTGAGTAAACAAAGATGACCAAGACATAATCCATACCTTCAAGAAATCTATGGAATTAAGGCAGAAAAATAAACAGTGAAGAACAAGATTACTAATAAAAAATGAAGACAAATTCTCATTCACGTAAAGCTCCAACAGACTTTATCTATCTTGCTCACTGTGATATCCCCAGCACTTAATATGGTGCCTGGTGCAGAGTGGATACTTAATAAATACTTAACCATTTTAACCAGACCCCAATCTATCTAATGCACTGCTTACTGTAACTCAGAGAAGTTAAGCTGAATGTAATAAACAGTTCCTTGAAAAAAAAAAATAGAGTAACAAATGTGTGATAAATTAAAATGCAAACCAGTTTCTTAGGGGGAAAAAACCCCAACAATGCAGAGACCAGCTAAACTGACTAAAAGATATCCATTAATATTAATTCTGATTAACTGTGAAATATACTATGCTAGGCTGTTTGGTTTGAAAGGCCACTTGTTAGAAGCACACTGTTTAAGCTTTTTTAATTACATGTAGTAGAAGACAAAATCAATTATTATGCATGCACGTTACATATACAAAACATTAAGGAACCTGAATGCCAGGTAGTTTCTACCTTATATGCAAATGAAGACAGCAACCATAAAAAGTAGCTCCAATTAAAAGGATTTAAAAAAGGCTGAGAGTAGATGCTATTAACCTAAATGACTGCTGTGTCCTTTAACATTACATTTAAACTGAGGAAAAGAATCTTACCAACGTTGCAATATCTACAGACTGGTGTTCTTCTATATTCTCAAGTTCCCGAATTTCAGAAATACTTTCTGTTATTTTTACCTGAAAGAAAAGTATTTCAATTTTAGTAACATAAAATAAATTAAGGGGGTGCCTGGCTGGCTCAGTCAGTAGAGCATGTGACTCTTGATCTCAGGGCTCTGAGTTCGAGCCCCATGTTGGGTGTAGAGATTAGCTAAAAAGAGAAAATCTTTAATAAATAAATAAATAAATAAATAAATAAATAAATAAATAAATAAATAAATTTAAAAACATAACAAAACCCCAGAATGTATTTGGCGCCTTCTAAGAAACTCTTCATTGCACTTAATCCACAAAGTTCTTACTCTGCTTTTGTTACAGAGGGTTCTGTAGCTAATGAAAAGAGACCACAGTAGTATTAAATGAACAAAAGGAAGTTGTATATAAAGTCTGCAGTGATCACCCTTATTTCTAATCCACAAACATGGAAAAAAAGATGGAAGAACTCCATCTTAGCATTTAAAATGATGACAATGTTGAATCCATTGAGTAAATCCTTTTCTGAAACACTCAGATTGAGGTTATGGCAAGATTACTCCAATGCAGGGCTTCACAAAGTACAACCCAAGCAGCAACCCTCCCCAGGGGCTTCTGAGACTCTTTCAAGGGGTCATGAGGTCAAAACTATTTTCATAAAAACACCAGGACATTATGCAACCTTTTTACTATTTACAAAAATATAAAAATGTCAATTTTCTCACGGAATATTTTTGGTTTTGGAAAAACATAGCTATTTGCCATTAAAATGTTATTTTTGTTAACACATGAGTTTTTGTTAAGTGAACCAATAAATATTCTTAAAGTTTGTTTCAATCTTTTAGAAGATTTATTTGAGAGAGAGAAAGAGCGAGCGAGCGCGTGCGAGCATGAGTGGGATGAAGGGCAGAGGGAGAAGACTCCCCACTGAGTTGGGAAACCTCAATGCGGGCCTCGATCCCATGACCCTGAGATCATGACCTGAGCCAAAGGCAGCCACTTAACCAACTGAGCCACTCAGGCGCCCCTTAATTTTTAATAATTATGTTAAAACCACATAAATGAAAGCTCTTTTAAGACTGTAGAGGGTCTTGAGGCCAAAATACTTGAGAACTGCTCCTCTAAAACTACATGAATGGTAGGATCTTAAAAATAACTTGTAAGTAGGTAAGTTGAGAAAAACAAAGGGACTTTTTTTTTTTTTTTACCTTTAACTCTCTATAATGTATTTGGCGCCTTCTAAGAAACTCTTCATTGTGCTTAATATCCTTTTCAAGGGCAGACAAATGTTGCTGAAGATTTAATATCTGGGCCTTCTTATTTTCAACTTCATTCTCTAAGTCACTGGACAGAGAGGAGAGGATAAAAAAACACCTTAAATCTGTTTCTGAAAATCACAAATATTTTAGGTCTTTACAAAGAAGAGCTTATTTGTGATAGCTTATTTGCAAAACTCTATCTAGTTAGACCAGTTCTATATTCCTACCAAGTTATCAATAACATGAAAATACAGACATTTCAGAAGACATCTAAACTGGAGTCATATTTTATGCATTTCATTAAGAAATATTTATGATTTTTTTTTAAAGATTTTATTTATGTATTTGACAGAGACACATCAAGAGAGGGAATACAAGCAGGGGAGTGGGAGGGGGAACACAAGCAGGGGAGTGGGAGAGGGAGAAGCAGGCTTCCCACAGAGCAGGGAGCCCAATGCAGGGCTTGATCCCAGGACCCCGAGAACATGACCCAAACCGAAGGCAGACGCCCAACTACTGACCACCAAGGCACCCCAATATTTATGATTTCTGTGTGGCAGGCACCATGCACAGTGACAGGCAGAGGTGGAAACAGAAATAAGACATAAAAGAATCAAACAAACAGGAAAAAAACCCAGGAAATAAGCCATAACGTTAAAATGTGAACAGGATACTTTATATCTTACAGAACTACGGGAACATACAAGTGAGTCTGGGGCAAGTGACAACTGAACTGTATTCTCTAAAGGTTCCCTCAGCTGGACCAACTAGGGACATGGAAAGACAGACACCAAAGCACAGAGAAGTGAAACAGAGAAACCCGATAGCTCATCATGTGCTGTCGTTGGGTAACTGCGGGAATGGAAGGGATGGAGAGGGGGACAATGAAAAGGGATGGAAAAGAAAAAGTCAGCAGATGCCAAAGCCATAAAGGGTCTCTGCGACAGGAGTCACTGTCTTCAGAAGTCACCTCTTCCTGCCTCATTGACCCAAGCACCTGTCTCCCAAAGTCATGTGCCTGGTGGGAGAGAACCACTTTTGCAGTTAAAAACTTGTCTCTGTGCCATTTTTCAGTAAGATGCATATTTTTCCACATTTTAACATCTCTGAAATCATGTTCCAGTTCATGGTTCAATTAGCAGCATTTTTTCTTTTTTAGTAACAGAGCAGCTTAAATTTGATGAAATACTGTAACTGTGCTACCTTGCCAGAATCCTCAAAATTAGAAAAAACACTCAAAAAATGTCAGCTGAATGAATGATAAACATGAGGAAAGGAGGACAATACTTGTGGTATTTCTGGTAAAAATGGGGATAGATATAAGCACTTAAGATGGCTCCTCAAGATTTAGTAAGAAATATTTGAATTACTATATATAAATCTATACCCTTATTAACAAATAAATGTAATTGCACTAAAAACAATAAAATATTTACCAAGTAAACAAACTCTGAAACCCAGAGCCTAAACCAAAAATAAAAACCAGCGAAATAAGCACAGACAATATTGTTATACTATTTCCTGAATACTTAGAATAAATTTAAGCAATCAACATAATCTGTATAAACAAAACTACTAGACTGTACAACTTCCTTTTCACTGGGTAGGATGAATTCTGTTACACACTTTCTTTTTTTTTTTAATTTTATTTATTTATTTGAGAGAGAGACAGAGATAGCGGCAGAGATAGTGACAGAGAGCACAAGCCTGCTTCTCCCTCTGCTCCCTGCCGAGCAGGGAGCCCGACGTGGGGCTCGATCCCAGGACCCTGAGATCTGAGCCAAAGGGAGACGCTTAACTGACTGAGGCACCCAGGCACCCCTGTTACACACTTTCATATAGTGTTCCTCCTTAGTTTTTAATTAATTTTTATACGGAGCAAGAACCTTTGCTACCTAATGAAACAGGTACAACTAAGCTAAGCATGTGTGCGTTGTTTGCGTGGGATGAACACAGGCTCCTGAGCTGCCTATCCAAGTAGTACTCTCCCCAGTCTCCAGCCCTTAGTCTGCTATGTTTGTCTCCACAGCACTTGACCTAGTTAGTATTCATCTATATTCTATGTCCACCTTCTTAATATAAGCTCTGGGATAAGGAATATTTTGCACTTTATTTTGTGCTGTGTCTTGTGCCCAGATCAGGACCTGGCACATTAAGTACTCATTCAATATCTGTTTTAAAGAACACATGAAAGAATAAATTCAAAAAACACACTTTGGAAAATTACATTAAATATGTTACAGTATTTTGGCAATTAAAAAATCCACAGGTAAACTTTTTTTTTCTGATCTTGTATGTAAGCAGTAACTGCACTGGAATTATTCCAAGAGCTACCTTAGACATTTTTCTTGCACCTTATGTGTACTTTCATCATGGGAAACCACACTGGGATAATCAAACCAAGTCACTACCTGTAGTTAGAACTTAAAACCCTTTGCCTGTTAAGAAGTCACTTTGTTCATTATGAAATTGTGAAATATAATCTTTTCGCTTAAATTCCAGGGCCGTTTTTCATCAATAGGAATCTGTCAGTGCTGAGTTGAAGAGGGTGTAGAGAAGCACCCTTCATATACTTGCAGTATGAGGGGAAATCGGGGAATCTTTCTGGAGTCATTTAGAAATCACTGTTAAATGGTCAACTTACTCAAAAATAAAATAAAAATGTTAAATTATCTATTTTAATAAATATTAAAGCTCATTTAATATTACACATATCAAAAATATTAGTAATTGCTTAATATTATTAAATATTTAAAATTGAACCATAAATTATTTATTAATATATCAATTATAGTCATTTGGCAACAGCTATTAAATAACTTAAAAATTCATATATCCTTTTACTTAGCATTTCTACTATTAAGAATTTAAGCTATGCACACACTTCCAAAACTATGCCGAGATCCACATATGTGTGTTCGCTCTGCAGCACTGTTATAAGAGGAAATGGTAAACAACTCCTAGGTCCATCAACAGGGAACTGGTTAAGCAGCATATTGATATAGCCATACCGAGAGGCAGTTCTAAATGTGCTGACATGATACGACTGCCAGATACAACATTGACAGAAAAAAAGCAAGATAGAGAAACCATATGCATACTTATACATAGCACAGTATGGATGAACTTTACACGTAAGTGAAAGAAGCCAGGCACAAAAGGTTGCATATCATTTGTTTCCATTTATATGAAACATCCAGAATAGACTAATCCATAAAGACAAACGCATAAAAGGATTAGTGGTTGCCAGGAGTTGGGGATTGCGGAAGTAATAACGGCTAATGGGTATGGGTTTTTCTTCTGGTGTGATAAAAATGTTCAGGAATTAGCTAACTGTGATGTTTGCACAACCCTGTGAATATAATAAAAATCTCTAAATTGTATGCTTTAAAATAGAGTGAATTTTATAGTATGTGAATTATATCTCAATTCAAAAAGTCACTGTATGGTACAAGGATATAACCTGGGAACACGTATAAGAAACTACTCAACTATTTACTTTTGAAAGAGGGATGAGGGTGTGCCTGGGTGGCTCAGGTCATGATCCCAGGGTCCTGGGATGGAGTACCGCCTAGGGCTCCCTGCTCAGCGGAGAGCCTGCTTCTCCCTCTCCTCCCCGCCTGTGCTCTCTCTCACTAACTCTCTTTCTCTCAAATAAATAAATGAAATCTTTAACAACAAAAAAGCGATGAGAACAGTTCATTCTGTATACTTTTCTACACTGTTTGAACTTTCTCACCATATGCATATATTACTTTTAATTATTTTTTTAAATGTCAACAAGGACCATGGAGAAACAGGATTATGAGCTACTTTTGTTTCCCAATTTATACTTTTCTATATTTAAAAAACACTAGTGAATTTTTCTAAACTTCCAAATATCAGGCAACTATCACACTGGTTCAGGTCAAAACAGATGACACAAAAGTCATCTAAGTATCATTAAAACTTGGTATATTTTCTTTCTTTTCTTTCATTTTTTAAAATTTATTTTTATTTTTTCCAGAAAATCCAGGAATTTTATTCCCTTCAGTGCCTTCATCTCCCTCCTACATTCTTTCAGACTTGGCTTTTTTAGCTATTAGCCTTTTTCTCTCTCTTTTTTTAACTGAAGTGTAGTTTACATACAATATTACATTAGTTTCAGGTGTACAACATAGTGATTCAAAATTTATATATTATGAGGTGACCACCACAATAAACTAGCAGCCACCGGTCACCAAAGTCATTAAAATATTAATAACAATTAATATTAATTATATTCCCTACACCGTACATTACATCTCTATGACTTACTTATTTTCCAACTGGAAGTCTGTACCTTTTAATCCCCTTCATCACGTTCAGCCATCCCATCATCCCTCTCCCGTTTGGAGAGAGACTGTTCAACCACCAGATTGTTCTCCATATCTATGAGTCGGTTTCTGTTTTATTTTATTTGTTCATTTGTTTTGTTTTTTAGGTTCCACATATAAATGAAATCATACAGTATTTGTCTTTCTCTGTCTGACTGACTCAAATTAACATAATACCCAGAACACTATATTTATAATTAATAAAGTTTATCAATGTGGGAAACAATTTTTTAAAAACCAGTGTTCATCTGGCTTTTAAAACAAAAGATGTGTCCCCTACACATTAATGTGAATACTGTTAACTAAAAAATGAAGGTAAGTATCAACTTGAAACCTTTACTACTAAAATGTTGGAATCAGAGATGCCAACTTGCTACTGGGGTATATTTACAATCTCTTCCAATAGTGCCATACTTCTTTTTTTTGAAGACTCGGGACACAAATACACAAGGCAATTTTTGTTGAAAGGGAAGTGTAAGCAACATAGTGTAATACCACCATGATATTTTTATATATTTGTACTCAGGTCTGCTTGAATACCATATAATTTAGTCTTACCACGTTAAGAATTGGCAAGGCTGGATTTAAATGTCATGGCACAACGGACAAAAGCTTACCACTTTACAGGTCAGTTTTACACAGCACATTCACACATTTATCCTCTAAGACTCAGTGTCAATGTAAAATGTGTGCTTTGTGCCATGACACCAAGTTGCTGGTCATTCAACTTTTTTCTGTTGCTAAATAAGTTTTACCAAACTTTCTGATAACCATTATGGCTCCTGGTCTTTACACTGCTCTCAAAGTCACATAAAAATGACTAGTCTTATCTGAAAACAAGAGAGATATTTCAAAAAAACTCTCATTTCTCTTACATATATAAGTCATTTAGAATACTTTCACCTTTACTCAATTTTCTTAGACATTTATTTTACTTAAGTTCTAAGTTCTTCTACTGAAGGTCTTGCAGGTCACTAATTTAGTTTCAACCCATTAATTTGTCACCTGAATTCATTTGGTTAGAGAATCATGTTTTTTGGTACCAAAATTCCTTTCTGCAATGCTTGTGAATCTCCTTAAATACACTTACTAGTTTTCTGTTCAACTTCTCGCTTTGTCTCCCCTGGCAGCTCGATCTTCCTAGATGCGTGCTCTAATTGTGCCGACTGATCTTTTTAGACCAGTGCAACTCAAGGTACAGTCAGAGACGGAATATGGAACCTATGCTCTCACTGAGCGAAGTCAGAACTAAACGATGGGATAGTGATGCAGCTGATGCACATTCTGAGTTCAGCTCCTTTGTCTGCAGACCAGCTGGTCAAGGGAACACACTTTGTGTTCTTAGCACAGAATACTATTGTCAAAGTGATGATGGGAAATAACCATCAACCTAGAATTCTACACCCAGCTAAATGATCTTTTAAGCCTGAACAGATTACTCACAATCCTTCCCTGAAATAACTTACTAATAGAGTAATATGAAGGGAACCAAACCCTATAGGAAGCAGTAGGAATACCACAGCAATGCTACATTGACACTAACCTTATCTCAGAATCCACATCTTTGCTTAGGAATTTAGGTCTTGTATTTTCAGATGAATAGTAACGTCCTGCAAAGACTTGATCACCATCAGCAGTAAAAGCTTCTCTACAATTCTTGGGTGGCTTTTGGGACTGCATTACTGCACGAGCTACAGAATTATTCTAAAAAAATACAGGGGGGAGAAATACATTTTTGAAGTTATGCCATAGCATTTCTGATACACAATTTCAAAATGTTACCTATCATTATTTTAAGATTCAAGTATTTTTATTTAAACATTTAAACATAAGTAAAATAATTCCAAAAAATTAAAGAATTTCAAAAACAACTCTCATGATTCAAAGAATTAAAACTACTGACAGCCTTTAGAACAATATAGTAAGCAAGGTTTTATGACAAACTGATTTTAAGTTCTAATGCTGTTATCCATTAAAATTAAAATTTTAAGTACATTTTCACATGAAAGTGTCTACTTAGATCAGAGTTCACACAAGTCTTACTTTTTCTAAATGACTTTAACAGCCTGAAAAGAAAGATGTGAATGAACAGCAAATTGCAATAAAAGATGAGTATACTGAATTACGTGGGGGAAAGCCTAGAAATAAGCCCTAGAAGAAGTAAAATGGGCATCAGGCTTAATGGAGGCCTAGCCAATCTCTGGGGACAGACAAGAGGACTTCATTATTTCCTTTCAAGGATCCTTCTAAAATATGAGTGAGCAAAGCACACAGATAATTACAATATGACCCTGCAACACATACACGGTATATATATTTAAATTACTGATATAATTACTTCTCAGTTTGTTATTGAGATAAACAAACTGTTTTGATTAGATCTGTTTTGAATTTCCTAGTTCCTTCTCAGCAAATTTATGCCAATGATGATCTAACCCAACAAATACATAAAAATACACAGGTGAAGAGTAAATAATGATTTATTTTACAATACTTTTAAAGTTTTAAGATAAAGAACTCATAAAATATCAAGTAGAGTATTTGCTTAAAAATAGAATAATAATACACTTATCTATAAGGGTAAATAAAAAATGGATTTGGCAGACAATTAAGAAAGAACGAATAACAAAAAATTTATGGCATCATTCACCAAAATCATATGTATTTGTGAAATATTTACTGAGGAACAGCCAAAAATATAAAGTTCCTTCAGGCAGAAAATGCATAAACCAACCAGCTCTGTATTATTCTATAGTTTCCTATAAGGTAAAAGTACAGCAGTAAGACATATTAACAACTCCATAATATAGAAGGGGAAGAGGATTTATATAGCCAACCTCAGTTTTGGAAATTTAAAAGTATATAAAATGCAGCAAGCATCTTATCTTACTTTGATCAGAAGCACTGTCTCTATGCTTCTCATGTCAATCAGGCTGTTTGCAACCACTGCATTATCTATTTCTAAAGCTGTCAGGACTGTTGGAAACTCTGGATGATAAGCAGCTCTAGGAGACAAAAATATGTAGGTATTAAAAAATTACATATTAAAAAATATGTAAGTATTATCAAACTTTAATTTTATATACATATCTTTTTAATGTGTGACTATAGGTAAGACAATGGAAAATATCTGATAACATTTGAAAACACCTGTAATAGGTTTATTTTATCTAAATAGCAAACATTTATATTATGTGCTAGGAATTCTAAGAATATTATAAATAATATCAGCTCATTGAATCCTCATAATAACCATGGGACTGATAATGTTATTCTCTAATTTAAAGGAGTTTGTTCTCAAGATGGGGGAGGCAAACCACTGGCCTAGGATTTAAAGCAGAGAGAAGTCAATGGAGTAGGAAAGTTTAAGGTTCAGGAGAGAGTTGAAGTAATTAAAAGAAACAGTCCAACAAACCAGGCAAGAAAGCATGCAATTCAGAGCCTACATAGAATAAAGAGCTTTGGAGAGCAAGAGCATCTCTTGTGCTGAGCAGGACAGATGTACAGATGCAGACACAGAACTGGGTGGCCAGCATGCCGAGCAGTTCAGCAGCCTGTACTTCAGAGTGAACAAAGCCGTTTTTATAGGAAAGGAAATTATCCCCAGCATCTCCTGGGGAGCTATACACTCCCCTAGGCTCCTCTGATGAGGTTCTCTAATGTGAGCCTAATATACCGGATTCATTCTAATATTCCAAGGGTGTTTTACTATTCTTTTCTAGATTAAAATAACATGCCCAGGGTGCCTGGGTGGCTCAGTTGGTTAAGCGACTGCCTTCGGCTCAGGTCATGATCCTGGAGTCCCGGGATCGAGTCCCGCATCGGGCTCCCTGCTTGTCAGGGAGTCTGCTTCTCCCTCTGACCCTCCCCACCTCATGTGCTCGCTCTCTCTCTCATTCTCGCTCTTTCAAATGAATAAATAAAAAAAAATAATAATAAATAAATAAATAAAATAACATGACCAGTTTTAAAATTTAGTGTTTGAACCACAATATATACTGATAAAGTTCTTCACCAAAAATCACCCCTCCAAAATGTCTGCAAAGGCAGGTGAAGTTGAGAGAATATTAAACATACCCGACCTGTCAATATTCTGTCAACACCTAAAAGAAACATCCAACTTCCTCTACTACGCCACCAACTTGAACTTCAGCATAATTCCAAACTACTCTGAAAGGCGAATGCCTGGAGCTGCTCCATTAACCTCTGACTTCCCACTGTCACCACGAGCTACAGCCGCACTGTTCCCGGCTTACCACGCCTGTTCAACCTGCTCTCTCCCTGCATCCAGTACATTTACAGATTTGCTCCCACACCTCACTTTCTTCCCTCTCCAGCCTCATAGCCAATCAATGAACTCCTTTCTCAATTGCGTCCCTCTTCTTCTGTAATAACTACCCATTCTAACAAATCCTACTATAGTATCAGTCCAAGAGTACGTACACATTCTCACCTCAAACCTATTAAAAAGCCAAAAATCCTGCAGCCATGGGCGTTTGAATCCTGAGTGGATGTTGGTTCAGCTTCCTCACTCACTCTCCCCAAACCTACCCAACTCCGAAGGCCCTCATTCTCAGCACACAGATTCACCTATTTCCAAGAAGTGACCTCATGCTGCACAAATGGAGCTCATTCTGCACCCCTTCACAGGATGATACGCTGCTAGGAGACTGGAAATACAACCACTGGGAAACACGGCGTGCCGGCAGGGCGGTGCCAGGCATTGCTACTCATGGGAGTTCGTGCAGCGGGTCACGACGGCGCAGTCCCATCAGCTGTTCAGGACCCGTCCCTGTTCCCCAAAGGACAGTGCTGGTGCAGAAGCCAAGCTCTCCCAGTAATCTCCTAGGGACAGTTTCCAAGGTCCCCATAGGGAAATGCTCAACTGCAAGTCACCATACTGGCTTTCCACCAGCTGTCCAGAGTTTTCTCACTCTAGATGCAACTAGCCTGCCAGGGGGCATCTTTACCATAAGCAATGTTGTCTGATAGAACAACTGAAATTTCCCTTCTATCAGGTTTTAGAAATCAGGATTAGAGCCAGAAACTAATGTAGAGTCATACTTTCATGCAGACTGGGAAAAGAGTTTACCCTTAACTCCCAAATCCTTATTTCTAGTCTAAAAGCTCAAAACTGACAATTCCACAACAGGATTTATCCACTTCTGACAAATCCACTTCTTCCTTACACTTCTCCTAAACCAGTTACGAGCACATCTGCTCGGTCCAGAGACCTAGCAGTCACCCTCAATTCTTTCATTCTCTTACATTCAAGTAACAAGTGTTATTTTGTCCTAAATAACGCTTTTATTTTTATTATTTTTTTTAAAGATTTATTTATTTATTTGAGAGTGTGTGTGCAAGCAGGGTGAGGGGCAGAGAGAAGGGGAGAGAATCCTAAGCAGAGTCCCTGCTGAGCGTGGAGCCCGACGTGGGGCTCTATCTCATGACCCTGAGACCATAACCTGAGCCAAAACCAAGAGTCAGACACACAACCAGCTGAGCCACCCAGGCGTCCCCTAAATAGCGCTTTAATCTGCCCCTCGCTATCTATGATGCAAATGCTATTTTTTGCAGAATAATTTATGATGCCATGCCACTATGTGTTTTGCACATAGAATTCTATTTGCTTATAAGGCAATTAAACCTTATCTATCACTTGACAAATTCATCAGGTCAGAAGACTTGGTTATTTGTCCTCTTTTCTCTAATTTCTTCGCTAACCTGCCTACTAACATATAATTACTCTCTCATCTGAACTACATCTGCATTTTGTGATCCAATTTTATCAAAGCTGACATTCAATTAGAAAATATGTATTATATTTGAAGGTAAAGTGACTAGCCAGTCAGGCAGTTAGAAAGAGGCCAGTTTAAATACTGTGCCCTTGAGAAGGTTTGTTAGGGTCATCAAAGAAAACTACCACAGCTCTTTACGGAATCTGCAAAGCACCTTGAGAGTTGAACTGTGAGTACTGAGTGCCAAAGCTCCTCCTTAGCACCCCCACCCCCACATACCCCTTAATTTGCCGTGGTCTGTATCACCTCCCTCAGTATAATTTCTATGCTGCACCATGTCCCTTCCCCTGTCCTGGCTCCCACAACAGACCTTGTGTAAGGAGCTCAAGGGCAGAGAGCATGTCTTATTTATCTATGTGTCTCCAGTGCCTTGACTGAAGTTAAAGAAGTGGCTTGATGACATTTCATCAATCAGTACTACAGATTTGGTTAATATAAAAATGTCTTAATTCTTTCTGATCTTGTACATGATTAAGCACAACCCGAAACGGCATTTAGCTACCGACACCTCACCTGTGTCTTACATCATACATCTCATTCCGAAACTCAGAAACTATTATCTGTGGCCGGGAGGTCCCTCGTGAATAAAACCTTTCCATCAGTGCCTGAAGAACTCTTTCATCAGCATGGTTATGGCAACAATAGGCCTGCAAAAGTCCTTTCAAGCAAGATTCAATAGCCAAAGCAAGTTCAGGGTCACGAAGATGAATGCAAGCTCCTAAAGGTGAGAGAAAATTATTAAAAGGCCCATTAATATTTTGAAATATTAATGTAACTTTCTTCTTATAATAGTTTATAAATGACTTCAAAATATTTTCATATAAAGAAGCTTAAATGACATTACAGATCTTATGTTAACTAAATGGGAGATCCCTACATATCCACTGGATACACGGGGGAGAAAAACCCATCAAATCCTGTGACAAGAACACCCCACTAACTCCCGTGTAAATCAACAGAGGTTTCTCTATGTAATGTATACTCTTCCAGCCTCTGAATGGCATTTTGAAAAGTAAGCCAAAAGGTTTACAGATTCTTTATTATTTTCTGTCAAACTGATTAACACTGGGATTTTAGAAACAAAGAGAAAATGCCTCATCCGTTTAAATGGATCCTGGTATAGAGGTACATATCATTTATATGAGATTTTACCATAACACTTAACACCGTGTGTAATGCTGTACTTACACGGTAATAGAGTACTTTAGCAACAATACATTTATATTGACAGCATCATTTTCACTTAATGATGTTATAGAATTAGAGATAACTCCTCAGGAGAATTCAACAGATTACAAGTATTTTTTTTTTTTTTTAAAGATTTTATTTATTTATTTGAGAGAGAGAATGAGAGACAGAGAGCATGAGAGGGAGGAGGGTCAGAGGGAGAAGCAGACTCCCTGCTGAGCAGGGAGCCCGATGTGGGACTTGATCCAGGGACTCCAGGATCATGACCTGAGCTGAAGGCAGTCGCTTAACCAACTGAGCCACCCAGGCGCCCCGATTACAAGTATTTTTTAATCTCATGTATATATAGGGATAATTCAATAAACCCAGGTTTTCCACTTGAAAAAAGACTTAGAAACAATGTTGTCCAACCTAAACAGAAGTAAGAAGACAAGTCATTTTATAATGACAGTGAAAAGAACACCCCACTAACTCCCGTGTAAATCAACAGTCACTGGATTTTCGAACTAATCAATTATATTCAAATTAGTTCACTGTCACTAGATTTTTGAACTAATCAATTATATTCAAATTAGTTCATTCATTCATTCATTCATTCAGGAAAAAAATCAGATCAGATTATTCAACTCTATAGTTTTTTTTTTTCCTTTTCCTAAGTTTTCTTGCTTTTGGCTCTTTTATGCTTTAAAAATGTAAAAGGGAAATTATAAAGTTTAAAGTGATTTTTATAATTACTTCTTAAAATATGTACAATTAAAATCCACATATAATTACATAGCTCTTTGGTAACAGTTTTTTTTTTTTTTTTTTTAAGATTTTATTTATTTATTTGAGAGAGAGAATGAGAGAGAGAGAGAGAGCATGAGAGGGGGAGGGTCAGAGGGAGAAGCAGACTCCCTGCCGAGCAGGGAGCCCGATGTGGGACTTGATCCAGGGACTCCAGGATCATGACCTGAGCCAAAGGCAGTCGCTCAACCAACTGAGCCACCCAGGCGCCCTCTTTGGTAACAGTTTTAAAACTAGATTCAATAGACCCTTTTCCTGAAAATAAAACCTTATTTTTAACATTTCTTATATCCTGACCAAATGGTGACAAATACCTAAAGGGCCCACGGGTTTACAGGTAAAATGCCCACGTCTATAGGCATCATCTATTGCTTCAAGAAGGGCTGGAACGTGAGGGCCAAATCTTTTCAGTCGATCAGTTTTACTATCTTTTAATTCTTTCAGTTGCCTCTGATTATAGCTCAGTGTATGCTTGACATCTAATTCTTCTCTCCTAAAAAATAAAAGCAGAAAAACAGAAGAGATGTGTGATACAGTTATACAGAAATATCCAGTCTTTCCCCTCAACACCTGCATACCAGTGAATGACTCAGCTACTCTAAAGACTAAAGGCAGATTTCTTTATTTGAAAATGATTGTGTTAGTAGAGAAAAATAGTCTCAAGTCCTCAAAACTTAGCACGAAAAGAGAAATGATGCCACAGGGATGAGGACTAGAAATCCCAGAAATGGGTTCAGCTCTACAAGTGTTGGAAAAGTAATTTTTAAAGATATTTTATTCAGCACAAAAAACCACAACCACAACAAAACATGTTTTCTCTCTTTGTATAAAGAACAAACCACATGATTTTCAAGTCATTGAAAAAAGTCATTCTAAGGATGTTGAAACTTACTTAATTCTGATCCGTTCTTCCTTGTCCTTTTCTATGGCTTGCTGAAACTGTTCGATCTCTTGATTGATTGAGCTTTCTTGATCCTGCAAGGCCTTTACTCTCTCTTTTAACCAAGATATTTTTTTTTGTCTTTCCAATCGTTCAGGTTCCAAAGATTGATCAGTACTAACAGTAAATAATCCAAAATGGAAAATGTTAAATGAAAAACTGAACACTGAAAAAATACAAAGCAATGTGATAAAATTCCTTTAGAAATAATATGGAAAATATAATACTCCACTTCGCTGAGTTCACTGTATTACAAAAAGAGGTATTCATGAACATAGCAAAGTAACCATCTTACCTTTTCTTTAGTTCTTCAATCCTTTTGCAAAGCTGTTCATCATCTTTCATTAATGCTCTATACTCGTTTAGAGAACGATTATATAGAACCTAACAAAAAATTAGACACAGTTTGGTAAGATAAAAAAAACACATATCCTATTCAAATCCACTTTTGCCAAATCTTCAAATCAGAGGTGAAGTATATGCAAAAATGTATTTTTATTTTTTTTTATTTATTTTTTTGTGTGTTTTATTTTTTATTTTTATTTATTTATTTATTTATTTATTTATTTTATTCTTATGTTGCAAAAATGTATTTTTAAAACGAAGTATATAAATGGTCACATGAAACCATTATTTTTTAAAGTCTGAAAGCAGTACAGATTTCCACCTAATTACAATACCTCTACTTTTAAAAGTAAATGAACACTATTTATATTTGATATAGAGTATTTAATATTCCAGGTTGGAAAATTTCTCTCACCTCAGCTTCATTGTAGACCTTTTTCTTAGCAGTAACATCTGTTTTCAATGCCATACATTCTGGTGCTCGTGCATTTGTCTCTTGACTAATCTTTTCCAGTTTATCTTGAATATCTTTGTATTTTTTTTCTGCTTCATTAAGTCTAACCTTTAAGAAAATAACATTGTTGGAGTGCATTTTACCTTTCTTTAACAAACAGAAAAAAATTTTATATATACAGCAAATAACAAATTCAGTTTCACTCTAAATAATCTCAAGATCTCGGGTAAGCAAACATAATTACATAAAACACTATTTTAAAATACAATTTTTAATTCCACATTTAGTTATCCAACAAATGTCCTATCTTCTGGGGATACAAAGAGAGAGTAACAATGGTCTGCAGGTAACACAATTAAAGGGAGATAGACACAATTTAGCAGAAAAACAGATTGCTTAAATTGATCATAGTTTGGATACCATAATGCTTAAGTTGGTTATGTCTATTTGTAATTGTGGAAGCATAGAGAACGAATCTAGAGGTCTGCCAGAAAAAGTCAAGAATGCCTCCTTCAAAGCAAAAGTAGCATTTGAGCTGAGACTTGAAAGATTAATGCAAATGTACCAGGAGAAAAGCTGGGTAAAGGTGTTAGAGGCAGATGGGAAAGCATGCAGAAAGGCACTAATACTACTTTTGGAAATGAAAATATCTGGAGCTTAAACTGAGAGGGTGGTGGTGGGAGCTGAGCTGGAAGCATGGAAGTGCCCAGAATTCCCTAAGATCAGCTTACAACTTAACCCTCCAGACAACAGGGAGATAAGACATGACCGAATCTGTACATCAAGTCACTTTGGAAGCACAAGCAGGGTGGAGGGAAAATTAAAGCAAACAATTTCAGTGAAGAGTTAACATTCCAGAGCAAAATGAATTAGAAACCAAAATGGGGCACTGAGACAATAGGAATGGATTAGAAGAGACAAATATGAGAACTATTTGGATCAGGGATCAGCAAACTTTTTCCAGAAAGAGCCAGATAGTGGAGCTGACACAATTTCTTCACATCCCTTCCACTTAACGGTCATTCTATAATCAATCACCATGCATAATACGGCATGAAAGGTTTTATGTAAGACATGGGAAGGATACAAATATAAAATAAGATAGTTCTTACCCTCCAGAAATTTACCATTTACTACAGAGAGTGCCCAAATGCTTAAGTAGGGGCAAAGGCCTGCAGAACTAAAGTATCACCCTGCCTGAAGATCCTCCTTTTCCCACTTGAAAAAAAGGTGAACATTATATTACTCAGACTGGATTCCATTTTTATTATTTTTTTTACTTTTCACTTTTTAAAAAAAAATATTTTATTTTGAAGTAATCTCTATACCCAGTGCGGGGCTCAAACTTACAACCCCAAGATCAAAAGTCATATGCTCTACGAACTGAGCCGGCCAGGCACCCCTGGATTCCATTTTTAGATTGGAGATTATCTAAAGAGAAAAATAACTTAAGGTCTTCCACTATGACAAGCTAGGAAATGAGGATGAGGAGAATCTGGTAGGGAAAAAAAAAAAATTCCAGCATATTCTCACAGAAATGAAAATCTTAGGTGAGAAAAGGTGGGTGGGGTTGAACTTCCATTTGCTACCTGAAGAGGGAGTAAGAAATTCAGCCTGTTTCTGTTATTTTTACATATTTATTTCTTACTTTTGATGGATTAATAATAACATAACACTTAAAGGGAAGAAAACATATCTGCTTACCTTGAAAAAGCAAGGTGGGGAAGATGACATCCTATACTATAAACTAAGCTTGGTAGAACAAAATACTAAGAGGTAAGCCATCCACACGGAGTAGGTGGGGCTTCTACAAAAATTAAAGGGCTAGGAGTTCTACTTCTGGCATGACAAAATGCAAGGAATTCTGCATTGTGGGCTACATATCCTTGGGAAATACTAAAAGACCACTCAAGTGCAAATTTTAAACTGGTGAATTATATGGTATATGAATTATATTTCAATAAAGCTATTAAACAAAGAACAAAAATGTGAGTATAAAGAGTGGATTGGCTATATGGTAAAAAGGTCCATGTGGACAGCCCTAACAGAAAATTACTGCTTTTACTTATCATTCAGCCAACTTCTACCTCTAGACCCAAGTGGAAGACTCTTGAATCTTACATAAATAGCATAGTTTCCATGTGGCTCTTAGATCTCAGGTTGAAATGAACTTTAACAGACCTAACAACTTGTCCTACATGTGTTCCACCTACACGAAATCCTCTGATGGTTTTGGGCTCTAAAACTTCAGTTCCCTGGAAATTCTGATAGCAATCTCTGGGCATTCTGCTCAGTTCTGAAGTGTTATAGTTCACGATACTTAGCTTTCTAAGTGACTATTATTCTAGCACCTCAAGGCTTTTTATGTTGACACTCCTAATGAACAACAGTAAAAGCTTCATGTTGTAGCATCTCTAGTTAATAAGGAAGTACCACTGTCCACATTCTTGAGTTTAGAGTGCTACATTACTGGGCTCAACTGGTTGATCATGTCCAAACAATACTCTTTTTAAAAAAGAGTTGCCGGGGAGCCTGGGTGGCTCAGTTGGTTGGGCATCTGACTCTTGAATTTGACTCAGGTCACGATCTTGGGGTCGTGAGATCGAGCCCTGCATCAGGCTCAATGGTGAGTGCGAAGTCTGCTTGAGATTCTCGCTCCCTCTCCTTCTGCCCTTATCCCTGCTTGTGCTCTAGCCCCCCACCACCAGATAAATAAATAAAATCTTAAAAAGAAATAAAATAAAAAAGGGTTGCTATAATAGTACTTGAACAAAAGTTTATGTCAGTTTCATTTGAATAATAAATTCAAACATAGATAAATATATAGGTTGAAACTGCTACTTTTGTAGGTCTTTTAAAATAGTCTAATGTCAGTAATCTCATATGCTTTAACCTACTAAATCTGTATTAAAAAAAATAATTACCTGCTGTTCTTCCATCTTCCTGTCAAGTCTAGCAGCACGATCTTCCCCAATTTTGATATTATCTCTGATAGCATTCAACTGTTTTTCAATTTCATTGACCTAAAAAGAAATTAGTGTAAATCATGTATAAGAGTAACTGAAACCAATATTTTCTACATATTAAAAGCATTAAGTGAATAAGTAATAAAGTAAAAATTACCACTGCCCAAGCCATTTCATGTTTCAAGTATTCTAAATTAGTCTTCATTGTACTTAAACCAGTAATACTTTGAAAACGTTCTTCTTTCTCCAAACACTGGCGTTTTAGCTCAATAAGTCGCTTGAAAAAAAGAAAAAAGGATACGTTTCTTACTAACACTGAAAAGACAAGAGTTTTTACAAATGTATTTCTTTTGAATGTATTTCCTTAATCAGTATTAAAAAAGATATGCAGGGAAATGACTTAAGGTGAAAATAAAAATATCTCTGGTTCTTTGGTATATTTTTACTAGGTGCAGTTATTTTCTTAATTTCTGCGTTATAAAGAAGGCCAAATATTCTTCAAATGAAGATCAAAGGAATAAAGGGTTTAAGACCTCACAAGTATAGACAAATCATAACACTCAGTTTCCCATTTCTCTCAACTCCATATCAGATAGACAGACTGGTATGTTCTTCTGGGCAAACTATACCCAGTACTCATTCCAAAGATAATGGAAGACACAGAAGAAATTTATTTCTAAAAGCCAAATAAGTTATAATTATTTATTTATTTACTTATTTATTTTTATTTTTTAAGTAGACTCCACATCCAGTGTGGAGTCCAATGCAGGGCCCAAACTCAGAACCCTGAGACCAAGACCCAGATGAGATTAAGAGTTGGACACCTAACCGACTAAGCCAGGTACCCCAAGTTATAATTTTTTAAATCTAAGTTCTCCCTAGTAATAAATAAAATCATCAGGGGCACCTGGCTGGCCCAGTCAGTTAAGCCTCCGACTCTTGATTTTGGCTCAGGTCATGATCTCAGGGTGATGAGACTGAGGCACCCCCTCCCCCCCCACCCCTGTGGGCTCCGCGCTGGGTATGGAGCCTGCTTGAGATTCTCTCTCTCCTCCTGTCCCTCCCCCACTCACTTGCACACACACACGTGCGCACTCTCTCTCTCAAAAAATTAAATTAAAATAATAATAAAAATCATCAAACAAGTATCAAATATAATGACATTAGAACAGCTTCTCAAGTGGCTCCTAGACTTTAGATTCTGCACACCTGGGTAGATGGCCTCTCCCCTTCATTCATGCTTACCATCTTCAACTAGAGCCTCATACTGTGGATCTAATGCGTCCCTACCAGTCACTTTCCCAATTCTCCAGGATTATTTCAATCCATTATCACTCTCTTCAAGCCTCATACACCCCCACCGCCCTAATCCCTCACTCATTCTCCCTGCCTCCTACTTCAGGGAGTTTAGTGGCCATCAAAGGAAACTCTCTCCAACTTCCAACAACCTCATTTACAAATCTAAAGCAGGAGGAGGTGGCTTCATGACACTGAAGTCCAGCTCCCATCTCCTACCTATATATTTCGGGTCCGACCACCAGCTTCTGCCTTCTCAGGAGGTCTGAATTAGTTCATTTTTCGTCCCCATCTTTTCACCTTTGTTTCCACTTGGCCCTCTTCACTGACTCCCTTCCATCATCATGTTTAATCTTTACTCACTTATCTTTCCCATTTACAAACACAACAGCCACTATCCATGCTTGGGGACCTCTTCCTCCTCTCTCCCTCGAAGTTTTCTGAAGGTAATCTCTCTTCCATTTCCTCACATTTTCAGCCCCACAAATCTGGCTTCTGTTTTCACCGCTACTGAAACTTGTCTTGCCACAAGCCTCTGTGCGGATTATGTCACTAAATACAGGGAGTATTTGTCAAACCTTGTGGTGCTTGCCACTCAGAACATCACAGAGTTGTGACTACTGCCTTCTCAAATTCTCTTCCCTTGACCTTTATGGCTTCCATGAGCATTTTTCTTGGCTCAGGCCTGGACCCACTTTCCATTCCTCCCCAGCAATCTAAGTCATTCCTGCGGCTTACACACCAACAACATACTAATGAATCTCAAATTTTTACTGAAGCCAGACTTCTGCATTCCTCACTCTTATATCCAATTGGATGTTTTATAAGCACTTCAAAACCAATGTGTTCAAAATGAAATTCATCATTTTTCTTAAAAGAAAGAAAAGAAAAACTGGCTCCTCTTCCCAAGATTCCTATTTTAAGAAACTTAAGTCTACTGCTCAGGTCATCGATCTGGAGGTCATTTGGTCACCCGTGTTATCTCTTGTCTCAACTTCACTCCTCCCTGTCCCACTTAACATCTGCTCAAATCATTTCAAAACTCTTCTTTTCACTACTACTGCTACTACTCTAACTTATGTCATCATCATTTCAGTGGACAATGAGAACTCTTTATTTATCTCTCTACATTCTTTCCTTACAGCAATTCACCCTCTTCCACAGCAGAGTAACTGATTACGAATATTCATTTAGTCACATCATCCACTTCCATGTGTTCTACTGTTCTTAGGTTTACAAGATCCTCTACAATCTGGCCTCTTTTTTCTCACTTTTGTGCTCTTCACTCTGGCCAACCTGGAATTCCTTCAGCTTTCTAATAGCACCATATGCTTTCTTGCCCAAGATGCTGCCATTCTTATCCCTAGGAATGGCACCCTTCATTACTCTCCCCATCCCTTGTTTGGCATTGTTCATCGTTCAGTTCTCAACCTAGACATCATCCTTAACAACTACACTCCTCCCAGGTCTCTTTCCCCCAGTGCTGATACCTCCTAAGTGCTTTTGCACATATCTAATCACAAGTCCTTTAGGGGGGCCCACCATACTCAGTTATTTACCATCTGCTTCCTGCTGAACAGTTAGGTCTCTGACCCCAGAACCCAGATATGCATTTGCCATCATATGGCCATGGACAAAGCACAATGCCAGGAGGCACATGCTGGAACTGGTATTTGTTGACTGGACAGCTTCCAGTTTCTATCTAACCTTCACATACTATTTCCTACAGATTTAAATATTCAAAGCCAGAGCTTATTTTGAGAATATAGGACATTTAATTAATTAGAAAAAGCTCTTATTATGTGTATATTATACATAAGGAATTCTGCTACACGATATAGGGAAGTGCTTCTTTAACTTCATAATCAAAATATCTTTAATAGTTGATAACAAAGTATATCATGGAGAAAGTGGGTGTTTAACCCCCAGCTGTCTGAAGCAAACACATTTCTTCAAAATCCTGATTTACTATTTTTAAAATAATAAATGTAACACATGCTATTATGTTTTTTTGAACATGCAAATATTCCCTTTTCCTAATAACACTGATACACCAAGAAACTGTGCTGTATTAATTCTGTGGTTTACAGTGCCTCCTTGTACACTACCAGTACCTTGAGTTTGAAGGGATAATGTGGGGAATAAAAATAAATATACCCACCCTTGCTGTTTGAGTTTTCATACACCCACAGACCTAACTTTAAATATGCAGTCCTCAAAACCTGAAGTAAAAGGGTCAGTGCAGCATCTAATGAAGTTGACCTGGGTCAATCATTAGTACAATTCTGTGTCAAAAGAACAAGCTAAGAACTAGCTAGAAGCTCCACTAATTCTATAAAACTGACTAAGTACCTAAAGAACAAGATATAGAATCACACAAAAATTGGTGGGACTTAATGTACGGGATGAAAAGCTGAAACATAAGCCTTATGATTTTGAGGTCTCTGATTATCAGACAGAAGGTTGGATCTTCAGGAATCTGAAGAAGAAAGTACAAGAAGAAAATATAGCAGATGTAAAACCAAATTTAAGTAAGTCTCATTGGCTTGAGTAATTTCAAATTGACACAAATATGCACAGCTACCAAGCTGGTGAGTATGGATGGGACAGTTGCTACCAAGCTATCAGTGCTTAATGAACATTAACATCTTCCCAGTGTGATGAAAGAGTTATCTACCGTATATAATTACAAATGAATATTACGTTTATAATCAGCTTGAGGCTTGTGCTTATTTTCCCATCAAAAGAAATATTATACTTTTTAAGCTACTTACAGTGGGAATTAGTGATACCTTACTATAGAACCAACTAGTCATATATCAAGGCATAAGCATGTAAAATACTGCTCTGTCCTCTAGTCTCTAGCCTAACAGAGGAAAACGTGTACATACGCATTATTCCAAAACAAAAAAGTAAAGGCTAATAAATACCCTGAATATAAAAACCACACTTCCTATATTTCATAGAGTGTTATGAAAGTGTTATTAGTTTTATATAGATACATATCTACACATAGGTATATAATTTTACAGTACCATTTTTAAGTACTAAAGGAATTTGACTGATCTCAAAAATATTTGCATTACGTGTTTACAAACCTCTTCTCCTTGATTTATCTGCTCCTTTGTTCTTTCTTTTGTTTCCATAATATATGAATAATCTTCTTTCATCTGTTCAAGTTGGGTTGCTTTCATAAAGAACTGTACCAATAAGAAAAACACAATTAGGAGTTTGTAAATTGCCACAGAACTGTGACAAGAATTAGGTCTCCAAAAATTTTTGATTAATTATGTAAAAAGATATTAAAAACACACTCAAGTGAAAGGGGAACCCTCCTACACTGTTGGTGGGAATGTAAGCTGGTGCAGCCACTCTGGAAAACAGTATGGAGGTTCCTCAAAAAGTTGAAAATAGAGCTACCCTACGAGCCAATGCAATTGCACTACTGGGTATTTACCCTGAAGATACAAATGTAGTGATCCGAAGGGGCACATACACCCCAATGTTTATAGCAGCAATGTCCACAAGAGCCAAACTATGGAAAGAGCCTAGATGTCCAACAACAGATGAATGGATAAAGAAGATGTAGTATAGGGGCGCCTGGGTGGCTCAGTCATTAAGCATCTGCCTTCGGCTCAGGTCATGATCCCAGGATCCTGGGATCGAGCCCCACATCGGGCTCCCTGCTCTGCAGGAAGCCTGCTTCTCCTTCTCCCACTCCCCTGCTTATGTTCCTGCTCTCTCTCTCTCTCTGTGAAATAAATAAATAAATAATCTTAAAAAAAAAAAAAGAAGATGTGGTGTATATATACACAATGGAATATTATGCGGCCATCAAAAAAAAAAAAAGAAATCTTGCCATTTGCAACGATGTGGATGGAACTAGAGGGTATTATGCTAAGCGAAATAAGTCAATCAGAGAAAGACAATTATATGATCTCACTGATATGTGGAATTTGAGAAACAAGGCAGAAGATCATAGGGGAAGGGAAGGACAAATGAAACAAGATGAAACCAGAGAGGGAGACAAACCATAAGAGACTCTTCATCTCAGGAAACAAATTGAGGGTTGCTGGAGGGGAGGAGGGTGGGAGGGATGGGGTGGCTGGGTGATAGACACTGGGGAGGGTATGTGCTATGGTGAGCACTGTGATATGTAAGACTGATGAATCACAGATCTGTACCCCCGAAACAAACAATACATTATATGTTAATTTAAAAAAAAACCCAAAACAAACAAACAAAATACTCAAGTTTTCACACCCCAAATTTACTTAATCTACTCTGTTCACATCTACACATTCGTTTGCAATAGCTCTTAAAAGCCCACGTAAGAAAATACTTTTGGTGTAAGAATAACACCATCTTGAAAACTCATTTTCACTGATTCATTCATTCATTCTTTAAACAAATACGAATAAAGAGAAAACATCTGTATCCTTGATCTTGGTGCATCTTGAATTTTTAGAAAAGGAAATATTGAAACCCATTCAAAAGTTATAGCATAAGTAGTAGTCAAATATTTTGTTAGCTTTTTAAATTTTAAATAATTTACAGTTTAAAGGTTATTATGTATGGCCAATCATTCCCTTGAATTTCCTTAAAGATTATTTTTAGAATAATCTATTCTCTCTCAGAATTAAAAGCCAAAAAGTGAAAGCAAGAACTTACCAAGAAAATTATACTCCATCATATTTAGAACTCTCCTAAACTAGTCCTACAATATTAAACACAGGTGGCTTTAAAAAACCTAACTGAATATTTATTACGTGAGCAAGAGTTATGTTTGGTGTATATGCTTTATCTATAAATGTATTCTTTTTTGATAAATTCGTATTTCCTTTGGTGCTCCTTACTTTGTATTTGTCTCCCTCATTTTTAGACTGCAAGAACTGCTTGCTCATCTCTTGTGTTAAAACAGAAACTGGATTATCCACCTGAAACAAACGAGAGGTTATTTTTGAAAATTTCATTTTAATGCCTTAAAAATAAATGTACTGTAATACAGAATACAATTCACCTATAGTGTCATCAAGAAGGCTAAGTTCAGAGTATTAAGGTAAATATACCAAGAAAAAATATTAGACATTTTTAATGTAGAGAAAATGTTTCATCATTTCATGATACTAAAATAAATACCATAGTCAAAATTATTCTGCCACTATATGAGGGCACAGGCACATTTCTTTTACCTGTTTTATAGAATTTCACTCCTATGCTACTGGTTAACAATCTGACAACAGTGAGTAAAGCCCTCGGCTGCCTTGGATTTTTGTGTCTCACCTCCCTATGTAGCCCTGGGCAAGTTAGTTTCTCCAACTGAATACAAAAAGTCCAACTTGGTTATTTCTAATCAGAATTATGATGCCAAGTAGTGTTTATTTTTCTTACAGCCGTTCTTCAGATTTTCCATTTGTTGTTATTTCTTCACGATTATAAAATAAAGAGAAATGCTGGAGTCATTTCTACCTTTCGAGGAGGAGTCATTTTAAATAAGCCATTGCTTGAAATAAACTACCTATAACTAACAAGTTAAAAGTACAATTATGGTAACAGTACTGTAACTGACCAAAGCACAGGGGAAAAAATTTAAAATATATATATAACTTGTTTCAGAAAAATTCAAGATCATTACTCATTTATATCTTTGGTATTAGCACTTAAGTAATTTGTGTATTAGAAAATAATCCCGTTATAAAATATGCAGGACCAGTATAAATGAAAAAAAAAATTTATTTATTTGAGGGAGAGAGCATGGTGGGGGGTAGCCAAAGAGAGAGGGAGAGGCAGACTCCCTGCTGAGCAGGGAGCCCCCACAGGGCTTGATCCCAGGACCCTGAGATCATGACCCGAACCGAAGGCAGATGCTTAACCGCTGAGCCACCCAGGTGCCCCTAAATGAAAAAAATTTTAAACTCCTTCATTTTACCATCCATAAGATACCGATTATACTTTGTTAGCATAACAATGGTTAAAACCTTCCTTTTTAAGTAAAATTTTGGGGTTTTTTCTTCTCAGATAACAAAAACATTTATGGAGTTATAAAGAAACCTCTACATGTTACTTTATTATTATCATTATAGAGGTACACCAGACTGACTGCCACATACTTTTACAATATTTACCCTGCATCTTAATTTCACATTCCATCTGACTTGTTAAAAATAAGACCTAATGTACTAGCTTTAATGACAGACATTTTCACCAACTTTGAATTAGTAGCTTCACCCAAATTTATATTATTTTGTCTACATCTTTCTGCTTGTTTCTGAAATGGGGTTCCTAGTTCCTACTCTAGGGATTATTTAAGAATCTTGCAGTTTGAGGTGATAAAAAATTCTGGAGTTGAGGGGCACCTGGGTGGCTCAGTCCATTAAGCGTCTGTCTGCCTTCGGCTCAGGTCCTGACCCCAGGGTCCTGGGATCAAGCCCCATGTGGCTCCCTGCTCAGAGGGGAGTCTGCTTCTCCCTACCCGTCTGCCTCTCCCCCCTGCTCGTGCTCTCTCTCACTCTGCTCTTTCTCTAATAAATAAAATTAATTAATTAATTAATTAATTTTAAAAATCTTTTAAAAAACCCATAAAATTAATCTTAGTAACATATTTCTAATCTAAAATATTATCATTTTAACATATAACCTATAAAAATTCAATTATCCCTTTGCATTAAGTCTTCAAAATCTAGGGCGCCTGGGTGGCTCAGTTGGTTAAGCGATTGCCTTCGGCTCAGGTCATGATCCTGGAGTCCCGGGATCAAGTCCCACATCGGGCTCCCTGCTCGGCAGGGAGTCTGCTTCTCCCTCTGACCCTCCTCCCTCTCATGCTCTCTGTCTCTCATTCTCTCTCTCGCAAAAAAAAAAAAAAAAAAGTCTTCAAAATCTAGTGTGTATCTCACACTATAGTACATATCAATCTGGACTACCCACATTTCAAGTACTTAATAACCACATGTGGCCAGTGGTTACTGTACAGGTAAGTGTAGCTCTAGACCTCCCATATTTTGATCAATGAACCTGAAACTTTAGTTTACTGCATCATACCAGAAGAGGGCTAAAAAGAGTTATGATAACAACCTTCAAATATTTCAAAAGAAATAAACAGGTTTATACATTCCCCAAGGAAGTGGGAGCTTAGAGAAACAGGCTTTTTTCAACTCTTCCATAATAAAAACTTTCTGAGAGAGCTGTTCACAGAAGGAATCAAAATCTCAGGCAGAAGTGATTTCTCCACCACAATCCACTTAAGCAGTTGCTGAAGGGACACCTGGTGGAGAGTCCACACACGGGAAACATGGACAGTGAGAACTCTACCGATGCCCTTCTAGATGCTCCCAAACACCTGATTCCATACACTTTTGGTTTTCTTGATTCTGCTTAAAAATTGTCCTGCATTCTAGTCTCAAATTTATTTGATGTAACTGCTTTTCTCCAGATTTTAATAACTATTTTTCTACACTTCTGTTGCCTGATATGTAAGCTACTACCCACATGCAGCTTTTTACACTTAATTAAATAAAATCAAACACGTGCTTTCTTAGTCATTCCTCTCAGGCGCTCAAGAGCAACATGCCAGTGGCTGACACACTGAATAGCATAACGCAGAATACTTCTACCATCACAGAAGGTTTTTCTGGACACCTTTGTTCTAAACCAAACTGGAAAAAAGACCTAGACTCGTAATTGTTCTTTCTCCTTGGTGACTAGTCTTGGTGTTCTTCATCCTGGAGTAAGTAAGGCAGGGTGGTATATTAGAATGAAACAGGGAGGCCTGGTTCCCCACCCAGGCTCTACCAGCAACCACGCCTAGACACTTGTAGGGGTAAATTTACTTTTTCTAGTTCTATTCTCATCTACAAAATAAAGGTGAATTAGATGACCTCCAAAGACAATTCCAGCACTAATAATATATGCTCTATTTCTAATTATTCAAAGTATCTTAGCAGAAAGGACTGGAGCCTTATCTCCTATAGGTATGATCAATAACTCCAAAATACATAAAGAAATGCTTTATTTTTCTAGAATAAATTTCTCTCTACAAAAAATTAGCATCTGAGTTTAGGAAAACTATGATGCTATTCTGACCAGGATAGCAGAAAGCAAAGAAACTTTATAGCCTTTATTAACATCTATTTTATCCCATACCAGTATAAATTAGATGTTCTTGATTTTACAGGTGTTATATTATGCATTGAAAATTCCTGCTGAATTAGGAAATTTTTTTTAGATTTTATTTATTTATTTGAGAGAGAGAGAATGAGAGAGAGCAAGCACACGAGAGGGGGGAGGGTCAGAGGGAGAAGCAGACTCCCTGCCGAGCAGGGAGCCCGATGCAGGACTCGATCCAGGGACTCCAGGATCATGACCTGAGCCGAAGGCAGTCACTTAACCAACTGAGCCACCCAGGCGCCCGAATTAGGAAATTTTAAGCAACTTTGCTAACAAGAGTTGTACACATTTGTCCTGTGGTCAATTTACTCACACGAGCCTATTTTAATTCCTTCAACACTACAAATGAAATCACATGAGAAAGTGACCAGTTACATTAATCTGAGACGAAAAGTTGGCAATTACCTGTATGTTAAAATGGTCAAGAATCGCAATCAGCTCTTCTTTTCTAGTAGAAACCACAGTGCCTGGTTAAGAGAAACACATAAAATGACCAGACTGGTTCTAGGGCAGAAATATGGAGGAAAAATAAGCAACTTTATTTACAAAAATAAGCAATTTTATTTATAAAAATAAAGTTTTGTAAATTTGCTCATTTACAAATACAGATATTAACTATTTTGTTACGTCCCTAGGAACTGGCACACATCTGAGGAGCTAGCTGCAGGCTGCGGTCATCGTGCGCCAGGCACACAGAAGGAGGGAGCAGCACGGACACAGGGACAGTGCTCTTCCTATCCCTGCAGCAAAACGCCTGCTTTTCCTTCTCATCTAGGTCTTCGCCTCCTCTTCCTTCATGTCCTTTTCCACCTTTGGCTAACCCCCCTTTCCACATGTGATAAAAACTACAAGGGTGGGAGCAGGCCCGCCGGTGAGAACAAGGCAGCACAGCCTGTTTCAAGTGGACCCAGACTCTGGTAATCATGGTCCTGCCGTACGATGTCCTGGGGTAAAACAACTGTGTATATGTGTCCGCACACAATCACGTGTGTGTACATACATGCAGCCGATCCCACACATGACCAGAACGAGGTTTCAAGAGATAGGGAAGAAATGCCCTTCCAGTGAACACCTGAGCAATCACTTTGCTGTTTAACGGACTATTTACTAGCATTTCATGTGAAATGAAAAGACATTCATAACAAACCTGTTTCACTTTTCAGTTTGTAAGATCGACTTCCGTCCATGCTGAGGTGCTGCTGCACGACTATAGAGTTGCCGTACACATTTGCTCTATAGGCATCGTCGCCTCTGTTCCTTAATGTTATTGAGATATCTGCTGAGCTAAAGCAAGAAGGTTAGGCTAAGCCACATGAAGGTACAGTGCAATTTCGACACTAGGTTACGTAATTTTCAAAACCTCCGAAGTAATTTGCCTATTTCATTTGAAAAGCAGCTTCACACCAGCCACGGATGGCTGACAGGCTACTACAGAATAATGCTGAATATAACACTCCTAACAAAAAAATATAGCTGAGAGTAAGTGTTATAAAAACACTGACTATCCTATCTATAATAGAAATACCACATCCACATAAAAGCCACTTTTTAAGAAGATTTTATTTATTTATTTGAAGGAGACGTGCGGGGGGAGGAGCAGAGAGAGGGAGAGGGACAAGCAGACTCCCTGATGAGCAGGGAGCCCAACGTGGGGCTCGATTCCAGGACCCTGAGATCACATGAGCTGAAGTCAGACACAACTGACTAAGCCACCCAGGCGCCCTAAAACCATTTAAGTTGGGTTGTTTCAAATCATGTAGGTAAGTTATACATTTTCCATGAGCAATGTGTAATACTATACTGCCTGACTACTCTAAACTATGTAACAAAGCACCATGCTGACAGCAGACCTTTAAGAATGATTAAGTAACAATTATGGTGAAATAATAACATTTTTTTTTTACAGATTTTATTTATTTATGTGAGAGAGAGAATGAGAGAGAGAGAGAGCATGAGAGGGGGGAGGGTCAGAGGGAGAAGCAGACTCCCTGCTGAGCAGGGAGCCCGATGTGGGACTCGATCCCGGGACTCCAGGACCATGACCTGAGCCGAAGGCAGTTGCCCAACCAACTGAGCCACCCAGGCGCCCAATAACATTTTCTAAGAGGATCAGAATCAAAGGAAGCAACTTTAATCTTTCAAATACTTGGCATTAAACAAATGAAAGTATCTGATATCAAAAAACATAAACAAAAGCTCAAAAATTATTGAAGTTTTATTGGTATTATGGAAGAATTATTTTTAAAGTTTTAAAGAAGTTTAAAGTATTGATAGCCATGCATATTTTATTATTTTTATTTATTTATTTATTTAAAGATTATTTTGTTATTTATTTATTTGACAGAGAGATAGAGAGCACAAGTAGACAGAGAGGCAGGCAGAGGGAGAGGGAGAAGCAGGCTCCCCGCGGAGCAGGGAGCCCAATGTGGGACTCGATCTCAGGACCCCGGGATCATGACCTGAGCCGAAGGCAGCCGATTAACCAACTGAGCCACCCAGGTGCCCAGCCATGCATATTTTAATATATTCTAGGAAAAAATATCAATCTTTATTTTTCTACTTTAACTTTTATTAAAATAAGACTGAGTAGAAAAACAATGTCAATAAGTACATTACTAAATACATTAAAATTTCCTTAAACATAAAAGCAGACAATTTTTTTTTTCCTGGCTCATATGCCAGAATGCTAAAGTCCTTTAATGTGAAACTACTTTAACTGGTAATTAAATGAAATCTTTAATCGTACTTGTTTTCATGAATTTTAGTCATATTCCCAAATTGCTCCCATTTGTAGGAACTGCAGAAAAACATACTCCAGATAAACTTTACTGTAAGCTGATATTACAGTAGGCACGCTGAAGGGGCCTCACCCTCCTCTGCGAGTGCTCAAGCAGAGAGACAGGGCTTAGCAACCAGCAGTCCCCACCCTATCCCAAGGGACTGAGCTAAATACGGAAATCTGACACTAGCTGAAACAGATTCTCTTCTTGAAAGATTCAAATTAAGAAGAAGTGGTCCAATCCAAACAAGGTCTGTAGTTTCCTCAGTAATACCCGTAACAGTGTGAACTGCACAGCTTTGATAAAAGTACCTTCGTTACTTAAGATGTCAACATGAAGGAAAATCAGACGAAGGGTCTAAAGGAAACCGTACTATCTTTGCAACACCTCCATAAATCTAGATTACTTCACAGTGAAAAATTGTATCAACAAACCCCAATGAAACCCCAATGAAGGCACAACCAAGTCGAGAGCTGGTGATTCCTTGAGGCCTCCGAGGACCAGAGAAACCAGTTTGGGACATCACCCCCTGATGAGAGGCTCCAGAGAGCATCCACGGAGAAGCTCCTGGGAAGCCACCAAGACAGACAGAAAGACACACACCCACAGACACTGCCAGTGAATAAGAGACACAGAGAACACAAGAGCACTTCCTTATACACACCGCCCCACAGACTAAAGCGGTAAGAGGTCAATGACTGCATACACGAAGACAGAGTAACAAAGACTTGGCTAAGATATAAGGAAGAGAACATATACTCCAGAGACGAGAGAGAGAGAGAGAGAGAGAGAGAGAGAGAGAGAGAGAGAAACACATTCACAAGCCCACAGACTTGTCATAAGGAGATGGAGGGAAGGGAGCACAACATAGCACAGCCCATTACGTGAGGGGTGAGGGAGGCCGGTATAGCAGAACGGTTGCAGCATGGACCTAAAAGAAGGAGTGGCAGACAGAGGCCTAGAGACACAGACACAGAGAGAAAGGCAGGGACACAAAAAAGAAAGGCCCAGAGACAGACAGTACTTGGTTCTGAGGTCTCTCAGTTCCGGTCACTCATGAAAACCAATTGTACTTCTTCCCTCCAGGTTCTAAGATATATATCTCTGAATCTTTACAATAAATCTCCTTTTCTAAACTACCCTAAGCTGGGGTGTATGTGTTTAAATCAGAAATACACAATTAGGGCAGATATGTTCCCGAAAAATTGTAATCAATAGGATTTTTAAAAGCTCCCGAGTTGATTCTAATGAATAGTCAAGGCTGAAAACCATTAACTAAAGTATTAATAGGGGAAGGGCAGCTGGCCTAGTATACGGAGCAAAAAATATTTTATTTCACTAACTAGTATGATTACCTAGTATTAAGTGAATGCACCTCATAAAAACATTTAAAAAATAAAGTGACTACAGAGAAACAAAAGCAAAAAAGAACCACTAGGACTTCATCAAGATCAAAAGCTTTTGCACAGCAAAGGAAACAGTCGACAAAACCAAAAGGCAACTTGTAGGGGCGCCTGGGTGGCTCAGTCGGTTGAGCGTCTGCCTTTGGCTCAGGTCATGATCCCAGGGTCCCGGGATTGAGCCCTGCATCAGGCTCCCTGCTCCATTGGGAGCCTGCTTCTCCCCCTCCCCCTGTCTGCTGCTCCCCCTGCTTGTGCTCTCTCTCTCGGTCAAATAAATAAATAAAATCTTAAAAAAAAAGACCAGATGCCTTTAAAAATAAAAAAATAAATAAAAGGCAACCTACAGAATGGGAGAGGATATTTGCAAATGTCTTATCAGATAAAGGGCTAGTATCCAAAATCTACAAAGAACTTATCAAACTCAACACCCAAAAAACAAAAAATCCAGTCAAGAAATGGGCAGAAGACATGAACAGACATTTCTCCAAAGAAGACATACAAATGGCCAACAGCACATGAAAACAAGCTCAATACCACGTGACATCAGGGAAATACGAATCAAAACCACAATGCGATACCACCTCACACCAGTCAGAATGGCTAAAATTAACAACTCAGGAAACAGACGCTGGCAAGGATGCAGAGAAAGAGGGGACTGTCTTATACTGTTGGTGGGAATATGAGCTGGTGCAGCCACTCTGGAAAACAGTATGGAGTTTCCTCAAAAAGTGAAAAATAGAGCTACTCTACGACCCAGCAATTGCACTACTGGGTATTTATCCAAAGAATACAAACACAGTGATTTGAAGGGGCACTTGTACCCCAATGTTTATAGCAGCAATGTCCATAATAGCCAAAATATGGAAAGAGCCCAGATGTTCATCAATAGATGAATGGATAAAGAAGATGTGGTGTATATATTCGTTGGATTATTACTCAGCCATCAAAAAGAATGAAATCTTGCCATTTGCAATGACATGAATAGAGCTAGAAGTGTTAGGCTAAGTGAAATAAGTCAGAGAAAGACTAACATCATATAATTTCACTCATATGTGGAAATTAAGAAACAAAACAGATGAACATAAGGGAAGGGAAGGAAAAATAAAATAAGATGGAAACAGGAAGAAACATAAGAGACTCTTAACGATAGAAACAAATGAAGGGTTGCTGGAGGGGAGGTGAATGGGGGGGATGGGGTAACTGGGTGATGGGACATTAAGGAGGGCACTTGATGGAATGAGCACCGGGTGTTATACGCAACTGATGAATCTCTAAATTCTACCTCTGCAACTAAATGCTAATTAAATTGAATTTAAATAAAAAAACAAAAAAATAAAATGACTATATTTCCTCTCTGAATTATTAAACATTTCTCTTGATTAGCAAACATCTATTTTATTATTTTCATTCCTAGCTACTCCTTGTATTGAATAACTACCTTTAGTACTGTGAGAACTTGGGAGGCACTGGTATCCTGTTGTGATAGGATCTGAATAAAGAAAGGCAAGTTATTTAAAAAACTAAGGCTTAAGAGAAAGCTCCATAATAACTGCTCAAATCACCTGTACAAGGAGACATGGACAACTTTGCTGGCACTAACTGCTGTCTCTTCACCATCCTGATGGAGCTGATCCTGAATATGGGTCAAGAGCCATGGAGCCCAACGTCTATAAACACTGGAGACCCTTAACTGAAGAGACTACAGATCAGAGTTCTTTCAGAATGACAACACAAACAAGCAGTGCCACAGAAAGAATGTGGCTTCCTTCTCAACTCTGGAAAAATCTATCTGTACAGAGGTATCTGGGAACAGATAACGGGAACAACGGGAACAAGGAACAAGGAAAAAGCCATGTAAAAATATAATGCATCTGCTCTGTTTCAGATGAGTACCTAGCTCAACTGCAGAAGTTCTGTAGCCTTGACTAAATAAATCAGAAACGTACAGTAGGAGTACTAGTTTTTGTCCCTCCATAACCCACTCCCAATGCCACAGCTGATGTCAAAAATGGTGCTGGTGCAAAGATCCCAATGCCACCAGGGCTAGTATTAGGAAGGCCGAGGGAGGGAAGAGTGAACTAAACACGTTCAAGAAGAACCTGAATAGCAAGGGGCATGAGAGCTTGGATCACTGAGAGAGGTTTCCATGGGAGGAGCTGTATTAGGCCCCTGCACCACTGTAAAGGGTTGGTGGCTGACAGAGGGCTGACCCCCACGTAAAGTGTCTCACAGCACAGTTCTCTGGATTCTCTGAACCTCACTGGGCAAGCATTGCTATGGAGAGTTGAAACCCCCAACAAAAGCAGCCGAGAGCCCATGGGCCATCAGTGAGGAGTGTAATGTTTGGCGTGGGGGGAAGGAGAGTCTTGAGGACTCTCTCGAACCTGAGCCTGACCAAGAGACCTTCTTCAGGCAAAGTGGGAGAGCCACGATTTTAGATACAGAATCGACTAAAACTAGAACTGAAAAGCTCCACGAGCTCATTCTGTAAAAAAGTGATGACAGAACCAGAGACTATAAAATAAGAAGAAATTCACAGATACTGAATATTTTATTTATTTTTAAATGACTTATTTGAGAGAGAGAGAGAGAGCGTGTGCTCGCTCATGAATGGGGTGTGGGAAGGGGCAGGGGGACAGAGAGAGAAGTGGAATCCCCACTGAGCGTGGAGCCCGTCATAGGGCTGGATCCCACAACCCTGAGATCATGACCTGAGCCTAAATCAAGAGTCAGACCCTCAACCGAGCCACCCAGGCGGCCCATGAAATTCATAGATATCCAACTTTTTAAATGAGAAAGGGAATGAGGAATAGTAATGGGTTTGATAAAGCTGTTTTTTAAGCTACTTTTTCAGACAAGGTCAGTAAAAAGGAAACTGAGCTCAGGAAAAGCTTTTAATTGTTATTAACTGTTTAAAATATATTAATAATCCTATCTATAGGCAGCTGTATCCTTGAAAGTTGGTGATTTGTGTGAGCTGGCCTTTTTTTTTTTCTTTTTTAAAATGATATTTTGAGGACAAGTCTCAGAAAGAAGTTTCTGCTCTGGTCTAGATACTTCCCAAATGGCAAAAAACCAAAAAATATTTAATTGAGACATAAAACACTGGTACAGAGAAAAAAAAAAATTTTTTTTTCCTGAAGCTCCTATTTGAAAAATCAATGTGTTATCTGGCTAGGTAGACCAGGTGGTTGTTTGGACAACTAAGACATGTATAGTTAAGCATAATGAATTGAAACAGAGTGGGGGCCATTAAAAATGTTGAAATAACTAATTTTTGACTTCAGGTATCATTTGGTTGGGGACTACGGAGGGGAGAAGACCTTGCTGGGCTGGGACCCAAATAAGATAAGGAGAGACAGAAAACACACTGGAGAATTGTTACCAAATAGTTCTTTTCCAAGGCCATACAGCATGGAGAAATTATTTTCTGTGTATCTTCACCCCTTCTCCTGAGGCCACTTGGAACCCTGGCTTAGGGTTAAGATTCCTTATAGTTTTCTGAGAGATACACAATAAAACTGCAATCCTGGTTCACATTCCATCCTTGTTCTATTTTTTAGTAATAAAATTGAAGAAGTCAAATGGATATGACACTGAGCAGAAGGAAAGTCTATTATACGAAAAAAGGTCACTGTTAATTATCAAAGTTCCAGAGGTTCTGGACACAGGGCATGCAAAAGAGAAATGAGCAATGGGAGTAGCCTCACTCTGACAGCTAGTATAACAGAGTTTGGCACTTCTAGTTTTTAGAAGCCACAAGGATCCCTTCAGAATTACCTGAAGCTGTATTAAGAAGAATAAGGAGATCAGCCTGAAGAGTACTCCTAATGGGCAAAAGGACCTAAGTCTATGATAATGCAAACTAGGCAATTAATATAAAGTTACACAAAGGCAAGTTATATCAAAAAGAAATACAAGTAGGGTGCCTGGGTAGCTCAGTCAGTTAAGCATCAGCTCAGGTCATAATCTCAGGGTTGTGGGATCGAGTCCCGCACTGGGCTCCACTCTCAGTATGGAGTTACTTTATTCCTCTGCTCCCCCACCCTTGTGCTCTCTCTTTGAAATAAATAAACAAATAAATAAAATCTTAAAAAAAGAAAGAAAGAAATATAAGCATAGAGCCAATGAGAGTAGTTATATGACCATTCTCCAAGAGTCAAGATGGACCACAAACAGATGTGTGGTTGTGGTCCTCAAATCAAACTCACTGGCAAACCACCTGAGTAAAGGACATAAAATTAAAGACAGAGAGCAGAACACTTTTTTGGAATTCTTAGGGACTGGAGGCAGAAATTTTGTGTAGGGACCCTTAGCTGTCACTGACCCTGCTTTCGCCTGTATCATACCAACGTGGACTTGGTGAAGTTTGGGTCAAGAGCCGGGAAAGTCAATTGTTTATAAATATTCCCTTAAGCAGAAATATATAGATTTATCACTGCTAGTTCTTTCCTCCAAAGAGGTAACAGAAACAAGAGTGTAAGTGGACAGGCACATGGTACTTTACATAAGCGTTCTGTCTGAAGAGATTAACAGGCAACACTGGCCATGCTGGAAACAGGGAGCAAGAGAAAGGGATGGAAAAAGAGGACTGTTCTGCTCTAGTTCTGGGAAGCCAATTCATTTCCTATCATATATATATATGAACTGGGAATCTACAGCAGCTGCTTCTTACACTTACTTCTGTCCATCCTTCACAAAACCTTTTAAAGAAGAGCCTCTATTAGTAGCGACAGCTTTTCCTCCAAGGCCAACGATGAGAGCTGTGAGTACGGCGCTCTTCCCACCTAGAGACAGGTGTTGAAGAAATCACATTCATTAAAGAGACAGAAACGAAAAGGCTGACTCCCACCATTTGATGTAAAAAGATTTCTGAATGAAAATGTAAATTAGTTCTAACCCTGAAATGAAGTGTTACACTTCAATTATCATTTTCTTTCAGCGAACTTAAAAAAGTTGTTCCTATCACGAGATATTTAGCTCTGCTATTAGAAAAAAATTAGTGCATTTCAGGAATCAAATTTTTGTCACTGATAAGGAAATGGAAAAAAATGGTTGATAGCTTCCCAACCTACAACTCTCATTGTTTCATCTTGGTCCATCAGCCAATATATTAAAAACGAGTCTATCTTTTCTAATTACACATGTATACTTGATTCATCTAATTTTTATTACATTCTAATTTAGACATAATTTACTTTTTTCCATAAATTCACAGAAGTAATAAACTATTTTTAACAACCCTTGAATACAAGCAACTCCATTGGGACAGGGATGTTGTTTGTTTTATTCAATGTTGTATCTCCAATAGCGGCCCATATAGGCACTCTGGTATTTAACAAATGAATGAATGAACTTAAATATGAAAAAATCATCAGTCATACAGATGAATGTTTCTATGTAATATTTTGACAATTATTATTCCTAATTTGAATATTATTCATTTGCTAGCTTTCTGAAAAGTACACTTCTTTTTATGCTAACATATAAAATATCACAAGCTGAAATTTTAAAATCTAAACAATTACCCAGAATATGTAATCATTTTCTGAACTCCACAATCAACCAATTCAATCAACTCTTACCAGCCTATCATTTTCCACGATATACCCTAAATTAACCCAAATATAGCACTGGTTAACCTGATTTAGTTCCTGGAATGCCTTTTGAGTCTCTAAATCTCTGTTTCTTTATTTCCAAATTTATTGCCTCCACTGTTTACATTATTTCTTCTTCTCTCAGTTTTATTAATAAAATCACTGCTTCAAAATTAAAAACAAAAAAAAAGACAAGACCTAATTGCAGAACCCACCAGTCTTTCCTTATTTCTTGTCCTGCGGGGCCTCCCAGTAGCAATGATCCCTCTGTCCATTCTCTCCTTCTGAAAACATTTTCCTCTTGACTGAACACAGAGCAGGGGAAACAAAGAACGACAACTAAACACTGAACAGAACGTGAAGCTGCACTCACCTACAGTCCTTTCTAAGCACCACCACCAGCTGTAGACCCTGACAAGCCTCCTTTCCGTGTACTGGCTCAATCAAACTGTCAACAGCTCAGGCCTGGCTGGTCCATCACAAAAGCTGCCTAACAGGTCTTTCTAACCCCTGTGTCTCTCCCCTTCTAATCCATTCTCCATGAGGAGGCCAGTTTGTTTCACAAATCTTGACCGTGTCATCCCTTCCTCATAAACTTTAATTGGTTCTCCACTGACTTTTGAATAAAACACCAAAATCTTTATCATGGCACTCAAGGTTCTCACCAATATCACCTACAACAGCACTCTCAAATGTCAGTTACTACCCCTCCCTATCATGTAGGATATGATAAAGCCATCTAAGGTTGTTCACCACTGTCTATGCACATCTATTTCTACTCCTTCAAACCTGTGCTGACGCGCAATCTTTGCATGAAACATCTCAGCCTCTTCTTCCCCAGTAAGACCTACAGAACCTGTCCTATTCATTCAAGTACCACCTCAAATAACACCTCCTCTTTAAGCTTCATTGGCCACGGTAAGAAGTAGTTTCTTTCATGTTTGGATTCCATGGCACTCTGTTTATGCTCTATTATAACATTTAATAGGTGTAAGATGCAAGGCTGCCTCAATCACAATGAGGGTAGCTTGTCCACTCTTCTATGGTATGAATTTCAAAGTAAATGGATTAAAAAAAAATAAGCAGGAAATGTTTATTCTTACTACATAAACAACGAACCTAGAGTTAACTCATTATTTTCTTAAAATGTAGACTGGCAGCAAATACTGAAAATATTCATGACTGCAAGTTATAGATCTAAAACTTATATTTATCAGCAGACACCTATTTTAAAAAGTTAATGCATTCTAACTGTAAAGAACTGCTCAAAATCAAATAAGGAGGACAAAAGCACTTACTTCCATTGTTGCCAACAACAAAGTTGACATTAGAACCAAATTTAAAGGGTCCAAGCATCGAATGACACATGAAGTTTTTTAGCTGAATACTCTCAATTATTCCAACTTCTGCTGCGGTCTATTAACAAAAGAAAAAAAAAAGAGAGAGAGAGAGAGGAAGACAGAAAACAATTAATCTGTCTAATAAACTCACTATAATCATCTAAGCATTTGGAGAAAGTTCAGCAGGGTTACTAATGAAAAAAGTTACAGTAAGCAAATAACCTTAACTTCAATGAGTAAGATGAAATTAAATGGGAACCTTCTATGAGTAATCACTCATTCTAAAGTCCTTAAAGGATCTAATAATCGTATCACATAGTTTCTTAATAGGACAATACTAGTGTTTTGAGTCAGATAATTTTTTGTTGGAGGGGGGCTGTTTGGTGCATTTTGAGAATTTTAACAACATCCCCAGCTTCTACCCACTAGATGATAGTAGCACACATCTAACCCCAAGTTGTGATAACCAAAAATATATACAGATATTGTTAAATGTCCCCCTGGGGTGGGGGGGGATGCAAAATCCCCCCTTGATTAAGAACCACTGGTACAATAAAATTTTTTAATCTTTTTTAACAGTGTCTTTAAAAACTCCCGGTTTCTCTTCTTCTGGGCGCCATCTTATTAAAAAGCAGAAACATTTACATCCTTGTATGAGCAGAATATTGGAAATTATGGTTGAAGACTTGTTAAAGTAAATTTTTATTTTGATCTAATTGTAGATGCACTGTAAGAAATAATAGAGGGATCCTGTGAATTCTTTACTTGGTTTCTGCCCATGGTACATCTTAAAAACTGTAGTACAATATCACAACAGGGATACTGACATTGATCCAGTCAGGATACGGAACATTTCCATCACCACAAGGATTCCCTCATGTTACCCTTTTATAGCCAAGCCACATCCCACCCAATCCACCCCGACCTTAACCCCTGGTCCACTAATCTGTTCTACATTTCTAGAACACTGTCAGTTCACAAATATTATAGAAATGGCTATTGTTGCCTACATCAGGAGTTCACTGCTAAGTAGTATTTCATGGTATGAATGTACCATAGTGTTTAACCTGTTCACTCACTGAATGACATCTGGGTTGTTTCAGTTTTTGGCTATTATAAATAAAGCTGCTATAAACATTCATGTATAGGGGCGCCTGGGTGGCTCAGTCATTAAGCATCTGCCTTCAGCTCAGCTCATGACCCCAGGGTCTTGGGACCGAGCCCCACATTGGGCTCCCTGCTCAGCGGGAAGCCTGCTTCTCCCTCTCCCACTCCCCCTGCTTGTGTTCCCTCTCTTGCTGTGTCTCTCTCTGTCAAATAAATAAATAAAATCTTAAAAAAAAAAATTCATGTATAGAAGTTTGTGTGAAGGTACATCTTCATTTCTCTGGGACAAATGCTGGGTTATAGGGTGCCTGGTGAATTAAAAAAAAAGAACAGCCAAACTACTTTTCAGAGTGGCTGTATTATTTTACATTCCCACCAGCAATCTATGAATGATCCAGTTTCTCTGCATCCTTGCCAGCATTTGAACTTGTCACTGTTGTCACTGTTTTTAATTTTAGTCATTTTGATGGGTGTGTAGTAATATCTCATTGTGGTCTTAATTTGTACTTCCCCAGTAACAAATGATATTGAACATCCTGTCATGTCACGTCCCTTACTGTCCTTCTGAAGCCTGCAGGGTTGATGCTACAGTTTTGTTACCGGTAATTTGTGCCTTCTTTCTCTTCTTCCCTTTGTTGGCCTTACCAGAGGTTTGTCAAATTTATTGATTATTCCAAAGAATAAGCTCTTTTATTGTTTTCTTTACCAATTGTTTCTGATAATTAACATAAATGTCAAAAGTAGTCATATTATTTTACCTTAGGTTTTTCCTTAAATCATACTGCCTTTTCTTACATTGAATTATCAAGAATATGACATATAAACCAGACATGAGAACCATGCCAGGCTCTAAATTTTGCACTTACCAAAGTAGAGGTACCATTAGTGAAAGAAACTGTACATTCATCTTCATCACCGTCTTTGTCAAAGTCATCCAGCTCTTCTTGTCTTGGTCTTTTGGCATTTTCAGGAGAGAAGAAATTTTCTTCCTTTCTTTTGGCCATCGGGTCTGAACATATATTAGAGTAACAATGCAGTAAATCAAGTACAGGCATCCATATGATGGTTCCGTTCATATTAAACTTAACAAAATAAATGAGACAAAGCTTAAATTTTAAGTACTATGTCCATTCGTTTTTACTTTTAAAAAAGTAAAAATATCATCTGTACAGGAGGAAGGGGCCATAAGCCAAAGAACACCAGTGGCTACTAGAGGCTAGAAAGACAATGAAACAGATTCTCCCCTCGAGTCGCTAGGAAGAAACACAGCCCAACTGCTGTCTTGGTTTTAGCCCCAGGAGTCATGTCAAACTTCTAACCTGCAGAAGTATAAGGTAATAAATGTAATGTTGTTGTCTTTTTAAATCATGTGTATATGCTACACTAGCTGATTTTACTTCAGAGTTATTCATGACCAAGATTTTATTGATATGGGCCTACCTAAATGTTTTGACTCTTAAACTCACAAAAAGTAAAAGATTTTATTTGTGAAACTGTGGCTTCTAGTTTCCTAGATCTATTAATAGAGATGTCATATGCCTTCTGAAATTATCCCAGAGCAATCATTCAATTTTTCAGATAAAACTATTAGTAGTTTCCCTTAACTATTCCCTAAATAGTCCATGCTATCTACTTTTTTTACAAATGTACTATAAAATTTATGCCTAGAAAACTAATGTATTTAAAATTACGCAAGATTTTCTGAACATATGAAAACTGCACCTCAAGTTAAAGCCACTGTGATTAAAATTAAATGTTATGACTGATTGTTGCTTCCATTTTTCTCTATAAAAACACATTTAAGACTTTAAATGAAAAAAAAAAAGACTTCAAATGATATGTACCTAGTAACTATTTATTGAGTAAATGGAGAGAAAAATCCACAATACAGGTAATCAAAATGTCTAAGATACAAGGAAAGAACAAGAAGAATAGTTCTAGCCTTGACCCATTTAAGTCCTTCAAGTACTATACCATAGCAACCAGGTCTGTACCAGGTACCTGGGCAGCAAGAGAGTACCTGAGGTTTTCTCTCTCTTGATTTTGGACTGACGGACTCCTGTTAGTCCTCACTAGAGATGACAGCCATATGTGATGATATGCATACAGGGCAACAAAGCCAGTCTTAGTGTATGTGTGTCAGAAGGGTGGGAGACTTGTGGAGTGGTGTTCCAAGAGATGTGCAGGAACCCGAATGGGGCCTCTAGAGAAGGAATGTGAGCAAGAAAAGAGGGTGAGAGAGGAAGAGACATCCACACACAGTGTTTAATTTTTTAATCCACTACTTTCCAAACTTATATTGACATAACCAATCTTGCAGAAATACCTGTGCATATTTTGGGGAACTATCTTTGTCAGGCTTGGTTATTTTGACAATGCATGCCTCATTAAATGAACTGAGTGGTTTTCCCATCCTTTTAATGCTCTGAAATCACTTCTACCGCATGACACATTAAATGTTTTTTCAAAGAGAGAAAGAAGTAGAATTAAAGCTATTAGAAAGTGGAGGCTGTTTGAAAGTTAACTTTATGAAATCATTTAAATTTCTTTCTTGTATACCAGTTTTTACAGGTTCACTATATCCTCCTGAATCGATTTTTCTGTAATTTCATTTTGCAAAACATTGATAATGTAAAGCCTCACATTTACTACACAAGATTACCGTATGTTTTATAAAATCCTCATCTGTAGTCATGACTCCTTCATGCAAATTCTATTTAATTAAATTTTGAAATATTTTCTCCAAAAACTAGATCTTTAACTTTATCAAATCTAGGTTTCTTTAATGGGAGTATTTTAATGTTTATTCATATTTTTTATACAACCAAATATAAGGGCTATGCAGTGGGTCTTGAGTTCAATCTTTTATTCTTTCTCTCAAAGTGCAAGCCAAAAAAAAAGCAATCAGAGGCTTCCACTTCCAGGAAAATGGAATAGATATATTTTCCCCTATTCCTCCTAAGGTAAAACTAAAAACTTTGGAAATTATATATATAACAAACATAACACAACTCTGAATGAGAAGGAGGGAGATTGACCAGGGACCTTAGGACACAAGGAATGACATCATGATGAGTTCCCTGAGTTTTTGTTTTGCTTCAAATACCCCAGACTTGGAGAAGACAGCAACTGAGGAAACACCAAAGGGTGTAGGGGGAAAAAAGGCCTAATGAAAGCTTGCTCTCTCTAGCCAAAGGACCAGAAAAAGGGCATCCTAACAAGACAGAAAGGTTTTAGACAATAATTGTTTTACTTCAGCCAAATACCACACACACACACACAAAAACTGTGATGCTCCCTCTACTCCCCCAACAACACACACACTAGCAAAGGCCAAGTAGGTAGCCTGGACTTCCACCGTGTAAGGCCATAAGGAGGCATTTCCACATCCCAATCAGACTAGTGTCAGAGAAGGCTATGTAGGCCAAATAGAGAGCCATGATAACGGTGTAAGTGGGGCCCACCTAGGAAGCCTAGATGTCTACCCTGATCAGGCAGTAATAGGGTGCTACCTACTCCCATTTTCCGTTGGATAGTGTCACATGAGACCTTTTACCACTGCCCAGAGAGGTAAAGAGGCCACCCTGCAAAAGTACATGGAAACCATGTGGAACACCAAAATTCCCACTCATCCCTGGAGTCACTGAGGCTAAGGAAAGAGCTCTGGTAAAGTTCTAGATCTGAATCTTTGCGTCCACAGCCTAACACAACACATAGGGCAGCAGTTCTCAAAGGTTGTGGCTGATCTCTTAAAAAGTACTCAGGACTTCAAAGAGCTTTTTATTTATCCCTATCAATATCTACCATACTGTAAATTAAAACTGAGAAACTTTTAAAACAAAGAACACACATGTACACGTTCTATCAGTCCTCAGAGCAATGGCATCATCACGTCTCATAACCTCTGGAAAACTCCATTCGCTCATAAGTGAATGAGAATGAAAAAGGCAAATAACATCTGACTGTTACTATGAAAACTGTTTGACTTTGTAGACCCTTTGAAAGAGTCCTGGACCACACACTGCAAACTGCTTAGTACAGGGGATACTATAAGCAAGTCCATGACACAGTGCCATAAATTGCAAGGCATAGCTGGCAAGCAATTAAGCTAGAGCAGCAGAGAAGAAGCCAACCAGAGAATGACTTACAGACTTGATATTCAAAGTATGGTCCGTCCAAGGACCAGCAAGTAGCATCTACATCTCCTGGGAATGTATTAGATATCCAGAATCTCAGGCCCCTTCCTAAACCAAATGAATTAGAAACTTCATTTTTAACAAGATCTCAGGAGATTCACAAGTGCATTAGAGTTTGAGAGGAACTGTTGTAAACAACATTTTAAAACTTGGACTTTATCCTATCCTGAAGGCAATGAAGAACCTAATCATGCTAAAACAAATGCCATCTAAAAGGTATTTATTAGATCAAATCTGAAGGACATTTAACCTAAACAAATGCCTGAGACAATACTAACATTACAGTCACAATTACATAATATTCAACATCTTTTTTTTTCAAATAATTGAATGTTAATTTTGAATCTCTTAAACAAGTTAAAACTTGAAAAGCCAACCTATTTCTCAAACTATTTAACAACGAGAGTCAATGTATATTAGTTTTCAGCTTGTTGCTAAATTAAATTCCCTGGAATACCACCATGCCATTATTTTCCCAAAAATACCTTCTTCTCTCCCACCCATTCCCTATTTCCTTCTCAATTACTGAGCAGTAATTTATTTATTGCAGGAAAACAAAGAGGACACATTACCGTTTGGTTTTCCCCATGCTAAATGCCTTTTTAGATGCTGTTTTCATTAATGCCCAATAATGATCTTGCAATTAGCAGGCACTCAGACATCACCTGACTGATTCTAGTATTTTACCATGAAAAAATGGCAGTTTTTCAAGTAAAACTGGGGGAGGGAGGTGCATGTAGATAAATGTGGTTAAGCTTCTTAAAATGAATGTGAGATTCTGTACTACACAGAAGATGGTGTGCTACATGATGACGATGTTTTTTATTTGCTGTGCTTGGCCTAGGATTTGCAGTTTGCTATTAGGTTGCCATGGTAACATGCATCTGACAGACACCAAAGGATCCTACCTTTTAAAATACAAATTACTCTGTAATTTAATGATAATGGATTTTTAAAAACACATATGAATGTCCTGAGAGTCAGATACAAGTTAAACAGTAAAATTATTTCCAAAAGGCTAAAAAGACATATAAATAGATGCAAAGAAAAATACTTCTAATATTCTGAAATACAAAAGGGAAAAAAAATCTCCTCTGGGATTTTCAACACATCCATAAAGCTCTTCATTTGTTTATTTACAATAAAAAAGTCAGAATTAAGGGATACATCTCTCCCTCACAGGAAGCAAATCAAAGCAGGATAGTAACATATATACAACTGTCAATAAAAAATAAGTTCAAGAAGGAAAATCAATAACCAAGAGTTAATTACAGCAAGTAAGTGAATAGGAAATTTGAGCGATCAAATACACTTCAACAGGATTATAAATTCCTAAATATTAAATTTTATTGTGAACCATCTAATAATTCATACTTCCCATTAACATCCAAGTAGGAACTAAGAGCAGTGAGGACAGATGTAACAGAACTGAAATTATCAACAGGAAATAATGGTCAAAAATAAAGGCAAATTGCTGCTACATCTGAATCTGCTATGGACTGTTTACCTCATCTCCAATTCTGCCCCTCCCACCACAACCGACGTACTCAATTCTGCATTAAACAATCTCATTTTTAATGTAGTAAACTAATTAAGCACATTGCTTGGGATTTTTCATAAAATCATAAGATGCAATACATAATAGATATTATAAATAGTTAAGTGAAAAAATTCTTAAGTCCATCTATCAAACAATTCTAGATCAGTGTGAATGGGGGCAAAAGAGACCAGCCACTAAAGGGTGAGGAGGCACTGAAGAAAAGAAGTGGCAATATCAGGGATGAGAGGAACAGAAGAAACCAAGAGATTTAAAAGTATGGGTGAGGGGCGCCTGGATGGCTCAGTTGTTAAGCATCTGCCTTCGATGCTTTTGGCTCAGGTCACGGTCCCAGGGTCCTGGGATGGAGCCCCATATGGAGCCCCGCATCAGGCTCCCTGCTCGGCGGGAAGCCTGCTTCTCCCTCTCCCATTCCCCCTGCTTGTGTTCCCTCTCTCGCTGTCATTCTCTGTCAAATAAATAAATAAAATCTTTAAAAAAATAAAAGTATGGGTGAAATGGGGGAGTAGAATTAACATTTGTTAAATATCTACTTACTACATGCTTAGCTTTTGAGATAAACACTTTAACTCTTTTAATCCTCAACATCCTTATAAATACTGTCCTTATTTTACAGAAGGGGATATTGAGATTCAAGAAGACATTTTGCCCAGACTTGTGTAGCTATTAACTTAGCAGAGCTCAGATCTAAACCCAGGTTTGTCAAAACCCGAAGTCAAACCTCTTCAATGCCCAGGTTCGTCCAGGCATGAACAACTGAGTTTGTTTACAGGCAGCGAAACTGGCTATTAATTTACTTGTTTTCTTATCTATATTTTGTTAATGTATAAAACTACAAAAAGGATTGTACTGTGATGTGTCCTTCTAATGTTACTATTTGAGCCAATTAAAACTTTGGGCTTCAAAAAATTTCATTTTGTGTTTCATTTTTAGAAACAATCTTTACACAATGCTAAATGCCATAATAAGTAGACAGTGCAGGTTTGGAAAGAAAAGGGGTAAATAATGCATTTATTTTGTTTGGAAACATTGAGTTTGATGTGTTCCTAGGATATTGAGAAGGAGAGGTCAACAGGCAGTAAAATATACTCTGCAGTAGGGGTGGATTTGGGAGTGATGCTAAGAAAGCTACAGAAATTATTTTGAATTTGGTCACCAGGGAAAGTAAATGAGAAAAGACGGATCTCATTAACTAGTGAATCAAAATGCTAACATTAATAGAAGTGACTATACTTGACCCTCAGGCACCTGGACTTACTAATGTGTGTGTATATACAGAACTGTGACATGTGATTATGCCTTAAATATAATGCATACCATTATGGTAAAATTTTGAGTTTCTTGTTTATTGATTCCTGAAAGTAAGTCAAATACAGCTTCGATTAATTTTTCTAACTTAGTTCTAAAAATTTAGGTAAGTCAAGATTTAGGTAGGTTTTATATAAAATTCTACATCTAGACACTCAGTAAAATAAACCTTTGGGGAATAAAAACTGATTCTCACTTTAACAACTTTAGTATACCATTTGTGCTTACCTTTGTTGCCAAGCTCAATACTAAATGCTTTACATTTATTAGAGATAGGGCTATAAATATCCTCCTCCCACCCCCCACACAGACACACACACACACACATTTAGAATCCAATTACAGAGTAAGAACTAAAACTTAAGAGGTGATACCAAAAAGCTCTGGGTCACACAACACTCGTTCTCTTACAAAAAACAGGCTTTATAAGCAATATTCTAGTGATCTCCAAATTTTCTGTAATCATACCCATTCAGAAAAAGAAATTTTGAATACATATTTCAACATAAAATTATCACTCTGTGTATTTCGCACAGTAGCAGAATGAGATAAAGTAAATCTAAGTAGAAGTTCTAACATGTTCCCTTCCACCCACACACCCAAGTAACTACTACCTAATACCTGCAGGCCAATGCATATGTTACTGAATTTTTTTTTTTTTTTTTTTTTGCTACTGAATATTTGAAAAAACTATACAGCAGTCATCTAAAAGTTAGGGAGTTTGGACTTTTTTTTCCCTCTGAATATACATTCCAGAATAGCTTGTCTTTAAACACTCGCTTTTAACCTCCTACTCAAGAAATATACACAGAGTAAAAGCGCTCGCGTAAGTTCTGCCTTTAGGGTTCACACACAAAAGAGTTGCTCTTTCCAGGAATTATCACAATATTATCTGCAGTCTTGGTCCCACAGCCGTTTCTCTATCCTAGAGTCTTGCGTTCCGCAATTCCCAATCGGGGTTCCTCTTCAGTTCATTTCCACAAGAGAAGAGGGAATAGAAATGCCATCATAAAACCTCCAAACATTACAATTTAATTTTTCTAGATAATACAATCTGCGTTGTCATGACGCTGGGGTTTAACAGCAAATCGAAGTGCTATTTGCACACATCTCGTAACAGACTAAGTTGTTGCCGGTGAGGTCTCAGACTCGCGCTAAGAGCCGGATGTCCGAGCCCACCCAACCCTCAAGCTACTCCCCCCTCCGCCGAGGGCCGGTAGGGGCCGGGCGCCGGGTCCCACAGCCCGAGCCGGATCTGTCACCCCGCCGGCGGAGCCCGAGGAGGGGCCCAGCGGCGACTGGCAAGTTTCCCGCGGTTCAGGAGACCTGTGTCGCCCGCAGAGACAGCCCGAAGATCCCCGCCGGCGGGCTGGCCCACTCGGGCCCACGGGGACACCCCGGACACCGCCGCAGCTCCGGTGACCGAGCCACCACCAGGTGGGCTGGAGGGCGCCGGCTAAGGGGGCAGCGACAGGGGATGGATCCGGAGCAAGGGAGAGCGACAGCGCGCGCCCTCACCTTACCTCGAACAAGTCCAAGTCTCCCCAAGGAACGCGATCGGCGCGGCTGTCGCGGTGCAGCTGGGCGCTAAGGACACCCTGGGGCGTCTCGGCCTCGGCTGGCCGCCGTTGGCCCACCAGGAACCGCGCGCCCGCGGTGGGAGAAGGCAAGAGACTGGCTGCCCCGGCGCCCACCGCCGGACACTCCGCGCCTGCGCCCCGCCCCCCCTCCCGCCGAGGCTCAGCCCGCGCGTGCGCGATTCGGAGTTTTCGCGCCCCTAGAGTCTAAGAGGAGGGGCCGGAAGTGCCCCTCAGCCGGCGGGGAAGCTGGTAGGCACACGGGGCTCGGCGTCGACGGGACGTGCGGGGCCGGGCGATTTGCCTAAGTGAAAGGGAAGAGAACTCGGAGCACCCCGGCAACAGTTCCAGGCATGCCTACAGCCGACCGTCTGCAAGCCGGGAAAGTCTAGCGAGAGACTGCGGTCGCGGAAAGGGGACGGTTACTTCCCGGAAGAGGCGGGGCCACGTGGGAGAGGGCGCCGAATTAGAATTGCGTCCCCAACTTCCCGGGTCGGGTGCTGCAACCCAAATGTTAGTCTTTGCTTAGGGAAAAAGGAAAGAGGACTTTTCCTTTTCGTTCCTTCAATTTTTTTTTTGTTTTTTTAGAAAATCCGTAAACTTGGAGGCAGCAACAGTTAGCATTCAGACCAAACTGGTAGATGACGGAGGGGCGTCTTCCAAAACCGAGGAGAAACGGTTGTCTGGGTAAGTCCCGCGGACCGTGGAGGGGCGGCCCCGCCCGGTCCTTCCTCTGGCTCCTCTGAAAGGCTGGCTTGGGGCGCTCCTCCGAACCTCGGTCAGCGGCTCGGCTGGGAGATCCGCCTGGCCACGACCCGGCCCCGCTTGCTTGGCCCCCGGCCTCCCCGGCCTCGCCCCTGGATGTCCTCGTCCCGGGCACCCTGTAGGGCGAACGCCCGCGCCCGGTTCGAGGCCCAAGCGGGCGTAGTCACGCTGCGGTGTTCCTTTTTCAGTGTCGTGCCCTGAAAATACTTCCAAGAGAGCAGTTACCTTAAGGCATTGTGGTTATTTACTGCAAGCCTTGCCCCCGCCCTGGCCTCTACTGTGAACCCCCCTCAATAAATAGCGGAACTAACGAAGTTTTAAGTTTCTTGGCGTAGCTTACAGTGCTGTTCTCACCTCTTCTGCCTTTACACACCTCAAGGGATTATGTTCATCTAGTCAAATATTCTACTTCCTATATTCCGCAGTCTTCCCTTGGAGATGGGAAAAAGTGGCATTTACCGCTACCCCACTTCACCCCCAAATAGATAGATGACAAATTTCTGGGCTCCAGTAATGGAATTCCTTCCATCGAAGTCACCTTTTGCTTCTAAAGATAATCAAATGTATATTCTTCCCGTTGGGGCCCTTGCCATGGCACAATGGAAAGTAGGACCTGGTCAAAATAGACTGAAACACTATACTATCCGGTCTAAGGGTCCTTTGTAAACAATGGGGAGCAGTTGGGTGGTTTCTGCTCAGATGTCACTTCCTTTAGGAAGCCTTTTTTGGTGCCCAGTATTAGGTAAGGTACTTACTCAGTGTACTCCGATAGCTCACTCGTGTTGCCTCTGCCTGTCCGTGACACATTGTTGTAATTCCCTTTTCATCTCTAGTCTCACTTGCCCTACTGAAGTCCTTAAGTGCAGGGCTTTTCCCTCATTGTATCTAGCATCTAGAGTTCCTGGTACATAGTAGACATTTAGTAAATACTTAACTGTAAGTTAAGTCTGGGGTATGTTATGCTTCAGAGTTTACGCTAAATTCATATGAAAATAAAACTGAAGAAATCGGGGCGCCTGGGTGGCTCAGATGGTTAAGCGTCTGCCTTTGGCTCAGGTCATGATCTCAGGGTCCCGGGATCGAGTCCCACATGCGGCTCCTTGCTTAGCAAGGAGCCTGCTTCTCCCTCTGCCTGCCACTCCCCCTGCTTGTACTCTCCCTCTCGCAAAAAAAAAATAAATAAAATCTTTAAAAAAAAAACCTGAAGAAATCATAAAAAAACAGCATTAATTAGTGAAATTATATGGAAATCCCATACAATCCAGTCTTGTACTGAAATAAACCATTTACCTATCTATATGAAAACATAGTCTTGTAAGTGGTAATTGGGAAATTGAAAATATTTCTCGCTTTGTTGTTAAGGAGGTTTTTTTCTAATGTTTTGGCTTAAAACGGAAATAAAATTGGAAAACTTGGTTTAATAAAATGCGTATTTTTGCATAAATCAAACCACTGACCTCTTTTTATGTTCTTTAAAATTTGATTCATTAGTGGAATTAGCAAGGTTCTGTGCTTTTCTCACCTCATTCAGTTTTATAATTAACCAATAAAAGCTTATTAGCTTTTAAGGAAGTTTTAGGAGCATAAATTGATTTATGGGCACCATATGGTTACATCAAAGGATTTGTTTTGTTTTAACCTGAAGTGGATTCTTGAGCCCTTTCTTTAAACTAGAAATACATGTCCTTTCTGTCAAGTAATAGTATCTACAATAGAGTGATTGTCTTTATTTTAGTATAAGCTACCAAAACTGATCATGAAGTTCAAAGGATATCAGAATCTTATAGTTCATCTGGTTTAGTGCCTCTCATTTTGTAGATGGGTTGAATATCTTCCCGAGGTCATACAGCTTCAGTATTCTATCCAAGACCAAAATCCTAGGTTTCCAATCCTAAGTCTAGTGCTTTTTCAGTAAACTAAATAAATTGAAGACACTAATAGGTTATGAAGTTATTTACTGTGGGTTGTTCTAGGTTTTTGGCCTAAGCAACTGGAAGTAAAACAGTTTTGAGGACAGGTGGTGGAATCGAGAGTTAAATGCATATTACACATCCGCGTGAAGGCAAAGTAGGCAATTCGATATTCTAGTTAACAGCCCAGGGGAGATGTCAGATGAAGTGGGATAAATAATATTAGGGAGACTGGAGAAGAGTTCATTATAGAGTCTTCAAAGGAGACTCAGCAATAATGTCCTTTCCAGTGTAGTCTGCCTCTGCCTCTAAAAATATTCTTCTATAATTCTTTCTGCTCACTTTCCGGTTCCCATACACACTCCCAACCCTTTTAATACATTGCTTGGCATAGTTCTAATTCGTTATTTCTTTAGTTAAAAGTAGTGAAGGCTTTATAAAACTTTATAATTCAAGGTCTAACAGAAGTTCATTAAAGTTAGAGAAAAAAGATTCATTGGCGCATGTCATGGAAGCTAGCTCCTATTAAAATGTCCCCTTGATTCCTATCATTCAGAGAAAAAAGTGAGGAAAAAAAAGTATATTTCACAATAGCAGCAATTCTACCATGCTAATGAAAAAACTGAGCCAAGCGTTACTATTTTATAGGTGTGTGCTTGGCGAGCACAAAGAGACTCCCCTCTTTTTCAGATCCATCTCAATAGCTACACAGGGACTGTAGGGTAAGGTATCAGTCAGTTTGAAAAGATTTGAGATAGATTTTAAAATATGGTGACCAAAAAGATAGGCAACGAAAGAGACAGTTTTCTGGAAAATATCACATAACTCAGAAAAAGTGGAGAAGAAAATACCTCAGCTCAGAGATAGTAACTCAAATTTTACTTTCTGGGAACCAACAGATAGTTCTCTCATTCTTTTTCTTTTTGCCTACATCGTTCATAACAGTTGTGTTTTTTGTTTTTTTTTTTTTAAGATTTTATTTATTTGACAGAGAGATAGCACAAGTAGGCAGAGAGGCAGGCCAAGGGAGAGGGAGAAGCAGGCTCTCTGCTGAGCAGGGAGCCCGATGCGGGGCTCTATCCCAGGACCCCGGGATCATGACCCAAGCCGAAGGCAGCCGCTTAACCGACTGAGCCACCCAGGCGCCCCAACAGTTGTGTTTAGTAGCTGTGATTCCAACTTTGTAGTCTTCTCTCACATTTTAGTAAAGGAATAGCCAAAATAGATGTCCTAGGTAGACATTACTGATAGCTGTTCAACTACCAGTGCTGGTGGTTCTGTAACACAACTGTGGATGCTTGTTCTTTAAACCAGGTATATTCTGACAAAAGAAAATAAAATAGCATGCAGAATTACGTTTTAAGTGTAATAATCATGTTATGTTGAAAATATTATTGGGGCGCCTGGGTGGCTCAGTCGGTTAAGCATCTGCCTTCCACTCAGGTCATGATCCCAGGGTCCTGGGATGGAGCCCTGCATTGGGCTCCCTGCTCAGGGGGAAGTCTGGTTCTCCCTCTGTCTCTACCCCTCCCCTGCTTGTGTTTCCTCTCCCCCCAAGTAAATAAATAAAATCTTTAAAAAACATATCATTTATGGGTTTAGTTAAAGGCCCTCTTGATCTTGCTTAAGGGATCCAATCTGTGGAATTTTAGTGTTTTAATAGAATCAGTTCCAGGCTTATTTTTTTCCAGGCTTGGCTGCCCTGGTGAATAATAATCCATTAAAGTCTTTACAAAATGTTCCTAATGTGCTTGAAATATTTAGAGGACTACAGTTTGTAAAATCAAGAGTCTACCTCATCAACATCTCTAATTTTTTTTCTACAATCTTCAGAAGGACTATAATATGCATTGCAGTCCTTTACATAAATGTGTGTTTGTCTATGCCATCATAAACAACACTGCACTAGATGGCAATCTTCATTCATTATTATTTTCTTCTATGTGTGTGGTCAACTCATGAAATGAAACATCAGAGGTAAGACCGGAAGGAAGGAACCTGTGAGCAGGAAAGGCCAGAGGTAAGAATGCACCTTGCCTAAGTCCACATGACTAGCTCCTAGATGATCTGAAGGAAACCAGAAAATGTGAATCTCTCATCCCTAAAAAAGCCATACTCAAGTCAGATTTGATATGAGGTACTCGTAAATTTGCAGAACCTTGCTTTGTAATTTGACCCATGAACTACAGTCATATTTGATCTCTTAATATTTAAGCAAGAAGTAAACCACCTAAAGATTTCTAGTTTTATTTCCCCAACCTTTTACAGATAGGACCACGTTTTTTTAACATTTTTTAATTTGAAAAATGATATATACATATAATTATTTAAAAAATTAACACAAAGGAGTATACTTTGAAGAGTAATTCTTCCCCTTCCTAAACTACAGTCATCCCTGATATATAACCTATTTTGTACCTGTTTTCATTTTAAAACTTGGGAGATTGTACATGTAGATCTGTCCCATTTTTCCGTATCACCTGTTCTTTTTGAACATACCATAATTTATTAAAGAAAGTCCTTAATGAACATTTGGTTCTTCTTACTGTTTTACTGTTATAAACAATGCTACAGTCAGTATCCTTTTTTTTTTTTTTAAGATTTATTTGACAGAGACAGAACGAGAGAAGGAACACAAGTAGGGGGAGTGGGAGAGGGAGAAGCAGGCTTCCCGCGGAGCAGGGAACCCGATGTGGGGCTCGATCCCAGGACCCTGGGTTCATGACCTGAGCTGAAGGCAGATGCTTAACAACTGAGCCACCCAGGGGCCCCTACAGTCAGTATCCTTTTATATAAATCTGCTCACAGCTAAGAGCATATCTTAAATTCCTGGGAGACCTTTTGCTAATCAGAAGATAACCTGCATTTAAAATTTTGACAGCTAGAGTCAAGGTCACATTTAAATGAAATATGATCAGTTATAATGTTCCTCCTCCAGAGAGAGAAATTGCATAAATTCCTTCAATAGCAATCCATTCCGGTATACAATTTGAATCACAAATAAAAGGAAAGCAAAACTGTCAACAAGAATGTCCCTCTCAAACTTTCTACTTCTGAGTTTTATGCGTTCTGATGTTTAAGACTGTAAAAGTCTTATTTCCTTTCATAATAATGACTTAGAAAATACATGTGTCCCCACTCTTTGTCCAGAATTAACTGCAACTTTTTACATTAACAGAGAGAAAACTTTATCTTTGAATCAATGCCACAATGCAGCATTCAACCAGTGGGGCTTCTTATGTGAAATAGACTACCTAATGCTTTATACTTTGCATTTAAATCTGTGTATTTTTCTTTGTAAAGTGACATGTCAGCAAATATTGGTGCAGTTCTTCATAAAAAAATGAATGCACAAAATAATACAGTGGCCCTGGCCACATTATAAAATTAAGAATCAGAAAAGTACAGAGAAAATAACAACAGTCCAGCATTTGTTTTCTTTGCAGCCATGTACAATTTGAGAAAATTTGTTTTTGCTGTGGAATCTGTTAAAGGAACAGACAACACAGTACTTTTTTTTTTTTTTTTAAGATTTTTATTTATTTATTAGAGAGAGAGAGAATGAGAGACAGAGAGCATGAGAGGGAGGAGGGTCAGAGGGAGAAGCAGACTCCCTGCCGAGCAGGGAGCCCGATGCGGGACTCCATCCCGGGACTCCAGGATCATGACCTGAGCCGAAGGCAGTCGCTTAACCAACTGAGCCACCCAGGCGCCCAACACAGTACTTTTTATTTAGAATGGCTTTACACTGGTTTTACATTTTGCATTGTGATAGCCTTTTGTAGTATTTTTTTGTATCCTACCTGTGTTTCTGGAATGAATTAAGGTCATTATTCAGAGGATGCTAATCTGGATTATGTTTGTAAAGTGAGACTGAATCTTCATTGCAAATACTCCGTAATACTCTCATCAAATAAGAACAAAATAAGAGAAAAACAGAAATAGGTGTTAAATAAGGAAAAACTAGGCTATAGAAAATACCAAAGCAGGTTAGAATAGCAGAGTTTAAGTCGATTTTGTTTTTAAAATGTCTTGTACACTGAAGAATTTGTTTAACATTAGTTTTCTTTGAGTAGTGGCACTATGGGTGATTTAAATGTTTTTGTTCTTTCAAAAGATTTTTTATTTTATTTTTCCACAATAAACATGTGTGACTTCGCAATTTGAAAAGCCAGTGCTTTTTTTAAAAAGATGATTCCATATGCCTCCAACTCCATTTTATGTCCCCCCCCAATTTTCCATTGACCTCCTAGTGTTTTTGCCTTAGCTTACTTGTTTGCATGCTTCTTTGCTTTTGTTTTCTTGTTTTTCCTGATTATGATAGAAAACTAGTCCTATTCTTGCTTTAGGTATGTAAATCAAGGAGTGAATTCTCAAGAAGACAAGTATGATTTGCAGCATCCCTGGTACCCATCTCTGCATTTGTTATCTCTTGTTAACAGCTGGAACAAAGCCAATTACTACCATTTTTTTTCCTTTTATTTTCTAAATTTCATGCAATATTAATGTCACCATGTGAGAAATATTATTCTTAACCACTGCTAAAGAGAACATAGACAAGAAGAGAGAACGAGGAGGGATAAGACCATGGACATTTGGGTTCCATTAAATTTAAAAATAACTTTATTTTTCAGTACTACAAAGAAGCCCATATTTGGTGTGGAGTGGATTTTAAGGACAAATTTAGCATGGTACAATTTGCAAATAACTTTTATTTTTTATGTATTTATTTAAAAAATTGTTTTATTTCCCCCCGAGGGGGGTGCACCGTTCCTGGAAGTACTGCAATACCAGGTCGATGCTTGGAGTGGACGGAGCAAGCTCCTATTCCATCTCCTAATTCCAAAAATCCATTTAATGTATTGTCCTCAGATAGAGGATATATCAGATATTAAACTGATAAGAACAGATACTATCCTTGATCTTAGCCAAAAGGCCAAGAAGCGATTGCAGATAACTTCTAATCCGTTAGTTGCATCAGTATTTTTGTAGCTAGTAGGGCAATTACTACCACTGTTAATGTTTCAGATGTTCTTGACTCATTCCAAAAAGCTGACTAAAGAAGGAAAAAAGGAGAATTCTCTGTTTTTGAATTATCCTAAACAAACATACTGTATTGTTTGGATTCCTGCTCTGAGCTTCTGTGTCTCTTAACAGTCGTATGACATGTGTTTCAAAGCACAGCAGGTAATCACCAGAATGGGTGTGAATGACTTGTGGCAAATTCTGGAGCCTGTTAAGCAGCCCCTCCACTTGCATAATCTTCGTGGGAAAACCATTGCCGTTGATCTGAGTCTCTGGGTATGTGAAGCACAGACAGTCAAAAAAATGATTGGAACAGTCATGAAGCCCCACCTCAGGTACAGTAAATGTTCTTAGGATATAAAGGTATGATTGCATAAGCAGGTAGTTTTGTTTCCACTTTGTTTCTTTGTTATTGTTGCTGTACATTTTGGGATTTTAAAATGTATTAACACGTCAGTCTCTGCCATCTCTAAATCGATGGTTCACACATTTGAGCTTCAGACTCACAGACCTAGCTGCCTACTTCCCATATCCACTAGGATGCTTTGGTGACTAGAAGCCAGAAATTTGGGAGCCATTCTCTGACCCTTCCTTACATCCAGTCTATCAGGAAGTCTTGCCTGTTAATACTTTCAGAATATTCCTTGTGTTCAGAAACTTCTGTCAGTGTCCAGGGGCAGGACCTCAGTGTGTGACACCATCATCTCTCATCTGTACTGAAGTGACATCTTTCATGAGTTTTCCTCCCTCAGCTCCTGGCCTCCTCCTCTAAACCATTTTCCATGTAGCACTGAGAACCATCATAAATCTCTCCTGCTTAAAAAATTCAGTGGTTTCTCGGTTCACTTAAAATATGAATACATAAAATGTGATTGCATGTAACATTTTTGGTATTAGTCTGATGTTCTTGCCATTATGTCATATTGCTATGTTGACTTTTGCTATCAGTATATGATTATTAACGGATTACTGATTTTTATATTTAAGGAACTTATTTTTTCGTATCTCCTATTTAACACTAATGGATGTAAAACTGGTGTTCGTTATGGAAGGGGAGCCCCCAAAGCTGAAAGCTGATGTCATAAGCAGGAGGAATCAGATTCGGTATGGGCCTTCGGGAAAAACATGGTCTCAGAAAACAGGGAGATCACATTTTAAATCAGTTTTAAAAGAGGTGAGTGTTTAGATATGATTCAGTAATTCTGATTTGAGTTAGAAAATACATTGTACTCTGATAAAGGTTGTTATATCATCATCTTTAATACTCACTAAGCTTACTGTAACTAGAAGGCCAGTGTGGTTAGAGAAGAGTGTTTATATTCCGTAGTAAAACTGACCCAAGTTCAAGCCTGGCTCTGGCATATAGAAATTCTGAAATGTTGAGCAAGATTTTTAAATTATATCTGCCTCACTTCCTACCCTGTGAAATGAGGATAGTAACACTTCGCAGTGATGTGGTGAAAATTTGAAAAAAAAAATCAACATATACAATATCTAAAACAACTACTACATAGTAGGGAGTTGATACGTGTTACCTCTTTTTTTTTTTTTTTTTTAAGATTTTATTTAGTTATTTGACAGAGAGAGACACAGCGAGAGAGGGAACACAAGCAGGGGAAGTGGGAGAGGGAGAAGCAGGCTTCCCGCTGAGCAGGGAGCCCGATGCAGCGCTCCATCCCAGGATCCTGGGATCATAACCTGAGGTGAAGGCAGACGCTGAACCAACTGAGCCACCCAGGCACCCCCGTTTTTCTTTTTAATTGTGGTTAAAATTTTCATTCCTTTGAAAAGATATTACATAAAATAATAATCATTTTTCTCTTGAAATTTTATTTTCTATTCGTAATGTGATTTTAAAAAATACTTTTCAATTAGTGATTTTCTACCATGACTGTCAGTAGTTGAAGAAAATATCTGTACTGGATTTTAATTATTTCTTACATAGTCTATTCCTGGAAATATCTATGGTCCACATACTCAGGCCATGAAATACCTAGTATAAAGCAACAAGATGTCCATCTCTTCTTGAGAAAATTGCTCCATTTCTATTTCTTTATTGCAGTAATTGTGATGTTCCAAGCATTTTGTGTCAATGTTCAGTGTTTCCTGAATGAATAAAAAATTCATTTTCATATATCTGTACCCTTAGTTACTAGGCCCTACTTCCTGCTAACTCACTGCCGTCTTTTAGGTATAAGCATGAAACACAGATTAGTTTTCCTCTAATACCACCCCATGTGACAGACTTAGGGTAGGGAAATTTACAACCAGCCTCATCACAAATTCAGTGCTGGTTTTTGAAGAGTTGGAATGACAAATAATGCAGGAATCTGAAATAACTTCCAAACTCTTTTGTTTATTATGAAAGGATATTTCTTTCTTTTTTTTTTTTAAGATTTTATTTGAGAGGAAAGAGAGAGAGCACAAACGGGGAGGGGCAGAGGGAGAGGGAAAAGCAGACTCGATGCTGAGCGGGGAGCTGGACATGGGGCTTGATCCCAAGAACCCCCAGATCATGGCCTGAATTGAAGGCAGACACTTAACCAGCCGAGCCACCTGGGTGCCCCTGGAAGGATATTTCTTATCTAGAGGAAGGCAGAAGTAACATCTGTAACAAAACTATCTCCCTAAAGTCACCCAGCCAGAGTCCTGAAAAGTACCTTTTTTTTTCCGACATAGTACTTGTCTTTTTGAACCCTGTCCACCTTGGGCAACATCTGGCAGAGGTTTTTATTATGTAATATAGCATGCAAGCAATCAGTTAAAGCAAAAGATGATATTTATAGCATCAGTTTCTAGAAACTACAGGTAAAAAGCCTCTTTTCTTCACTGTACCCAGTATTTCTCATTGTAGAGTGCATGAGCAACAAGAAAGAATGCCCTAGGCTATAAGGCTAGACTACAAGCTGTTCATCTGGGTTCAATTCATAACACAAAGGAAACTCACAGAGGATTATTTATAAATCAGCACATTGGCAGAAACAGCCTGCACAGATATTTGACTTCTAGGAGTAAATCAACAGCTGGTCCCTATGTGGTTTTGCACAACATGAGAGTTTCATTGTACGGACATGATAGAGGGAAAGAAGATAACTATAAGGTCTCAAGTAAAATCTGATAATAGTATCTTCTTGGAAGAGCTCATATTAAGTTGACCATCATGTGAGAAGAATTTTTGGAGTTTTGCAGATGTAAATCTTAATGTGATTATTAATCATTTAAAAATATTTCTTTTAAATCTTGAGATAACATTGAACAAAACAGTGAAAATTGAATATTTAATGCTTTTTCTAAAAATGTAATTTTTTTGAAGATTTTATTTATTTATTAGAGAGAGAATGAGCAGGAGGGGGGGACAGAGGGAGACGGAAAAGCAGACTCTCCGCTGAGCAGGGAGCCCAACTCGGGGCTCAATCCCAGGACCCTGCAATCATGACCTGAGCCGAGGGCAAATGCTTAAACAACTGAGCCTCCCAGGCGCCCCTAAAATGTAATTTTTAAATTAATTTTTAACTGAATGTGGATTGCTTTTTATTTTTTATTTATTTATTTATTTATTTATTTATTTATTTATTTATTTATTAAAGATTATTTATTTGACAGAGAGAGAGAGGACAAGTAGGCAGAGCAGCAGGCAGAGGGAGAGGGAGAAGCAGGCTTCCCGCCCAGCAGGGAGCCCCATGGGGGCTCGATCCCAGGACACTGGGATCATGACCTGAGCCAAAGGCAGACGCTTAACCGACTGAGCCACCCGGGCGCCCCTGAATGTGGATTGCTTTTTTAATTGACAATATTTTTTTAAGCTTTCATTATAGAAAATTTTAAGTCAATATAAAAGTAACCCATCATCAATCTTAAACAGTTATCAGCTCTTGGTCAATCTTGTTTTATCTGTGTCTCCACTCACTCCCTACTCCCATGTCATTCTGAAGCAAATCCCACACATAATATTGCCTCAGTCTCGATATTTCAATATCTTTCTCTAAAAGATAAAGACTCTTAAAAAATAAATAAGAACATAACCACAGTACATTTCTTATTGTCACACCTAAAGTTTAGCATTCTTTAATGCCCTAAAGTATTCAGTGTTCAAATTTCCATTTGTTCCTTAGGTATCACAATTTGTTAAAATACCTAAATAGTTACAATTAATATTTGTAATACAGATGTCAGTTAAACACTGAAAAACATAGCAATAAAATAATGTTCTTAGATTTCTTGCACCTATGTTTTCTTTTCAGTGCCTTGATATGCTGGAATGCTTAGGCATTCCCTGGGTCCAAGCTGCTGGGGAAGCTGAAGCCATGTGTGCTTATCTTAACACCAGTGGTTATGTAGATGGCTGTCTCACCAATGATGGGGATGTTTTCCTCTATGGCGCCCAGACTGTTTATAGGAATTTCACTATGAATACCAAGGTACTTTTCTTTCTCTTTTTCAGCATTTGTTTCACAGAGTACCTTTTTAAAAGGGATTGTTAAATAATTAAATGAAACAATATGTGTAAAATACTTACCATAATGCCTGGCACATAGCAGTTGCTAAATGAAATGAAATGTTGTTACAAATATTGACACACAGTTCATTTTCTCTGAAATGTGGATTTCCCTCTTCAGGGCTTGATTTGTTTCACATGATTTAATCCTAAATCAGTTTCAATAATATATTATAAAAATACATATGAAATGTCTTGCTTTGACCCAGAATTTCCATTTTTAGTAATTTATCCTCAAAAACACCTCTAAATATGCAAGAAGAGGTGTACAAGGATGTTAATTGCAGCATTGTTGGTAATTACAAAAATGTGGCAAACAACCCCGAAGAGAGAGGGCATGCGCACATGAGCATGGGGAAGGGCTGAGCCCAGAGCCTGACACTGGGCTTGATCCCAGGACCCTGAGATCGTGGCCTGAGCTGAAATCAAGAGTCAGACACTTAACTGACTGAGCCACCCAGGCGCCCCTCAAATGCCAATTTCTAGGGAATGGTTAAACGCTGCTATGGTTCTCAGTTAGAGAGGTATTCAGGGGAAATTTTGGTTGTAACTATTCCAGGTTGGGCAAGGGAAATTACAGACATTTGATAGGTTGGAGCCAGGAAAGCTAAATCTCTTGCCAGATGATTCTGTTATTTCTCTGAAAATGCTAATAGTGTCCCTATTGAGAAACATTGCCTCATAGTCCATTATATGTAATAGCAAGCAGTCATTAAAGTGATAGTATTGGGGCGCCTGGGTCGTTAAGCAGCTGACTTTCGATCCCAGCTCAGGTCTTGATCTTTAAAAACATTTTAAAGATTAAAAAAATAAATAAAAAGATATGTATTGTTGATATTAAAGATGTATTAGTGAGCAAAAAATGTTACAAAATAGTACTTTTGTATAATTATAAATATAGCTAATAATAAATATCTGTGTATATGTGTCAGAGTAATTTTTGAAAGAATATGCATGAGAGGGAGGCAAACCATAAGAGACACTAAACTCTAGGAAACAAACTGAGGGTTGCTGGAGGGAAGGTTGGGGGGAAGGGATAGTTGGGTGATGGGCATTAAGGAGGGCACTTGATGTGATGAACACTGTGTGTTATATGCAACTGAGGAATCACTAAATTCTACCTCTGAACTAATAATAAAAAGAATATGCACTACATTATTAATAATAGTTTAATAATTAACTTTAGATATTGCAATTACAGGGAATGTTTTACTTTTTATAATACTTTACAGTGTCTAATTTTATAAAGGTGAAAATCTTTTATAGACGTCAAAAAATAATAAAGAGGAAAATTTTGACTATTATAGTTTATTTTTTTAAGCCAGTTTTTGAAACTATGACTTTATTTCCAGATATTGAAGTGTTAGATTCTGTGAAGATTCTGGTGATCAGGATAATTTTTTCCTATTTTAACTTTTAGGAATAATTAAACATTTAGAGATAAATTCTTTTTTGTAATGTTTAATGTATAAATGTTTACTTTTTTGAGGATTAAACTAAATCTGTACTTTCTTCTAGGATCCACATGTTGATTGTTATACAATGTCATCTATCAAGAGTAAACTAGGTTTGGATAGAGATGCTCTGGTTGGACTAGCCGTACTACTTGGCTGTGATTATCTTCCGAAGGTATGCTTAGATTGTTGTATTTACTTATTAGTCATAGTGTGTCTTTTTTGATACCTTACATGCTGCATAAATATAAAAACAATATGGCTATCTGATTAAGAACCTAATTTAAAGTATAATTTTAGGCATAATAAACAATTTAGTGACAAAAATAATCAGCATTTCAAGTGACATTAAAAAACTGGCTCATTGTGACACTGAATGTGATAAACGAGAATCGAATAATAACTAGGCCCACAGCTTGAATATCAGTAAACCATTAGTCTAGACTAAGAGATTCACATTCGAGTTTTACTACCGTTTAAAAAAAAATACAGGAATTACTCTTTTCTTGTGTCATGCCAATATTAATTTCTATCACTGTTTTGTCTGTTTTTTGGTTTTCAATCTTCCTTGCAGCTTTCCAACTGTGCACATGCTCAATATTATTACTGTTACTAGGCAACATGATTATTGTGGTAAGCCATTCATCCTTCCTTGCGTCTTAGCATTGCACTGAGTTTTGTTCATGAAAACATTTTATTTAAGATGCACAGTACAGTACTCTGTAACAAATAGGTATACTAATAGGTGAGTGATAAATTAAGAATTAAAGGAGAATCCCATTCTTAAATATATTTAAAAATATGGAATGCCTTGAATTGTAGTTCTTACTATGTAGTCCCATCATTAGGTCCCTACTGATCATCTCTGTATTCTTACTAAATCCTTCATTATCCTATGTATTCTGTCCCCAAGAGAAGTCTAACAAAGGATGACATCTCTATTTTTTTTCTTTTTTTTTTTTTTAAGATTTTATTTATTTATTTGACAGAGAGAGACACAGCGAGAGAGGGAACACAAGCAGGGGGAGGGGGAGAGGGAGAAGCAGGCTTCCCGCGGAGCAGGGAGCCCGATATGGGGCTCGATCCCAGGACCCTGAGATCATGACCTGAGCCAAAGGCAGACGCTTAACGACTGAGCCACCCAGACGCCCCTCTATTTTTTTTCACCAGAGCTTAGGAGAGAGGAAAAAATAGCAGGATAGTAAAATTATTAACCATCATTTCTAACTCAGGTCATCAGTGACCAGAGAGAGAAATCACTTTTTTTAGTTAGTAGGAAAAGGAAGCAGGAGGAGGGAAACTTTTAAATAACACAAAAGTAATTATTTTATTATAATTCTCATTCTGAAATAGAAGATTCTTATTTCCCATATGTAATTATATCATGATTAAAGTCTAGAAACAGTCGAATGTTGAACGTAAGAAAAAATTTGCAAAATTAAACTCACAGAAACCAATTTTAGCTACGTGGTGTTACATTATGTAATAACCTTAGCTATTTTGACATTTTCTATCCTTTGTAACAAAACTGGTATCTGTTTATTTTGTTCTACTTGAAGATTTTTACCACTTATGAACTAACATGATTTACCTTCAAGAAACTTAACATGTAGCTAAATGCTAATATAAGAAGGGTGACATACAAAATATCTAGCAATGGGTATGCCAAAGACACAGGCTGTAGCCATGAAACAGACTTCTGGGGACCACTGTTAGGAGAGGTGCTACCCTTTTACTAGCTGATCCTGAGCGTAAGGGGGCTGGAAAGGGGATTCAGGCTGGAGGGAGACCCCTTTGCCAGCATACACTTAGGATGCTTGTGCAGTGACCATTTACTAATCAGTTTGGAAATATTTTAACACTGGCATGTCTATCCCAGTGCATATTGGCTAAATAGCAGTCCTGCTTATAAGGGTAGATTCATAAACTTTTATAGGAACTGGAAGACTCAAACCAGAAATTGTCATGCAAATATACATTTATTAACATTTTTTTTGTGTTGGCAACTTAATACTTGTTTTAATTTTTCTTAAGCTATTAATTTCAAGAGTTAACTTGGAACTCTCCTTTGTTCTCTTTTGATTGTCTGGGTCTTTAAAGATTAAATGTTCATCTAACTAAATGAACATGCTTTTTCTGATTACAAATATAACCTGAAGTTAAGTCAAATTAAAAGACTATCAGAATAATTAACATAAAAAGCGAAAGCCCTCTAAAGTTCTGTTCCTCCCTCCCTTAAAATAAACACTGTCAGTGGTTTAGTACATAATCCTGTGACTTTTTGGTTTGCATAGATTAACAATGTGTAGTAATTTTACTTACAAATCTAGATCGCAGGGTGGGCGATTTTTATTTTTTTCTTACATGTGGCAAGGTATCTTGCACATCTTTTCCTATCATTATATAGTTACCTTATTCTGTCAGCTGCACAACCTCCCATTGAATGGACATGTCATCCTTTATTTCTCCATTCCCCAGTGATTAACATTTCCGTTTCTTTTCCACTTTCTGAAAGGGAGTCCCTGGAGTTGGCAAAGAGCAAGCATTAAAACTTATACGGACTTTGAAAGGGCAAAGTTTACTTCAAAGGTAACTAAAAATTACTCTTTTCTTGTGACATTAGACATTTATTCTTGTTGAACTGAATAGCGACTATTACAAAAAGTATTATATTATGCTTTCCAAAAAAGAATTTTTTATTTTTATTTTTATTTTTTTGGAGCAGGGGAGAGGGAGAGAATCTCAAGCAGACTCCCCACTGAGTGCAGAGATGGACCTGGGGCTCCATCTCACAACACTGAGATCATGACCTGAGCCAAAATCAAGAGTCAGAGGTTTAACCAACTAAGCCACCCAGGAACCCCCAAAAATAAAATCTTTAAAATAAATAATAAAATGATAACTGGTTTTTGTTTACTCTGAGACTTTCCAAAGAAAAGATAAGAATATACGTCCTAAGCCATACTGTATGTTTTTCATTATTAGGTCACTACAAACAGAAGTAGTACGATGCGAAATGTGTTTATTTATAACCGTGTGCTTTTACCATAGGCTATTTTAGACTGTTTTACCACTAAGTAAAGATAAACATAACCATAAAATAATTTTATATTTAAAGTTATTTTTGATATAAAATATTTTGATATCATATTTATTCTCTATAAGTGAAATGCCTGATATATTGCAAATATTTAATAACATGTAACACTTGATCACAATTTTTACTTGAGTGCCCTTTGTTCTATAGCCACATATTTAGTAATATATTAATTCTAATTAATTTAGACTGTACAATTTGAGGATTCAAAATAGTTAAGGTACAGAATATATGGAAGTTTACCAACTGTGCTATTTAGTTTCGAAAGCATGTGAAGTATATTTACTTAATGAAAGCAATGGCTTATGTTAATGTTAATTATGAATTAATATTAATGATGATGAAGTATGGAGTGAATAAGAAGAAGCTCCTTCAGCTATAAAGCTACTGATAGATCTAAGACTTCAATGAATTAAGGAGGGTACATGCTGTGATGAGCACTGGGTGTTATACGCAACCAATGAATCACTGAACACTACATCAAAAACTATTAATATACTATACAGTGGCTAACTGAACATTAAAAAAAAAAAAAACAACAAAAAATAAGACTTCATTGAATCTGTTACTGGTATCAATGATACTGTGCCAAAGCAGGAAAAAAAGGTATACATTGGCATGGAATCATTTGGGAATTGTGAAGAATAATATAAAGAGTGATATAAAGAATAAAAAGAAGGTATGGCACTAACTACAAATCATCCTTATTGACAGTTTCAGCAAATATGTGCTTTTGGCAACATTTTATGAAATGTTTGTCTCAACATTTGAAAAGAATAAAATTACCTTTCTTATTATCATTATGTATCATTCTAATTTTAATTTAGACTGACTTTCCCCCCTCTTTTTCTTCCCCACAATTAAAGTTCTATTTATTTATCCAGCATCTATTAATGCTATTTTTAGCAAGCTCATACTTGGTCTTTGTAGTAAATGAATCAGAAATTCCAAAAGCCAAATAATAACTCTTAGTACCAGACACTGCACAATGAACTAAAGAGATAATTTAGTTTTTTATTAGACCTTTAACTTCTGTAAGTAGAGGAACATAATTCAGAGCACTTGTGTTTTATGAGGAATACTTAACTATCCCCTTGGTGGCTTTATGTTGCCTAGAACTTTAGCCAAAAATAAAATTAACTTTTATTTAGTAGAAATCTTAGCAGATACACATTTTCCTTAAAATCAGTCATTAAACAGGCGATGTTTTGCAGTTTACATAAGAGATTAAGAAAATGATAATTTCAGATGATCTAGATTTTTTAAACAGTTTTTACTCAGAAACTTAATGCTCTATTTAGTTTTATACTTTACCCTTCACCCCTATTCCTGATACAGGAAAATGTCCATATACATGATTTGATTTGTTTTATACTCACACATAGAAAAGAGATCAAAAAGATACATACAAGTCGTTCTCCCTGCATATTGCTGCCCAACTCAAGATTCTCTAAAAAAATACCCCAAACTGAATGAATGTATGAATATACACATATGAGTACACGAGTATGAGTACATATTCTTTTTCTCTTCTCCTTCTCCCTCCTTTCTGCTGCCTCCTCCCTTGTCTTCCATTCCTCTGTCTTCCTTCTTTTTTCCTCTGTGACTGTCTGATTCTCTCTCCCCCCTGTTGCAATTCTGTTGTCCTTGGGGCCACATTTTTAAATTGAGGTACATAGATTAACGGTTTTCCCAGGCTGGGCCAGTGACTTTATCTACCATCAAAGAAAAAACAAGTGGGCAGGTAAGGAAGGAAACAGAATAGCCTGACATTTGAGAGCATGGCATTTTGGTGACCTTGTTTTTTTGTGTGTCGTTTTCCTTTTAACATCGTTTTTTTTTTTTTTACAGGTTTACTCAGTGGAATGAAGAATCATGCTCTGATCCACAACCACTAGCTATTAAAAAACTGGCCCATTGTTCTGTGTGTTCCCATCCAGGTAAGCCGACATAGGGAATGATATCTCTAGAACATTAGTGTCTGATACCCACATTGTCATCCTTTTCTTATAATACCTGTTAGTTACATCCCTATCTTCCTCAGTAGATTGAAAATCCTCAGTGTCAGGAGTTGTGTCCATATACATAGTAGGCACTCAATAATTGTTAATTGAATGAAATAATGTGATGTAAATGATAAATATAGGATAAGTGCGTTTCAAACTATGATACCAAATTACATAGATGTTAAAATTATGTTTTCAATATAGAAATCCATTTAAACAAAAAAATGTATCATACTGCTAAGTCTTAGGGGGAAATCGGACTAAAACCATTTGTTTTTATTTGCATAAAGATAGTGACTTTAATTTCTAATACATGTTCATTATTATTGAAAATAACTTGGTTCCTCTTCATTAATCTTGGTAAAAAAAAAAGATGCCATTAGTGTGTATTGGATCAAAAACACCTTTCACTCCCAAGAGAGAGTAGGAGATCTTATTAGCTCATTTTTTAAAAGAAATTCTTGGGGGGCGCCTGGGTGGCTCAGTTGGTTAAGCGACTGCCTTCAGCTCAGGTCATGATCCTGGAGTCCCTGGATCGAGTCCCGCATCGGGCTCCCTGCTCGGCAGGGAGTCTGCTTCTCCCTCTGACCCTCCTCCCTCTCATGCTCTCTGTCTCTCATTCTCTCTGTCTCAAAAAAATAAATAAAAATCTTTAAAAAAAAAGAAATTCTTGGGGCTGTTGGGTGGCTTAGATGGTTAAGCGTCTGGCTTTGGCTCAGGTCATGATCTCAGGGTCCTGGGGTTGAGCCCTGCGTCAGGCTCCCCGCCCAGGGGGAGTCTGCTTCTCCCTCTCCCTCCCCCTTCCCTCCCCTCAGCTCATGCTCTCTCTCTCTCAAATAAATAAATAAGAACTTTAATAATAATAAAAGCAATTATTTGTCTCAATATGTGTTCATAAGCACTGTCAAATTATAGATGAAATAATGGAAGAAATAAATGTTTTTATAGGATTCTTTTAAATTCAATTCTGTAGTTTTTTGATACTTTATAAATGATAGTTTTAGTCCCTATCAATTATATGTGCTCTTCTGTATTCTCAAAACAATGTTAAAGGTGGCCATGCTTTCCTTCAAAAGGGAACTAGGTCCCCACACCTGTGCCATAATCCTAATGCGTTCATGATCCAAGCATAGTTTAAAAGTAGCTGTGCAAGTTACTGAGGGCTAGACACTAGCAGAGGTAATTAACTGTTATATTCTTTTTTTTTTTTAAAGATTTTATTTATTTATTTGAGAGAGAGAGAAAGAGAGAGAGAGCACATGAGAGGGGGGAGGGTCAGAGGGAGAAGCAGGCTCCCCGCTGAGCAAGGAGCCCGATGCGGGACTCGATCCAGGGACTCCAGGATCATGACCTGAGCCCAAGGCAGTCGCTTAACCAACTGAGCCACCCAGGCGCCCTAACTGTTGTATTCTTTTAATAGTCTCATTAAAGAAAGCCTTTCATGAATTAGTCTGTTAAATAATCTTTTTTTTTTAAGATTTTATTTATTTATTTATTTGAGAGAGGCAGGGCGTAGCACAGAAGGAGAGTGAGAGGGAGAATCAGACTCCCTGCTGAGCAGAAAACCCAATGTGGGGCTCCGTCCCAGGACCCTGGGATCATGACCTGAGCCAAAGGCAGATGCTTAACCGATGAGCCACACAGGCACTCCATAAATAATCTTTTTTAGTTTTTTACTTTTTTTAAAGATTTTATTTATTTATTTGACAGAGAGATAGCGAGACCAGGAACACAAGCAGAGGGTGTGGGAGAGGGAGAAGTAGGCTTCTCGTGGAGCAGGGAGCCCATGCGGAGCTCGATCCCAGGACCCTGGGATTATGACCTGAGCCTAAGGCAGATACGTAACGACTGAGCCACCCAGGCACCCCATAAATAATCTTTTTTAAAGCTAGTAATTATATCCTACTTCTCTTGCATGTAGCTACCAAATAAACCACAAAGTTTTCTATTGTTGATTACTGTAAAATTATCATTTCTAGTTACAAATTAATGGTTTCAGATAGAAGAATAATCTATAGAAATAACAAAAAAAATAGTGTCGCGGAGGAGTAATAGCTCAGGATCTACTTTGTCTTAAAAATTATAATAATATGCATCATTCTATTCAACCTAAATGTATTGGAACCTTTCTCTATACTAAGAACTTTGCTAGACAGTATTCATTTTTAAAAATTTGGATAAGGACAAAAAAATAAAAAATAAAGATGTAGAAGGTAAATCTAAAAAGCGGTGAAAATCATACTTCTTTGTGTTTCCATAAAGGTTCACCTAAGGATCATGTACGTAATGGATGCAAATTCTGTAAAACTAATCAATATTGTGAACCACATGATTATGAATACTGTTGTCCTTGTGAGTGGCACCGTACAGAGCATGATAGACAACTGAGTGCAGTAGAGAACAGCATTAAAAAGTAAGTTCTTTTTTTTAACTCCTTTTTTTCTGTTCTGACCTATTTATATATCTCTACTTGGATTATTTCCACATAACTTTCCCCCATGTCTAGACTAGTAATATTTCACAAAATCTGTTTTTTTTTAATTTGGTTCAAATATTAGGCTATATCAGAAGATGGTGATATAATAGTTATTCAAAGAGAAGCTTGATGACTGGGATATTATCCAAGGGCATTTTTCATTAAATGAGCAGAGATTAGGTGAAATGAATTGGGTCTGTCTAAAACTGCCTGATTATATTAACAACATGTATATAATTTATTTTCAGAAAAGCTTGCAGTTGTGAGGGATTCCCATTCCATAAGGTAATAACTAATAATTCAAATGTATGTCTTATTTCAGAAGTTCTTTTAAAAAGCTGAAGTCTGAATTTCTATTTTATTTTCTCTTGCTAGGTTATTCAAGAATTCCTTTCGAACAAGGATAAACTGGTGAAGGTAATCAGGTACCAAAGACCTGATTTATTATTGTTTCAGGTATCGGAAAATAAATACTTACTTTATGCTATGTAGTTGGGTACTAGGAAGATAAGAAGGGATAATGACTTTGGTTTGAGAGGAGATTTAAAACAGCTTTGATTGCACGTGTATTTTTCAGCATTTATTTCTAATCTTCATTTCTTTGCCACATAGGAACCATGCTTTGCAGACCACAAGACACACAATAATTAATGCTCTTCTTTAGAAGATACCTTGTACATACCATGTACAGATTCACTGTATTCAGGAAGATATTGGGGGTGGGGCGTAATACCCAGAGAATGTGAGGATTAAGTATGTTGTTATAAAAGGCAGTGTAGTTTACAAGGGCAATGGAATTTTTTTTTTTTTTTTTTTTTAGTATAGTTGACACATGAGGTTACATTAGTCTCAGGTGTACAACTTAGTGATTTGACTAGTTTATACATTATGCTATGTTCACCAGAGGGCATTGGAATTTTTAATCAGTGACCTAACTCTAAATTTGGACAGTCTGTCACTTACTATGTGATCTTGTATATGTGTTATCCTAAAAATAGAAATAATATTACTTATTTCATGAGGTCACTATGAAGATTAAATGAGATTATTTATAATAACCCCTAATATAGTGGCTAGGGAAACAGAGCAGTTCAATAAATTGTAAGTACTTGTTGCCTATCCCTACTAACAACAGTAATACTAATGCAACCAACATTTATTGAAAATTAAAATTTGCTATCATATTAACACATTACATGTAACCTCACTTAATCTTTATAATCTCTCAGTTGGGTTATATTTTATGATGGAAATCCTGAGGCTAAAAGAGATTAAGTAATTTACCTAACATCTCGGAAATACCATACTGGGGTTCAAACTGACAACCCTCACACTTAATCCTTATGCAACATTGCCTCCTTAGGAGGCTCATTGTTCTTTCTGGGAATATTCTTACTGGTACTACTTTAACTAATGTTAATCCTGAAAGAAAAAATGATATTATCTGAGAGTGCTGTTTGTTCCAAGAGATAACAAAATCTTGTTTTATTTGTTTTATATTTACAGAGATTTACTCTTGAAAAAATGGAATGGCCCAATCACTATGCATGTGAGAAATTGCTAGTGCTTTTGACCCACTATGACATGATAGAAAGAAAGCTTGGTAGAAGGAACTCTAATCAACTACAGCCAATTCGGTAAATGAAGAATTGTACAGAGAAGTCTCTGTGTTTCCATTTGAGTATCTTATGATCTATATAATAATCTTATTAATACCTTTAATAATCTTAATACCTTTGGTAGTGGGATATATAGCTCTTTGTTATATAAAAATGGAGTAAAGGTCTAGTAGGAAATATTAAAAGTTTATTCAGAGTTTATAGTCAAGATAACAGTAAGTTCATGCCTTCGCACACTTTTCTGCTTCAAACAAGTAGTAATAACAGATTATTAAAGAAATAAATATAAAATGATATAGCCAAGCTTAACCATAGAACTATTTCAATGAACCAGAAAGGGAACAAAAATGTAAAGTGAATGGAGGGACAGAAACTGAGAATTGGTAAAATTTAGCAAAGGGAATATGAGTATTCATTGTGCTATTCTTGCAACTTTTCTAAAGGTTTAAAAATTTTCAAACTAAAAGCTTGGGAGGAAATATCAAAGAAAAATGATAGACTACAAAGGAATGACAGTCTGATAGCATACATCTTTCATGACAGTAATGCTGGAGTAACATTTCAAAGCTTTGAGTAAAAATGATTGGCAACCTACATATCATTAAAGCCTTATTTACTGGTTGGTGAATAAATCACAGATTCTCATTGAAAGCACTATAAAAGGAGGTACCTAAGCAAGAAGAAGAATGAACCCAGTGGGATGATGTGGATAACAAAAAACAGTGGTCAATCAATAAAGAGAAATCAACAAAATATATTTAGCTAATTTAATAAACTAACTGGAAAAATATGTATATAAATAGCTGCATAATGCTTGATGATTAATATACAATGATGATAATAAATGAAAACTTCCAGCGTATGCATGTAAACCATTAAGGGTAACCACTAAAACACCAGAAATGCAATCTCTATCTTTGAAGCCAATACATAAAATAGGAAAGTAAGACTGTCAAACTAAAAGAATACAGGAAGGAGGAAGGGGGAAGTAGCAAAGAAAAAGTTGGGTAACAGAAAACACAGAATAAATTGTATAAATGAGTCCAGCAAGATCAGTGATCACAATAAATGTAAGCGGATTAAACTCATCAATTAAAAGGCATTATATTGGATGAATAAACAAAATTCAACAATATTCTGCTATTTATAGGGCATGTGCAGAATAAAACTACACAAAATTTGAAAATAAAGAGATTTAAAAGACTACCACAGAAATATTTACCAAAGTGATGTAGCAAAATTAACAGAAACAAAATAGACTTTAGAAGAAAAATCATTATTATGGAAGAAAGGAACGTTGAATAATAACGAAATCTACTGATAGGATATTACAATCATCAACTCTATGCACCTAACAATAAAATTATCTTTTGAATAAACTAGTCAAAGGAATAATTACGCCAATTCTTCATAGTATTTTTAGAATATTATAAGAATAGAACAAAAGCCAATGGAAATTGAATAATTCAATCTACAAATTGAAAATTTCAAAATAACTCCTGCAATTAGACCTCATTAGAAGAATTTGTTTTTCAGAATCCTTAAAACCCGGATCAGAAATGGAATTCATTGCTTTGAAATAGAATGGGAAAAGCCTGGTATGTATTCACTCTAAGCCAAATTTGTAACATTTAACCATATATAGGTTTAGCAAATATGGTATACATATATAAAACATGTATATACATATATATAAAACATACATATATAAAACAAAGAAGAGACATCTCACATGCACTGAGGATTGATTTCATAGTTTACCTGTGCTATTTGAATAAGTTTTGACTAATAGTAAATATTAAAAACTTTAAGTAATTTTATCTTAATATCATAAGTTGATATTTCTATAGTAATTAATATTTAAGAATATAATACAGAAATAGTTTTGATATTTCTGAAGAAAATGCTGCTGCAAACAGTCTTGTCATTGGATTTCACTGTGTAGTTGGGTCTAAAGAAATCAGGTTGCTGCGTAGGACCTGAGGTACTCTTCCTCTCCTTTCTTTACTCTGTTAAGTTTTTTTTTTTTTTAAGATTTTATTTATTTATTTGACAGAGAGAGACACAGCGAGAGAGGGAACACAAGCAGGGAGAGTGGGAGAGGGAGAAGCAGGCGCCCCGTGGAGCAGGGAGCCCAATGCAGGGCTCGATCCCAGGACCCTGGAATCATGACCTGAGCCGAAGGCAGACGCTTAGCGACTGAGCCACCCAGGTGCCCCTACTCTGTTTAGTTTTCATGAGAATTTATAGTTGTCAAATTACTCTTGTTTTGCTATAGACAAAAATGCAGTGAACTCCGAATTAGCTCCCAAACTGAAGGCAAGGAAAGCACAGATCATTTAAAATGGAAAGTAATCCCAAATTCATTTCTATCTGGCTTTGAAATTAGATTGTGTGATTATATGTGAATGAATGAGGCAGTAGATTTGTCAAAGAAAGTTTAAGTTGTAGGTAATTTTGAAGAATGAAATTGTAAGGAATTAGATAAACCATGCTAAGCAATACTAGGAAAATAGAAAGCTGAAGAACTTTGAGGACTGTTTAGCAACAGTTCCACCAACTGTAGTATATTTTCAGGAAAGAAAATCACATTAACCCAGTTTGGCAGCACATCTCTGTTCAGAACTGAGCATTGTCAGGGGCGCCTGGGTGGCTCAGTCCATTAAGTGTCTGCCTTCGGCTCAGGTCATGATCCCAGGGGTCCTGGGATCGAGCCCCACGTCGGCCTCCCTGCTCAGCAGGGAGCCTGCTTCTCTCGCTCCCTCTGCTGCTACATCTGTTTGTGCTTTCTCTCTCTCTCTGTCAAATAAATAAATAAAATCTTAAAAAAAAAAAAAACAACTGAGCATTGTCCTTTGTGGGTGCTATTTTTTAAAGGAGAAAATGTACTCCTAGCCAGTTTAAGAAACACTGTAAGTTCATCTGTTTCCATTGTTTGTACTTTAAACTCATCAACTAATATTTTCATTATAGGGTAGCTTCTCATGTGATTTTCCCTCATGTAGGATAAACATAAGGATCTAGTCTATTTGTATGTTATATTGTAAATTTACATGCAAGCATTCTCATTTTCATTTAGTAGCTGCTTGTGAGTCCAGTGAGCCTGGTGTACCCTCAATTCTGTTCTTTTCAGGAGCCATCACTAAAGAAAGTTAATGTTGGGAGTTTTACTATTCCCATTCTTTATCTGGAATTTTAACACTTATTATAGTAAATTAAAAGCAACCAACCTTATCTAAGCAATGTTTTCTATCCTGTAGGTACCATCTTTAGAGCAAGAGAATTTAAATTTTTCATTTTGAAAGGAATCTTTTTCCAGGTCTTGCCAGGCAGAAGAAAATCAGTTCTGTACTAGTATCAACAGATATTAAAACAGAGATGTTGTAAAGCAAGAACTGTGATGAATTATCAATTTGCACATGATTTCGTTTACCTGGCAAACTTACCAGGTAAGTTTCTTACCTAGGAAAATTGAAATTTACAAATATGCAATTAAGGCTGTGTCTACTTTTAATCTTTTAGAACATTATGCTCTGGAAGATAAACATGGAGAACTGGTTCTACAAACAATAGAAGAAGAATCATTGTTTGAAGCCGCTTATCCTGAGATTGTTGCTGTTTATCAAAAACAAAACTTAGAACTGAAAGGGAAGAAACAAAAAAGTAAGTATCACATTTGATAACTATTTATGCCACACACAAATGTTATAGAAGACTTACCTATTCTATTTGAATCTATCTTGTCTGAATTTTGCTGAAAGTTCTGTAAAATCAAGAGTTAGGATTGTACTCTTGCTTCTTTGTCTTGATACACTTCTTTTTTAAAGCCACGAGTAAACCATTCTGCTCTGTGTCTGCTAACTTAACCAAGTGTTAATAGTAATTGTACTATTACTTTTTGAGCAACTAGTATGCATAACATGTTTTGGATTATAAACACATTTTCTTTATTTCCTAGAACTTGATGAGGAAAACAAATTCAATTATAACATTGTTTCCAAAAGAAAATATTTTATAATATTTTATTAAGAATTACGTTGTTATGATTATTTATAACAGTTTCCAGGAATGCACTGAGACAAAAAAGACAAAAATAATAATTACTTATGCAGAAGATTTCTGATCTGAACTCTTTAGTTTATTTGCTTACTTAAGTTAAGGAAAATAAGATAGATTTTAAGAGTATTGTATTTTTTTTTTCTTTTTAGGCATGAAAATTAAGTCTAAAGAAAGCAATTGGCTAGAATCAGATAATACAAAGAGTTTCCAGTCACAGATGACTTTAAACCCCACATGTGAAGTCTTTTCTAAGCAAAATTCCAAGTTACATTTGGAAATTACCCCTGATCGTGCATTACCCCAGAAATCTATTTCTGCATCATTGAATAGCTTAATTTTACCTGAAGATACTCTCTTTTTGAATACACAAGAGCACTTGGTGTCTTCTCCAAGACCTTTGGCTATGCAGCAAGTTACAGCTGTCAGTAAGTCTCTAATTCCAGAATCTAGTCAACCTAGTACCTCATCCCATAACATATCAGCGATTGCTGATCTACAATTAAGCACCATTGACTGGGAAGATACTTCTTTTAGTAATTCTCCAGCTATTCCAAGGAACACTTCCTCTCATGGTTTAAAATCAGAACTTGAAACAGCCATCCCTGAAAATTTTAAACATTTCCCAGAAGAATTATCATGTGAATCAGAATGGTGCACCACAAACATTAATAAAGTGTTGGATCAGGATCTTCAAAAGACTAATCCTGAAGAGCATCTACTTTCTGGCATTACTCATTTACATCTTCAGGATTTGCCTTTAAAGGAACGAATACATATAAAATCATCATATCCTCAGGATAATGCACAGCCAAATGTTGACCTGAAAACTTTATCCCTACTTACCATAAAAGAATCTTGTATTACTAACAGTGGTTCTGATTGTCCATCACATCTCTCAAATGATCTTCTAGGTATTCATTTGCAAAATGAATCTAGAAAATCTAAAGTTCTAAAAGGAGACCAGCTATTTGGAGAAAACTATAAAATGAATACTTCTAAATCTTATTCTGTCAACAATCCAATAGTAAAGACCTCCAGTGTTAGAGCTGGACCACCAAATACTGCTTTAGATCATAGTAGAAAAGTGGATGTGCAAACCACTCAGAGAAGTGTAATGAAGAAGAGCGTTTGCCTTGACAGACATTCCTCTGATGAAGAAAGTGTCCCAGTGTTTGAGAAAGCTAAAAACACAACTCAGAAAATGAAGCATAGTTCTCAGAAGTGTAACCCAGCCCAATTCGAGAAAGATGATGCCAACAAGTTGAATAACCCTAAAATATATATGAAAGAAACTGAACAGTGTGTCCAGGCTTATAAAACAGCTGGAAATGAAGAATACTGTTTCCCAGATGCAGCTAAAGGTTCTCTGAGTTTTCTACAGCGTCATAAATACAAAGGTGACTCTGGTACTTCTTTGGATAGTCCTCTTCCTTTATGTCAAAGATTAAAACTAAGGTTCCAAAACTCTTGAAATGGAATTAAAAATATTTAAGTGTAACTTAGTATTTTAGTACCATCAGCACTAGCAGAGGCAGAATCTCTACATTTGGCATAAAAATGTAATGTGGTTCTGTGTATCATGAGACACTTTCCATTTTAATTAAAATTGTAATAAAAAATGTCTAAAACTTTGGTTTTAAAAGATGATCCTTGTGGTTAAAACTTTAAAAGTATATTTTAAAAAACATACTTTTGACATTGTTTATATCTTTATTGATTTTAAAGTTTTAAAATATTAGTACATTACTAGAGTAAATGCTTCATCCATTTGCTCACTTTTGTCCATTTCTTCCACAACCTCTGAAGTTTTCATCTATATTTCAGTTTGTTCCCATGAGGATAACTCTTTGTAATTACCTACACTCCCTCAGTGTCTTCTGTTTTGCCTTTTCTGAGAGTTTTATTTTCTCTCAATATGAAGATACATTTAGTGTGCTTTTCCAGTGTTGGTAACCTTATTCTCTTTGTGAGGGGCAAAAATGAAAAGGAGGAAGATGCTCAATATAATTAGTAAAAATTACGGTTGTAATGGCTGAAAAAACTGAGGAAAGCTACTTCTTACATAACCCCAGGAGTTCACAGTTATGCCAAATGGAAAAAGATTTGCAAAATAGAATGTATAATGAGAAAAGACTTAGAAATTTGCTCAGGATCACACAACTAACTAATAATGGTGTGGGAACCAGATTTCTTGCCTCCTAATTTATTGGCTTTTCTTTTTTTAATAGCACTTTTTTCTTTCCTTTTTAAAAATGATTTTGCACTATATTGACTCCAGTAACTCTAAATATTAAATTGTGCATTAACTTAACATTCAAAAAGTCTAGCAGTAACCAGATGGGAAAATAAAAAGTAAAGCTGTTGCTATTTGCAGATGACAAGATCTTTATATACAAAATTCTAACAAACCCACTAGAAACTATTAGAACTAATAAATGAGTTCAGCAAGGTTGCAGGACAGAAGATCAATATACAAACATCAATTATATTTCTATACATCTGCAGTGAGTAATACTAAATGAACTTAAGAAAATTCTGTTTACAATAGCATCAAAAAGGATAAAATACTTTGGAATGAATTTAACAAAAGAAGTGCAAAATATACACTCTGAAAACTACAAAATATCGTTGAAAGAAAGAAAACCTAAATAAATGGAAAGACATCCCATGTTCATGGATCAGACAACTTGATATTAAGATATTTCCCAAACTAGTTTATAGAGTCAAGGCTGTCTCCATCAATTTCAGCTGATTTCTTTGCACAAATGGACAAGCTGATTCTAAAATCCATATGGAAATTTAAGGGACACAGAATAGGCAAAACAATCTTTAAAAAAAAAATGGAAGGACTTGCCTCTCCTGATTCTGATTTCAAAACTTACTATAAGGTTTCAGTAATGAAGAATGTGTTAGAGCGGCATCAATGTAGACATACAGATCAATGGGATAGAATTGAGGGTCCAGATATATGCTCTAACATTTATGTTCAATTGATTTTCAACCGGAGTACCAACACAACTCAATGGGGAAACAGTATTCTTTCAGCAAATTCTACTGGCATTACAGGATATCCATATGCAAAAGTATGAATTTTGAGCACTACCTTGTACAATATGCAGAATTAACTCAAACTGGATCAAAGATCTGGTTGCAAACTATAAACTCTTAGAAGAAAACATGGACATAAATCTTTGTGAATTTGGATTAAGCAAGAATTTCTTAGATAAGACACCGAAAGTTTAGCTTGTACTTCATCAAAACCAACAACTTTTGTGTTTCAGAGGATACTATCAAAATGAAGAGAAAATCATAAAAGAGTAAAAAATATTTTCAAATTGTGAATGTGATAAAGGACTTGTGACTAGAGACACATGTCTAAAAAGCTCTTACAACTCAATAATAAAAAGGCAAATTAAAAAATAAAATATCTGAGTAAACATTTCTCCAGAGAAGATGTACAAATGGCCAATAAGCACATGAAAAAACTCAAATTCATTATTTATCAGAAAAATACAAATCAAAATCACAATGAGATACCACTTTACACCCAATAGGACAGCCAGACAGAATCATAAAGACAAGTGTTGGTGAGGGTGTGGAGAAACTTACATTCCTACCAGAAATAACCTACTGGTAGGAATGTAAAATGGGGCAGCCATTTTGGGAAAAGTCAGGTGATTCCTCAAATGGTTAAACATAGTTACCATATGATCCAGCAGATCCACTGCCAAAAATATACCCAAGAGAAATGAAGATATATATCCACCCAAAAACTTTTAATTACACAAATATCCATAGCTCAAAAGTGGAAACAATCCAAATGTCTATCAAGTGATGAATGAATAAGCAAAATGTGGTATATCAATACAATGGAATATTGGCAATAAAAAGAAAAGGCAGTACTGATACCTGTTACAATACGATGAACCTTGAAAGCATGCTAAGTGAGAGGCCAGTTGGAAAAGATTACATATATGATTCAATTTATGTAAAAAGTTCCAAATAAGTAAATCTATATAGAAGCAGAAAGTAGACTCACTGTTATCAAGGACTATGGGAGTTGGGGCAGAGGAGGGGAGGTTAAGGAGGGAGAAGGGAAAATAACTGCTAATGGGATGTTTTTTGGGAGGAGTGGGTGGATAAGGAAAATGTTCTCAAGTTGATTGTGATGATGGTTGCAAAACTCCAATTTACTAAAAGCATTAAATTGTGCAATTTAAATAGATAAATTCTATGGTATGTGAATTATATCACAATAAAACTTTTAAAAACAAGAAGAAATTATAGAGAATTTTACCCATCCAAACTCCTTAGTATCTAAAATGTTTATACTCCAACCTCCTCCCACATATGCACTGCCATTATTATTTTATTGTTTTATAGAAAACAAGTCCAGAGTAGTGAAGAGATTTTTCCCAAGATTGGATATGAAACTTTGGTTTATTAATCTAGTATTTATTACATTATGCCATGTTTTAAAATTAAATTCAAATTTGGAATACTTTTGAATTTTTGTGCTTTTTCTGAAGTTATAATTTTGGTTTTTCAACATTTCACTAAAAACATAAAATGCTTTGAATCAAGTTTAACTTTATTTTAGAAAAATGTCATGTTTATAGAGCACTTACTATACATGAATTCCTAGGCAAGGGGAATCCTAAATAAATGCAATCAGTCTCCTCTCAAGGATCCCACCTATCCTAATTGAACTGATATATATATATATATATATATATATATCATATATCATATATATATATATATCTGTAGAAGTTTCTTCTCTCTTGATCTCTTGTTTTTAAACTAGATTGCTTTAAAAAGAAGAGTAAATAAAGTTTCCCTTTGGTTCAAAAAAAAAATCTATATATCTATATATCTATTTAAATCAGTGGCTGTTCTTAAGTAAGTTATTTAGTTTTTAAGGTGGGATTTTCTTTTTTTTTTTTTTTTTTTTTTTAAGATTTTATTTATTTGACAGAGAGAGACACAGTGAGAGAAGGAACACAAGCAGGGGGAGTGGGTAAGGGAGAAGCAGGCTTCCCGCCGAGCAGGGAGCCCGATGCGGGGCTCGATCCCAGGACCCCGGGATCATGACCTGAGCCGAAGGCAGATGCTCAACGACTGAGCCACCCAGGTACCCCAAGGTGGGATTTTCATGTGGTTAATAAAAAAGGTGAACTGGTACAAAAAATAGAGAATGAAAAAGTCGATCTCCTTTCTGTTCTAATGACCAGACCATAATTCTTGCATCTAGAGGCAAGGACAGTGTCTAATTTCTTGTAGATCCTTCCAGAGGTGTTCTCTACCAATATATTAGTGTAGCTAAGAAATTACTCCAGATCAATAAATATGGCCTGTTTTACTCCTTAATGACTCCAGTGTCACTGCCTGTGTGTCTTTGCACAGACGCCTAGTGCTACGTAATGGACGTGAATGTCATGTTTGATTTTGACTGTTAAAGCGTTTTCGATTCTCTGACGCCATCTAAACTACGGAATGTGAAATATGTGAACTAAATCATTTGAGTGTCTCTTAAACACATTTGATTTTGGTGTAAGCTTCCTCTTAAGAGTCCCCAAAATGTCCTTTAATAGCTTAGAATAATTATAAATGACGTGAATTAACTGTACATATGAAAAGAATACATTTGCTTCGAAGACCTGACATTAGAAAAACCTGACAATATGTCGACCAAGAATGGCATTTCTTTAGTAAAATAACCACAGTTTCAAGTTTGAGCTAGCACCCACATAGTTCAGTAATCTCAATTTTAAATGCTAATACAATGTACCTTTTTCTTAAAGTTTTATTTATTTAATCTTCACGCCCCAGGGGCTCGAACTCATAACCCCAAGATCGAGTCACATGCCCCTCTGAGCCAGCCAGATGCCCCATATGCCCATACAATGTACATTTTTAATATTTTTCAAGGAACTATATTTTGACCTTAATTGGACCTCACTGCACAGTTGTGTGTACAACTCTTAAGTTCTGAGTTTACAGTTGCACAACCCAGTACTACATATTGAAGGAGATGAGGGTGAAATTTTACTCTGGAGTAATTGGTTTTATTTTGGATTGCTCACCTGATCCCACACCCTGTGCTAATTATCTTGATTATGTCCTCAGAAATATAACTAAGGGCTCAATTCCTTTTTAACCTGACTTTTTTTCTTTATTGAAGTAGTTTACATATGATAAAATCTACTCACTGTAAGTATAAAGTTTGATGAATTTCGGTAATTGTGTACAGTTGTATAACTTCTACCATAATCAAGATAAAGAAAAGTCTCATCACCCTTAAGTTTCCTTGTGTTCCTTTACAATTAACCCTCTCAGATTACCTTGATCCCGGACAACTGATACGCTTTTTTCACGATGTTTTGCCTTTTCTAGAATTTCTATAAATGGGATCTTTCTGTATGGAATCTTTGTATATGACTTTCTACCTGCCACATGTTTTTAGGACCTATGTTGTGTATATTAATACTCTGTTCCTTTTCATTGCAGAATAGTATGACATAGTATTAATATACTGCAATTCTTTCTTCATCACTTGAAAAATAAGATTGTTTTTACATTTTGGTTATTATGAAAATATAACCATGAATACTTGGATAAACATCTAGGGGTGAGGTTGCTGGTTCATACAGTCAGCATATGTTTAATTTTTTAACACACTGCCACACTCTTTTCCAAGGGCACAGAATCATTTTGTATTCCCACCAGCATTATGTGGGGGTTCCAATCACTCTACATCATCACCAAAACTTAATATTGTCAATCTTTTTCATTTTAACCATTCTAGTAGGTGTGTGGCTTTATTTACATTTTCCTGAAAACTGGTGACATGAAGAATCTTATGTACATATTGGCCATTCATATATCTCCTTTTGTGAAATTCCAGTTTTTTCTGGCCAATTTTTAATTGGGTTGTTTGTCTTCTTGTTATTAAATCATAAATGTTCTTTATTTTTTCCAGCTATAAGCCCCTTGTTTGATGTGTTTTACAAATCTTTTGTCTGAATCTGGCTTGTCTTTTCATTTTAACTCTGTGTTTCAAAGAGTAAAATGTTTTAAATTTTGATGTTTATTAATTTCTGTTTCCAGTGGCCTATTTAAGATATCTTTGTCTAGCCCGGTGTCCCAACTAATTTTCCTATGTTTTCTTCTACAAGTTTAATGTTTTTTACCTCTTATATTTTGGTCTGTGATTCATTTCAAGTTAATTTTTGCATATGATATGAGGTAATGATTGAGGAACATTTTTTCCCCATACAGATAACCAGCTGTGCCACCACAATTTGTTACAAAAATATATCTTTTCCCTCATTGAATTACCTTGGCTCCCTTGCTGAAAGTCAATCAGATTTGTAAGTGTAGGTCTATTGCTGAGCTCTCTTCTTTCTACTGATCTATCATTCCAATATCACATTGTCTCGTTTACTGTAGCTTTAGAGTAAATCTTGAAATCAGGTAGTTTATCTTTGTTCATTGCTTATATTTTCCTGTCAAAGTCACCAAAGCTAATAACTTATAGTTTTAAATTTACCTTTCTGCAAAATTTGAGACTATTGAACTTCCCTCTTTCTTGAAAGTTTCTATTCTCTTGTTTGCCATATCAACACTGCCTTTTGGTTTATGTAGTCCCTCCTTGGCTATAATTTTATTTCTTATTTATTTATTTTTAAGATTTTATTTATTTATTAGAGAGAGAGAGAGCGCACAAGCAGGGGGAATGGCAGGCAGAGGGAGAAGCAGGCTCCCCACTGAGCAAGAAGCCCAGTTGGATTCACTGGGCTCGGGGCTCCATCCCAGGACCCTGGGATCATGACCTGAGCTTAAGGACTGAGCCACCCAGGCGCCCCTTGGCTATAATTTTTAAACTCATAGGCTTAAATATTCATTCTTCTTAAATACTGGTATCCCAGTTCTCTCTCTTCTCTTACTCTCTATACAGTCTAGATATTTTCTACTCTCATGACTTCAACTATATATATGCTTCTGACCCAGATACAGATCTTTAGCTAAAACTTCCCTCCTCATCTATAGGTCTGCTTATTTAACCAATTCCTGACATCCCTGGGGATAAGAGTATGGTAATAAGATGGTAGAGGCTCTGAGATGCCTGACACATTCAACCTTTGATGTAGTTCCAAGCCTTGCTGTAACTGGTTCCTGGTTCCAAGTGAAGTCATTTGGATAGTGCACATTGATTGACGCCAGAGATATTTATTGATGGTCAACTGAATAAGTATTATACACATCAAATGCCAAGGACTGCCAGGAAATACAAAGTGGTGTAAAACCCAATTTTTACTTGCAAAGAATTGACAATCTAGAGCAAGATAGGGAAATGCAGCATATTTACATACAGGAATAAATTATATTGGCTAGCACAGAATTAATTGCTAAATGAAGGGAATGGGCAATCGATACTCCATGAGTCCTGCAGAGGAGGGAGGATTTTTTTTAGCGAAGATGAGAGTTGACTGGGCTTTGAAGTACAGGCAGAAATTTGAGGGGCAGGATTGGGAGCAGCATTATGAACAGAGGACATTTCGTTGGATAGGGAACAGCTTGAAGTAACGACACGGAGTAAAGGATGAGATTTGACATGCTTATGGAATAGTGAACAATCCATTTCAACTGTGGAGTCTTACTCGAACTCCGGTCTCCAGGGAACAAGTCACTATGCAGGCAAAGAAATGGCCAAGGATGGAGGAGGGGTGATAAGGAATCTGGAGCAGAAAGTGAGCTAAGGTATCTTGCAGAAAAGGGCAAAATAAGTAAGACAAAATGTAACAAAGAACCTGACCAGGATGCTAAAGGATTCTGACCACATAAGCCACATGTAATATGTGAGCTCATCGATCCATACAAATACCAAAGGTGCACCCAACCTGGTGGCGGAGGAGGAGGAAGACACTGAACTTAAAATTGCTGGGCAAGAGGGAAAAGGAACGTTTCTTGAGTACCTTCTATGTGCAAAGTAGGTTTTTCACAAGCTTTTTAATCCTCTCAACAACTCTGTAAGGGCTATATTGCAATATTTTGAAAATTTAGAAGCAAAAGCAATCCTTATTAAAACATTCTTCAAAAACAAAAAACAAAACCACATTTCTCCAGGAATCTGCTTATCTTGATTTGTTCACTCTGGGCATCTAACTTGGGGTTTTATGAGATGGAAACAAAATGAGCTGGGAGTGACTGACCTGGGTTCATTTTGCCCCATATTGAATATAGGCATGAAATAGATGAACTGTGGTGTCAATTTTCAGTTTCTCCTCCTGAAGGATTTCTCTTCTTTCATTGTCCAGATTACACCTTTTTTTTTAAAGCCTCCTATGTTGTTTCTGTTCCTTGCTGATTTGGTCTATGATGTCACTTGTAATACAGACTTTTATCATAAGTTGCCACTTATATACTTGCTTGTCACTTCATTGAGGCCTTGCTTTACTCCAAAATACTCTTTCAAAGATCTGCCTCTAAGCTACGAATCCCAGAATTGGTTTCTCCCTGTTGGCCTCAAATGAAGGCCCTGTTCTGTCCTAACTACTCAGGGCTTTGTATGATCAATCTTAAGGTTTGGGGTTTCCTTCCAGATTTCATAATGAGGACCCTACTTATTGTGTGTGTGGGTTACATGGGTCATGTTCTTGGACATGCCTATTTTCAAATTCTTTTCTATTGCAGATTTTCTATGTGAACTTGGGAACATTTCCTGACTTTTTTGAGACTCATTGATTCAAATATTTATGTAACATCTATTATGTGATAAGCATTATGCTGGGTCCTGGAGACACAGTGGTAAATGGTATAAGGTTGGTTTAATAAAGGTAAAGTTGGTTTAATAAGGTTGGTTTAATAAAGGTAAAGTGACTGCCACCATCAACATATTATAGGCGCTCCCTTAATGGTATCTGTGTCAGCTACCGTCATTTGGAAGGAGAACAAACTTTCAGATTTGGATTTAAGCTGAATGTAGCCCAACACTGCTCTTTGGGTAAAAAAAAATGTGGACACCATAACATTCTACTAGGGAGCAGTGTGAGGGTGGGAGAGGTGTTTTCGGAAAAAGGAAGCTCTATCTCTGGGTTAGCATCATCAGAAAAGGGATCCTAAAAGGTATGGCATTTGAGCTAAGTTTACAATACTGGAAAAAGAATAATGTGCTTGTTCAGATATAATTGGTAATTAATATTGATCAGCCACTTAACATATTTACTGAGGACCTACTTTGTGAAGGCCTCCTATGCCTTTCTGTGTCTAACAGCGGGCTGGAAGTCTATGGAGTTTAAAATAATTTTCCCAAACCCGCCAGCTGGAAAAAGCTTCAGCTGGGACTAGAACTCAGGTCTCCCAATTCCTTAGTGAAGGAAATGCCCTATGTTTCCCTACTTCATTCAATTCTTTACTCAAATGTCAGCTCCAACAGCTTTTCCTGACCTCATCTAAAATTACTCCCCTTTATAGTCAGCAGTACCTGACATGATGTTTCTGGGGTCTATTTCATTGTGTCTTTCCCAAATCAGAACACAAACTTGATGAGGGCAGGGACTGAGTCCGTTTTGTTCACAGATCCTGGAACAGTGCTCAGCACAGTAACTTCTAGCTGTGTGAATGATCCTCCCCCCGTCCCCACTGTGCCAAGCATGGCTGCACAGTCCTTGCAAAATATGGTCTCAGAACTCCAGCATGACTCACAAGGCTGGGGCAGTCTGGACCCAACCCATCTCTCCAGCTTCAGCTTAGACATTGCCATCCATGAACCTTGGCTCTAGCCATCTAAGACCACTTGTTATTCCTTTAACAGATGTTTATGTCTTTGCTCATGAGTGGCTCACTGCCCCAAGTCCCTGCTCCTTCCTTATTAGCTAGACAACTCCTCTTCATCTATCAAGGACCAATTCAAATGTTATAACTTCTAATTCCAGACAGAATTAGTTGCTCTATTTGTGCTCCCAGAGAAACTGGGGTTTCCTCCATGAGAGTATTTATCACATTTCATTCATTCGTTCAACAAATATTAGTTGGGTGCCTTCTAGGCAGGAGGCATAATATTCTTCTTTATAACTGTATTTATCTTTTTCTTTTTCTTTTTTTAAGATTTTCTTTATTTTTTGACAGAGAGAGAAACAGCGAGAGAGGGAACACAAGCAGGGGGAGTGGGAGAGGGAGAAGCAGGCTTCCTGTGGAGCAGGGAGCCCAAGGCGGGGCTCGATCCCAGGACCCTGGGATCCGACCTGAGCCGAAGGCAGACGCTTAACTGCTGAGCCAACCAGGCACCCCTGTATCTATCTTTTTCTAAGATAAGACTGAGAACTCTTTCAGGGATCAAATCTTAATTATTTTTGTATTCCTTGGAACTCTGCAAAGTTTGACTCTCTGCTTCACCAACTCTTATTTACCCATCAAGACTCACTGTGAATATGTTCTTCTCTAGAAAGGTTTATATAGCTTCTTATGGCTCCCTCCTATTTCCGACAGACTTCTAACTTATTACCTGTATATAATTTTGTGTTGGTTCATTTGCATTTTTGTCTCTGGCATCAGCCACGAGCATCTTGTCCTTCTGGATCTGTAGCACCTGGCAGAGCAGCTGGTACGCGAAGCTTCAGGGAATGGGTGCGGATTGCCTGGTGGTGAATTCAGGGTCTTAGTTCTTCCATTCTCCATGGAGAAAGATCAAATCTGGTTGGATGCTTCCCTTCATCAACTTGATCCCTGGCGCCCCTTAGTCATTTTAAGATGCCGTGGTGAGATGCCTTGCCTTCTGAAGGCGGAGAGGCTGAACCAACAGCTGACTGATTCTATTGCGCTGGTAGCACTTGGGGTAAAACAGTATAAATAATATCACTGAAGGCAACCTCCTTTCATCTGCAGATTAACCCGCCAATGTTTATCACCTTCTTTGCCAGGAAAAGCTTTTATCAGGCTTAGCTAACAGCTTGCTTCAGTCTCTTACAAGGACTTGCCACATTGCCTTTAAACTGACACGCTGCAGAGTCAGCCCCGGTAAGAGTCCAAAAAAGTGCAATCCTTTCTGATGAGGGTCAGAATGGCTGGCTTCTTTATCTCCAGGCCAGAGAAATTCAATAAATTGCCTGTTTGGCAGCAGAGGGGAGGGTCATCAGCAAAGTAGGCTGACCCTTACGTGAGCAGCCTGACTTTGAATATTTTGCTAATGTTTGGGAGAGTTCTTGTAAGCACCAAAGCAGAACTTCTTTAATAGAGATTAAGTATCTGAGCTTCCTCAGCATTATCCTGTGCCAAGCCCTGAAAAAGTAAATGTTGACCTCCCCAAATGGCAAAAACTGCTTGTGTAGTTAGAATTCTTTGATCAGAGCCCTAGTGAAAGAATTCTATAGTGTTTGCTTCATCATGACTTCGATCTCTTCATCCACTGCTCAAAGCTCTGAGTGAAGTTGGGAAGGGCTGTCTCCCCTTTGAATCTGGAAATGAGAATGAGTGATTTATTCAATGTCCACGGGAAGGTAGACTTCACACCCTTTCCCTTTTTGTTTTGTTTTGTTTTCAAGTAATCCCAGTTGCAGTAACTGCTCCAATGTGATCATTATTGCTAAAATCATTTACATCTCTATTAAACTGAGAGAGCTCTCTCTGCAGACGCCAGATCCCAGAAGACTTATTTTACAGGTTGTCCAAACACAGGCGTCTCCGGTCCAGGCCCTGTGAAGCCCCCACGACTTCACAGCTGGGATAGTTCTATGGGAGGTGTCAAAGGACTCGGTATAACCAGGTCTACATCCTGTGAAACAGACCAAAGGACCCTCTTTAGCCTTGGAGGCAGTGGTCTGAGTAATTGTGCTAGTTCCGAAGAGACTAGCTGCTTGCTTGTTTCTCCTTCTCACGGTGAGAGAATGATACTTCCTCCTTTCTTCACACTCATTTACATATTGGGGATGAAGGGCCTCTTCAAAGACATATATTAATGTACAAAGTTCACTGATTTTGGTATACAAAATCCACTGATGAACCACAAGTGATGTCTTTAAAATGTGTTCCATTATAACCTGTATGATTTTTTGAAATGGTAATTATCTCTAGTTTATGTAGGAAGACAAGATAGACAGAGTATACTGGGCACTAAAGAGTTTGAGTAGGTTCACATAGTTCCAAAAGCTTTTTTTTTTTTTTCCAGTTTCAAAAGTCTCTTATGCAAGGGGCGCCTGGGTGGCTCAGTTGTTTAAGCATTAGCCTTTAGCTCAGGTCATGATCTTGGGGTCCTGGGATGGAGCTCCGCGTTGGGCTCTCTGCTCAGTGGGGAGTCTGCTTCTTCCTCTCCCTCGGTCCCTCCTCCCTGCTCATGCTCCCTCTCTCTCTCAAATAAATAAAATCTTTAAAAAAAAGTCTCTTGTGCAAAACATTAGTGAATCTTGGTAGAAGAGAAATGACAGAGATTGCATGTTTACTATTATGTCCATCCACTTTACTAAGTCTTCAAATTCCTCATATATGTCCCACAAACAGTCCGAAAGGCAGGCACTTTTATCCCCTACTTATACATGAAGCTAAGAGAAGCTGAAGAACTTATCCAAGGTCAACATCTAGTAAGCAGCAGAAGCAGGATTGGAGCCCAGAGCTAGTCTATCTCCAAAGATTCTCTGGTAAGATTTAGGCTTCTAGCTACTCCGCAATTATCTAAGGCTGTGGCACTTTTCAAGAAACCATCCATCAGTGAGATGCAATGACCTATACTGATTTGATTTATAGAAAGCTGGCCACTAAATAGAGTAGTTCAGAGTCCCAGAAAAGCAGTATTGTGGATATTCAAGAAGAGATCACGAAAGTTATTTTAATTTTCAGAATTAGATAATTATCAAAGTCAACCCTTGGGGAGATTGGGGGATTTGGGTGTGTGAAGAAGGAGTAGGATGTGAGGGACAGCAGAACACTGAGTCTCCCAGAGCTTTCGTCCCCTTCCTTCAAAGCTCTAACCACCAGGGCCAAAGGTCCTCAAGACGGGTCATCGGCAAGTTCACTGGGGAGCATCAGTTAAGAGCATCTTCTTTTTAGCAATCACTTCTGACTTTAATCACCTTTGCGCAGTGCCTACAATGGGCCAGGCCTTGTCCTAATCAGATAAATACATGTTCTAATCTTGAAAGCAACCGAAGGAAGTAAAGTGACACACCTGCGGTCACACAGGACATACATCTCCTCCCAGCTGTGTTGTATCCAAAGGGCGGGTACTGGCAGCCCTTGCATGAACCACCAAAGCGCTTTCAAATCTGCTCTCCTTACTTCAATGCACTAGAGTCCTTCACAGCACACACGTGAGCCAGATGAATCTATTGAAATTGCAAATCACGTCCTAACGGCCCCCCAACCCACACCCATGTAAAAACTTCCCGTCATGCTCTGCATAAATTCCAAAGTCCCTGACGAGCCTATAAGGTCCACCATGGCTGACCCCTGCCTATTTCCCTAACCTTATCTCCAACATCTTCCCCCTCATTGCTCACCCCGCTCCAGTGGTGCTGGCTTTCTTTCATTTCCTTAAACATGTCAAACTCTGGCTCTTGAACTTGCTGTTCCCTCTACCTGGACTTCTCACAGATCTCTGGGTAGTAAGCTCCTTATCACCCTTCAGCTAGTATTTTTGTGAGCAACCTACCCAAGTAGCTGGCTCCACTGCTCGGACACACTCTCCTTCATACTTGCCTCTTACTTACTCTGCATTATTTTCTTCACAAATCACTAGATTTTTTTGTTCATTTGGCTCCTACCACTGGAATAGCAACACAAGAGAAGGAACTTCATTTCTTCTTTGTTATATTCCCAGAACTTTCAACAGTGCCTAACATGTAGCATACATTTAATACACCCTTGTTGAATGAATGAATGGATGAAGTTAACCTCTGAATCCAAATCTGCCTGAAGCCAAAGCCCATGCTTTGACCACCAACATGCTACCATTTTTTATTGAATTCTTAAGATGGATTTAGTACTGGGCTAGGCATGTTGCAGAGAACACAGGAATAATATCTGGTCCCTCCCTTAGAGATGTTTCTAATTTAGTTGTAATATCAAACTCATGTGCTCTTGAGATATCAAACAATACCACCGAGTTCTGGGTGAAGGGAGTGGTGTCTGAGGGCATCAGAATGCAGAAGTGAGTGGTCAGTGAGGATCTGGGCAGTCCTCAGAGTCTTTCTAGAGGTGAGTGCTTGGTAGGAGGCTTGCGTAGTGGATGCAATTTAGAGAAGGGGAGAAGAAGACTATCAGGTCCTTGGATAAGACTAGCATTGGTGAGTTTATCCAGGATAGAGTCTAAACAATGACATGTGTTTTAGGTCATCCCAGACTGGGGACATTTGTTAGAGCCTTTTTAGAAAAAACCCACTCACCCATTACATACAAGTACGATTTAACAAGAAAACAAGGCCAGCAAGGGAAAAAAGGAAAGGAGGAAAGGAAGTAACCCTCTGTGTTTCTTACTTGTGGTGGGGGGCTGAGCGGGAGATGGACCTGACACACAGTGGAGTGTCAGGTAATTATTGGCTCTCTTACCCTTGAAGTTCCTTTTTGTGGAATTCACCTGGAATTCTATGCTTTCTTCAAAAATAAGTTACCAACAGTGGGAACTCATAGGAAGAGGTCACCTCTTTGGGGCAAGTGGGAGGGCAAAGCTGCTCTGTAGTATCATACATACCCAGGGTGGGGCTGCACAGAACCCTGGCGGCTAGAGAGACCATGCAAGAGTTTATCAGAGGGCCACGGTTCCCCTGTGGGGGGATGCCCCCACCTCTGCTCATGGCTCCCAGTGAAGTGTAGAGCAAGGTGATCCTTGAGAACTAGGTCATCAACTAGTGAAGATGACTTACTATGCTCAGACTAAACATCCATCCATCCATCCATCCATCCATCCATCCATCCATCCACCCATCCATCCATCCAACCAACAAGCAGTTACTCTATGCCAAGTATCATGTAAATTGCAGGGGCTATAGTAAGGGTGAGACAGTTTTCTTGAGGAATTCATGGTCTATCCACAAAGAAACCCATATGCAATTGTGTCTTAACTTGCTACTCATGCTTCCAGGTCTGGGTTGAATGAAAACATTTATCCCATATCCAGACTTGGCCACAAAATCACACCAAACCAAACCAAACCACTCCATGAAAGGGAAGACTATACTTAACCTTTTTTTCCCCTGGAGCTCTTCCCAGAAAGGTGATAATGGAAGATTTGGTCCCAACAGGGCCACAGGCAAGGGATTTGCATTTTAAAGTTTGACAGATATTTATAGGCCTTTTGATCTCCTTTTTCCCCTCTACCACCCACCCCCACCCAACCTTGCCTGCCTCCTCCTCCCCCACCCAATTCTCTGCATTGTACCAGGTACAAATCTAAGAAATAATGGTCCCAAGTCCAGGGGACCCTGGTGCACTGGTGTGGTGCGCTCATGGTCATATACTTCCTATTTATTGAGTATCACCTATCTATCAAGTACTTTTCTTAATTCCTAACCCCCACCATCTCCCTGAAAGCTTCATTTATGATTTACCTTTTGTTGTTGTTGTTAAGGGAGGAGGAACATGAGGCTTGGAGAGGTTCAATAAGCGGCCTCGAGTCACTGAGAAGTGTTAGAGACAGAATTAAAACCCAGGTCTGTTTGTCCCAACCTATGACCTTTTCATTAAGCCAGGCGGATTCCAGGAGACAAGGCTGGTTCTCGCAGGCTGCTTAGCTAAGATCCTTCTCGGAAAAGATTATCCTGCATTCCAGTTTTGCTGGTGTTATTCTGGAAATAGCCCAATAAATGTCACAATTTGATTTACTCGGGACAAACCGGCAGCTGCCTTTTCCTTTGTGGCTCTTCTCGGGCTTGGAGTTTTCCCTTTGCTTCGACTCCTCTTTCGCACAGATCCCGGCCACCCAACAGCTGCAAGCCTCGGGTTAGCCCTGTCGCCTGCAGCCCCGTCGGATTTGCTGACCACAGCTTCTCTCTGGCCCCAAGAAGCCTGTTGGCAACAAACACAGAATCTCAGGCCCTTACATTTTTTGCAGCTGGAGGGGATCCCACACACCAGCTGGGACCCGGGGGTCCAGAGAATGGCTTGTGCAGAGTAGCTGGCACCAGATTTATTAGAATATCACATATTTGCTCTACTAAAAGTGGACAGATGGGAGCTACGCTTATGGTGAACATAGCGTAATGTATAAACTTGTCAAATCACTGAGTTGTACACCTGAAACTGATGTAAATAAAATAAAGTAAAAGGCGAGAGAAACAAATCAATTAACACCTCTATGTGCTAGGTGCTTTGTCGTATTTAATCTTTCGTACAACCCAGTGAGGTATAATTAATTATTACCCTCGTGTTACAGATGAGTCCTGGCTTAGGGAACTAATTGACTTTAGGTTCCTAACTAGTCCCTGGCGGGACCAGGATCTGAGCTCGGGCACTGCAGGTAACACAGACCTTTCCTTTCTGACAGCGGGCGGAGCTGGGGGGGTGGTGGTGAAGAAGAGCACGAGTAAGACCCCCGTTGAGGTGACCGGCCTAGGAAATTTGTTCCTGAAGATCAAAGAGTCAAAAGAACGAAGTGATGCATGCAATCATTTTGAGGTCAAGTCTGTAACCTAAAATCACCTGGCATTCACCAACAACCTGGGTAGGATTTTGACCCTGAAAAACAAGGTCGGCAGGCTCTCCCAAACATTCTGAGGCTGTCTGTGACAGGTCAGAAGATTCTGCAAGTTCCCTTCCTCCTTGGAAAATCCATCCCCCACCCCCAGAGCGGGGGCCTTAGAAGTGCCAAACTGGGAGCCATAAGAAAGTGGTTGCTTGGTGCTGGGTCTTCCTGTTGAGGTTGAGAGATCACGTTCAAAGCTCAAGCCGCAGCTTCCCCACCTCCGCTCCCCATCCCACCTCCAGTCCGGAGAGGGAATGCCTCTTCCCTTCCCCCACTGTAGTTCCTTGTCAAAGCCTCCGGATTGTGCTGAGCTGGGGGTCAGATTGGGAGTCTGAGGCATCCTTCTGCTCTTTCCGGATAAAACCCAACCTCATGACAGAGGTAAGTTCCTGTCCAGAAGCAGAAATTTCCCCTCCCGAGCCCCCAGGGGTATATTCTGGTGCGGATTGGGCTGCTCCTAAGACACTTCTTTTCTGAATGATTCTGCATCAACCACATAGCTGGGAGTCCCAGTGTTCAGAACAGCAGGGGAGGAGATAATGCTGTCCAACAGCTTCAGATCTTACCCAGCATGCCCTGGCCCAACCCCAAACTGCTCTTAAGGTATAACTTGCAACCTATTTCTGCCAAAACATTTTTATTGACCACCATCCATGCTAACCTCATTTTCCTCAGAAATGTGATATACCCACACATAGCTATCAGGAGGAGAGACTGTGGCATTTAGTTGTGCCTCGAGGGACCCCTTTGACCTTGACACCTAAGGAAACTTTTCTGCATCTTGACATCACCCATTTTGGAGTAAATAATGGACCTGCTAATGACAAGGTTACTAAAAATCCCAATTTGGCATCATTTTGCTGGCTTGCCGTGATGACATTTCCTCTACTTAGAAAGTACTCATTATCGTTATCCATCCATCAGGTAGCTCTTAGCCCTTTTTGTGTTACGCAAAACTTTTAACACTTTATGAAATCTATAGATCTCCTTACCAGTTAATACACACGGACACATACATGATCATTGTTGTGTGCTCTATTTGACACCCCGAAGCCTATTTCTGACCTCTATCACACTGTGGACGTCTGTTCTAGAAAGTGAGCACCCTGGACGCGTTCTAGAAAGTGAGCACCCTTGTCTCCAGAATGTAGTGAGGTTTCTAGTACATCGCAGATAGAGTACTTGGGAAATGTGTGTTGCAAGTTGAATGCATTAACCCACCTGGAAGCGAGTTCGTGAGAACAAAGATAGATGGGTGACCCTAAGAAGGAGGTAGCTGCTCTTCCAGCCCAGTAGGAATGGCACTGAGTGATTGCGCATAGCTCAGAGAGCCCCAGTGCTGCACTCTGGCAGAAATGAGAGAGGGTGGGACAAACGAGGCCGACAAGAGTCAACAAGGAAACACTGTGGGATTTCATGTACTGGATCAGGTGCCAGGTAAGTAACCTTGGGGATTGCCAAGTGCTACACCGATTGTTCCCCAATCCAGCCTTCTTAAGATGACTCACCTGAAGAATCTGTTATAAAAACAAATTGTTGGATCCCACATGCATAGATTTTGAGTGAGGTGGTTTTGGGCTCCCATTTAGAGAAGGAGTGCTATAGATCAGAGAGGGATGTAGGGGGCTGGAGCCAGGAGAGAAAAGAAGAAAAAAAGCAGAAAAATGCATCTGGGGGCCACAGATCTGTTTACTACACCCTGTGTTGGCTATACATGCAACAGAGGCCACCAAGGTGTTGGCTGGTAGTCACGGTAGACCAGAAAGAACACTTAGGATTTGGATAGGCAGTGGGGTGGTACCACTCACCCTAGGCAGAAAACCTATACTAGCCAAGGAATAGCAATGGGAAGAGCCACCCATCTTCCCAGGAGAGTGAGAGGGGCAAGTCCAGACTGGAGGAAAGGGGAATGTGGGGAAGGAATAGGAAAGGGACAAGTAAGATGGGTAATAAGGATATCAAAAGAGAACACAGAGTAAGGGCTCATCTACAGGCACAATCCCTTCAGCAGGAAAAGAGATGCTAAGATCCGTAAGATGGTAACAGCTGGTATTGTGGGGAAGGTATGGAAGGGGAGGGGAACAAGACATTTATCCCCAATCCCATTGTCTGTTCCTTAGACACTCTTAGGGCTCCCCAGCTCTGCCCAGAACATTCTCCTGCAGGGCTTATCACAAATGCTGATAATTAAAAAGCTTGTGCAGCCCTCAAACACTCTGCTTTCCATTTGGAAGAATGTCCAGGAAAGGCTAGTTTAAGACACTTACCTCCTCTCTGCTGGCTTTCTCACTTGTACTCACCAAACCCGGTCTTCCTATAAGGAATCATGACATTACTCTTTTAGAACGTTTTGAGCCTCGAGAAGGGAGAATATCATGCACGTACACATAAGCACAATTATTTTCACGGGATTCTATTTCCCTGCTCTTTGAACCCATCTCGTGGTAACAGCTGTGGGGCTCCCTAAAGCCAGCAACAGCTGCGACCATGAGCCCACCATTTGAGTCTGTGGATGACACAGGCTCAGCCCTGAGATACAGCTGTTCTTTTTTTTTTTTTTTGATTTTATTTATTTATTTATTTATTTGAGAGAGAGAGAGAGAGAGAGTGAGAGAGAGAGCGCAAGAGGAGGTAGGGTTAGAGGGAGAAGCAGACTGCCCGCCGAGCCGGGAGCCCAATGTGGGACTCGATCCCGGGACTCCGGGATCATGACCTGAGCCGAAGGCAGTCGCTTAACCAACTGAGCCACCCAGGTGCCCCATTTCCATGTTTTTGATCACCATAGAGGTGATCTTTTCTTCTGAGTTTACTAGCCCCTTGTACTTCTTCTTCTGGGAACTGTTTATTCATTCCCTTGTTCGTTTCCCCAATGGCAAGCCTGTGTTGTTCTTATCTGTATGAGTTCTTCAGAACAATACCCTTTTGACCCTCCTATTTATGAGAAATATTTTCCCAACTTTGTTCTTTGCCTCCTACCCACTTTCTAGGTGCCAATCAACTTGAAAATTAGGAAATCCGAATTAAAAATGGCCCAAAGGCCAATGTTTCTGAAAATAAGCAGGGTCATTATGCAGATACCCTCCTAAAAACATTTTTAGTATTCATTTTAATACCAGCATTTCCAGCATCTGAATTTCTGGCATTGGAGAGGACTAAAGAAGTTATTTCACAAGTTTTTGCTCTTTAGGTTGGTAAGAACAGAGGCAAATCCTTAGAGAACAACCTCAGTGCAAATTGCTTTCAACTTTTTTGACATGGGTATTAAAACGCCACCCCAAATACCAGTAGTAATAAAGAATCCAACTTAAAAGGGGAGTAGGTGCAAATGTAACACATGAGTTTTTTTTTTTTTTTTTTTTCGAATCTTGCAAGCCAGTTGCTAAAGAATCAGTGCAGAAGCGCCTGAAGCTGCTTCCCCTCCCTGGTCTGTAAGGAAAACCCCAGCGCTCTCTGGAGCTAAATGTTGAGATTTTTGAACCCAGAGGAAATGCTCATGTTCCCTTGCGCTAAGATTAGCCAAAGCATTCTGCCTACTGCTCTCAAGGGAGAATTATCTTCACTTCCTCTATTTACTACCCTTTCCTCTGTACTGATGATTCTTCACCCACGTGTTGCAACCCCCTCTCTCCAACCCTCCTGTCTTCCACCTAAATGCCCATTTTGTGCAGACAGGGTGGCTGGATTTTCTTTTTCCCCAAATGAACATATTTAGTTATAGTTTTCAAAAGAGAAAGACATGGAGAGACCCCACAGGGAAATGGCTACTTGGGAATGGATTCTTTCTGAGGGAAGACCACACTAGCTTGTTTTCCATCTACATTCATTTTGCAAAGAAAATTCACACAGTGCTTGGCTATGGAGTGGTTTGATGAGTTAGGATCTTGAGCTCAGGTTGTCCGAGTGGTGGAGGAGAAAGGAAACCTTACAAATGCTTGGGAGGGAGGATGCTGTCCTTCCTCATGATACGGCATACCAACGGGGTGGAGATAAACTTAATTTGGGGTCTGGGAATCCTCCTCAGGAATGGCTTAAGAAGTACACGAGGGTTTTGTCTTTCTGTTCTCAAGGATTTCTGTAGTTCAGCATGTCTATCTTCTGTCTGTCATCTCTCCCATTAAATAAGCCAAATTATTTTATGCCTGTTTTTTTTTTTTTTTTTTTTTTACCTGCTCTTTTGTCCTGGTCAAATAGTCAGCCGGTGAAAATCATCTATTCATTCATTGTGTGATGTTTTACAGTTTATTTTTACAAGGATTAAGACCAAAAATATTATTTTCTGGCTTTACAATGAGCCTCAAACTCAAATCAGGAGGGCCAAAAATGTTTATTACTTCCCTGGTTGGTAGTGAACATAATGGCAGCAACATCAAAGTAATCCTCCCAAGTACCTCACCCTGGCTTTGCTAAAACTCTCACACGCTTGACAACGCAGGTGCTCTCTCCCTAACTGTGTAGGAAATTGCTACTTTTATTTCTCTTTACTAGCTCAAGGACATAGGAAGATATCACATAGCACTTAGGTGTTTTAACACACACAGATACACACACGCAGACACATAGAGACAGACAGACAGAAACACACCATATTCCCTTGTCCCACAAGAATTACCTGGGTTTTTTGTTGTTGCGTGTCAGTTGGGTGCCAAGACTGTGTGGAGAGGTGAGAAGATCCAGGTTTTCAACCTAGTCCTGAGGGTTTTCAAACACTGGCTCCATCCCTTGCCTACTAGTAAGGCGAGGGGCCGGCCTGGCCAGTGGCGTCCTGGACGGCTGAGGGAGATACAGAGGTCAGGAGGGTGTGCGGAGCCCAGAGCAGGCAGGAACCCCAAAGGCTAAGGGCAGCTCTTAGAACGAGGGCCTCTGAGGGTGACGTGCTGAGAGCGCAGAGCTGGAGGCCAGGAGAGCGCATCTGACTCTGGGCATTTGGGCCGCAGTGTGGTCTGGTGGAGGTGTGACCTTGCCAAGAGAAGGCGCTTCTGTCGACCTGGGGCCAACTCCTCTGCACCCGAGTTCGGTCTCCTCTCTTGTACACTGAGGATGATGCCTAGCTCACTGTCCCCTGTAGCCCAGCACAGGCTCAGCGCTGCAAGTCTGCAAGAAAGGAAAAATAGTCACTGCCATTATTGACATTAATACTGCAAAGTGTTTTATTTACACAGTCGTAAGACTTTCTCTGAATTTTTAGTGATAGGAAAATACGCTTAAATATCAACCTGACCTGCTGTTTGAGAAAGATAATTTCATGGCCTTAGGCCAGGGAAAGTACTAGAAAGTGGTAGGGGAAGACAGATGTTTCTTATTCTAGAACTGTGAACTCAAAGTTGTAAAACGGCTGCAATCCTCATGACATGTGACAGGGGCTCCTTCTGAACCCCTCCCCCCGCCATGTCCTCCCTCATGGTGTAAAATCACCCCCTAGAGCCTGGGGCTCCGGACTCAGACCCCTTGGGACTAGGTCATGTCTCCTCCACATTTTCATCTCATGGGTTTGGGCAACTTTTCAACTTCTCTAAGCCTCAGTTTTTTCTTATGTAAGATGGAACAAAAATAGTACTTCCTTTAAAGGGTTTTTGTAAGATTTAAATGAAATAAATCATACAAAGCATTTAGTACTAAATACAATTATTATTGTTTTCATCACTGGGTATGGCCAAGAAAGGGGGATGCCTCTCTGTGGGTGCTTAATTTAGGAATGAAGACAGAAAGTCTAAACCTACTACATCTTTCCAGCCCCTGCAATGCCTAGTACACTGGGCCAATCTCAGGGGCTCTGTATACATAGGCTACGTGATTGAATGGCACCAATCAATCAATATTCTCATATTTACTGAGCTGTAGTTCAAGCTTGAGTTCTGGCCTTAAGAGCACTGCAAGGACCATCATGCTGATGCCTCTAACTTTTCTCAGTTGTTTTAGCCAGTGGAGAAAAGCCTGGACTCCAGGCAGCCTACGTAGGTTCGAATCCTGGGGCTACCAGTCATTATGTGGGGTCTTGGGCAAGTGACTGAACCTCTCTGTGCCTCAGTTTGTTATTAGTAAAACAGGATCAGGGATGCTACTAGAGCCTACTTGGTAGGGTTGCTGTGAGGATTAATGGCAATTCATCTAAATCAAGCACCTAGAATAAAATCTGGTGCAGCCTTGGCCTTTCGGCATGTTCTCCGCAAGCAGCTCGCATCGGGGCTCCGGGGCTGTGCCGACCCAATCCGCCTCTGCTTCCACCTAATCGTGACGACCAGAAGCTCCTTGTCACCTGCCAGGTAAAGTCCCAGTGCCTCATCCTTCTGGACAGGGCTTTCCTCTCCAACCTCAGCCTCTGCTGGGCCTCCTGCGGACATGGTTTCCTGCAAATTCATGCTATCTCGAACCCTCGAGCAATACCTAGAAGGAGCTCCCCGAACCTTTCAGCTTGTTAAAACAGCTCTGCTTTTAAAGGAGCATCCTCTTAAGACCCCATAGGAGGGTTCTTTTAGAAAGCAAGGATGTAGAAGTCATGTCTTTCAGAAAGTCCTCCAGATTCTTTTCTATGCCCCTCATCGGTATGTAAATATTTCTAAGATTTGATCAGGTGTAGTCTGCTTCTACTGGCTCTTCTCTCGACACAAATATCACTTTCTATCCATCCACCAGTGTTTGGACAGCCACTGAAGCACTAAAGTGCTAATATTATCATGGGGACACGTTACAGAGGACTCCCGGGGCTGTCACATAGAACCATGCATGTGTCCTATGGTTCAATTTATCACAGCACATGTACATTGTTTTATCAGTATTTTCACTTCTCTATCTCTGCCCTCAATGAGCCAAGCAACGTGAAGACAAAAGCTTCTTAATTTAACTTTCTGTTCTCAGCACCCAGCGCAGTGCTTGGCACTCAACATGTACCAAATAAAAATCGACAGGATAATTGGTGGTCACCTTCTTAGCTCTGCACACCACGTTAAGACCCAGTAAAATAATCATCCGTACCTTCAAGGAACTTGCAACATAATTGGGAAACAAGTCAGGCTAACGTGGGGAGATAACCAGAACACTGGGCAGTATATATTAGTGTCAAAGGAATGGGGTCAAAGCTATGTAACGTCCGTAAGAGAAGGGAAACGTTCTGAGGGCTGAGGCAGGTGGGGAAGGCTTCTTGAGGGAGGTGGGATTCGAACCAACCTCTGCATCTTGCAGATGTTCTCAGTGATTATATTACTTGGGTGACATGGCTTCCGGGCTGCAGGGTATTCAGTGGAAGGAGGCTGGATGTGGCATTCATGCAGACTTAGGTAGCACCAATCCTGCCTTTCTATCCTCTTGCTGTGTCTGCTGGGTCCCTTTCTGAACACAGGTCCCCTCCTCTTTAGAGTATGGATTATAACCTCTACCGTACAGAGTTGTATGGAAAGTAAGATGAACTAATAAATCTAAAAGAGACAGATTTAATTCTCAGTACATGGTGGGAATTCAGCAGAGTAGCTTTCCTTTTAATTAGACTCAAGGATTAAGTTTTATTTTTTTAATTTTTTTTTAAGAGAGGGAGGGCAGGGCAGAGGGAGAGAATTTTTTTTTTTTTTTTTAAAGATTTTATTTATTTTTTAGAGAGCGAGCGAGAGAGAAACAGCATGAGAGGGGAGAGGGTCAGAGGGAGAAGCAGGCTCTCCGCCGAGCCGGGAGCCCAATGTGGGACTCGATCCCAGGACCCTGGGATCATGACCTGAGCCGAAGGCAGACGCTTAACCATCTGAGCCACCCAGGCGCCCGAGAATTTTTTTTTTTTAAAGAATTATTTATTTTAGAGAGTTAGAGAGATAGCAAGAGCGGAAGGGGGAGAGGGAGAGAGAATCTCAAGCAGACTCCCTGCTGAGCATGGAGCCCGATGTAGGGCTTGATCCCAGGTTCCCTGAGATCATGACCTGAGCTGAAACCAAGAGTCAGAGGTTTAACCAACTACATCATCCAGGTGCCCAGGGAGAGAGAGGATCTTCAGCAGACTCCCCACTGAGCATGGAACCCCACACAAGGCTCCATCTCACCACCCCAAGATCATGACCTGAGCTGAAATCCAGAGTTGGACACTTAACCAACTGAGCCACCCAGGCACCCTTCCAGGATTAGTTTTTTTAGTTCACTGATCTATTGAAGGATTTCCTGCAGCATCATGAGAGGTCGAAATCCACTGGAGCCCTCCCTCTGCCTTGAGCAAACGGCCCACGCAGACTGCCTCATGTGGTTCAGGGATCCAGAAGTTCGCAGGGGGAATAGACTTTCCATCTTGATGCTTCTTAAAGGCCTGGGGATAGCGCTATTTCTCACAAGATAGGCTTTGAAAGAACCAGCTTCCATGCTGATGTATTTGGTATTATGTAGCGTGGCAAAATTGCTGGGTTTGGAGTGGATGATTTCATTGGTGACAGTAGTTACTTTTGTTGACCTTGAAAACATCTCAACATAGTCTTATAGCCCTTTCCACTTCCCAAAGGCAAGCTTCAGTTCTAAATCTCTTTAGCTTCTTAGCAATGCGGTATACAGGGTGACCCTAACTTTTCCCACGGGGAAACCGAGCTACGTAAAGGTTGAATGACTCACTTAATGTTTCGTAGTAAAGCAGGGTCAGAACTAGGACTAGGATTAGGGTGCCCTGGGACACAGTTCCAAACTGCTGAGTGAAGTTGAAAGTTCTCTTGGGCAGTGGTTGCCGAGGATAGGTTGGTGGTGGGGATGATCCATCCTAGCGAGGAGTGCTTGCTTTATTTTTGTCATTGCTCAGAGCTGGCAATCCACAGTGAGAGTAAAACACAGCTCTCAGTCAGCTTTATCACTCTTCTCATATAACCTATAGGCAATGCCTCCCTTTACTGACTGTCCTGGCTCCCACCACCGGCCCTGGACAACTACCGACTTTTGGTAAAGAATTCTATCTAAAGTGGTTTTGTTTATAAAAGAAAGAAGAAAGAAAGAAAGAAAGAAAGAAAGAAAGAAAGAAAGAAAGAAAGGAAGGAAGGAAGGAAGGAAGGAAGGAAGGAAGGAAGGAAGGAAGGAAGGAAGGAAGGAAGGAAGGAAGGAAGAAGGAAGGAAGGAAAGAAAAAAAGAAAAAGAAAAGAAAAGAAAAAAGGTTTCATTTGAAGGAGGGAATTTTGATTTCCAAGCAGAGGTGACTTGAAGCCAAAAAATATGGGGGAGATGTATTTGTCGCCACATGTATTGTGTGGCTCTAACTTCTCTTAACTCAAGGAATCAAGAATTCACTGAATGTGGTTTCATACTTAAGGGGACATTAGCTGCCATACTTAGAGCTTACAATGTGCAGACCTGGTAAAGTGTGTCCTCTATGAGGGAAGCACTAGTATTTCCACTGTACAGACAAAGCTGAAGCTGAGAGATTCGTTAACAGGGCCAGGGGCGCAATTACTCAGTAGTTAGTCTGACTCCAGTGGACGCGCTCTTGCCATGACTGCCACTTTCTATGTGCCCAACAATGTCCGGACAGGCACTAAAGTATGAAAAATGCTGCTGTTGCAGAGAAGACACACCACTGAGGCCCCCCAGGGCCACCACTTGTGGAGGTTGAGTCCTGTATAAAGAGCCCGGCCAAGGAGGTCAGTGGGCGCCGAAAGAAGCCCAAGCTAGGTGTGTTTTTCTAATTCGCACAGAGGCGCCGTATGGGCTGGCATTGACCCGGGACCTCGGGTGGTTATCGGTTCAGGCATCGAAACAGCCTGTTGCCCTCTGTTTCTTGTTGATTCTTTGAGCAGCGTTTGTCAATTTCTCGTAAGTGGCTTGGCCTAGTTTCCTGGCCAGTTCCAGAGTCTACTGTTTTCTCTGTGATCTCCACTGCAGGCTACTGTAAAACGCCCAGTTGTTCTTGCCCCTGTCGTAACTGTTATCAGAGATATGACTGGCATCCCCTCAGAAGCGAAACTAGACACTAGGTGAAAATTTAGACACCAGGCCACTCATGAGTCGGTGTGGCAAATCCTGGGTCCTCCTCATTGGAAAGGCTGCCTGGGGCCTGGGATGGGAGAGGCAATCTGTATCTTCATGTTACTCTTTGGAAATAGGACCAGGACACTTTGCAAGCCCTCTTCGGAACATGCCTCAGGCTTGGGAACTTCTCTTCAATGTGTTACAGTCGTTGTTACAATTGCTTATCAGTGTTTGTTGAGTGACCTTTAAATTCATATTAAGATATTTATCCTACTAACTTAGACATGTGGGAACTGTGTAGTCTGACTGATACGAAAGCTTGTGTATCACTTAAGTCTGTACTAGTTTCTAGGGAAGAAAAATGACAGATCTGGGAGTTAGACAACTTTATGCTTTCTATTCTCATCTCGGCCGCAGCCTTTTGGTGTGACATTGAACAAGTCATTGTCATCTCTAGGATGCAGATAAAAGGATAGACTCAGTTGTCTCTAGGCCCCTTCATGCTGGGATGGTGGGTGATCTTTAATCAAGCCCCTTCACACAGAAACACATTTCATCACATTCTAGAGCTGGAAGGGAGGTTTGATGATCCTTTGGTCCATACACCTTATTTTAGAAATGCACATCCTGGGCACCTGGCTGGCTCAGTCGTTAAGCGTCTGCCTTCAGCTCAGGTCATGGGCCAGGGTCCTGGGATTGAGCCCCGCATCGGGCTCCCTGCTCGGCGGGAAGCCTGCTTCTCCCTCTCCCACTTCCCCTGCTTGTGTTCCCTCTCTTGCTGTGTCTCTCTGTCAAATATAAAATCTTAAAAAAAAAAAAAAAAAAAAAAAAGAAATGCACTTCATGAAGAAGACAGGACAGGTATTAGTATCCTCCTTCTACAAAGTAAAATACTAGGGCCCTGAGAGGCTGAATCATGTGCTCTAAAGGAGGTGAACTCTGGCTCATCGCTCATCAGCGATGGTGGGGAAAACAGGCTCCCCAGTTAATCTTTCCGCTACACCACATTCTCGACTAGGTTATTCTGGGTCCAGTCTAGCATTGCCCAGTTTTCTGCCTTATTTTCAACGGATGTAGAAAAACACCCAGCTATTGTGTGCCCAGCCACAGTTTACAAATGTTGATGGTACCCCATCCTGCGCCTCCATTTTCCACAGACTGAGCATAGGCTACTTTGTGGAGACTAGAAGGAGAAATGCACATTTGGTTCTAGTTGATTTCTTACCAGAGAGCGCCCTTGAGAAACATGGAAACCAGGCAGTTTCCCTTGCTTTAAGAATAGGTTTTCGGGGAGTGGTACTGCTGGGGCTGGGGTCGGGGTGGAGGAGGCACAGCAGAGGAAGTCATTCTGACATCAGTGAGTTTGACCATGGATGATGACATTAACAACAGGAACAAAGCCGACACTTACTAAGTGTCCATAATCATTTGACAGATACTGTCTCATTTAGGAAATGAAATTTCTAAAAATAGAAGTTTAAGAAATAAGCAATTTTAGAAAGAAGCTATAGAAAGAAAAAAAAAGCACTCAAGTCTGAGAGCAGAAGTAGTGTTACATAGAAAACTGTGCAGTTTAGACTATAAGGACTAAAAGCTTACTATGACAGTCTACCCATCACATGTGTTAAGTTGGCCCATCACAGCTACCTCGGGTCTACTGAGAGTCTCCTTCCCTTTGAATCACATTCAGGTCACCTGCCTCTCAAATACAACCAACTAAAATAGAGAAAATTGATTAAAAAAAAAAAATAGTGGGCTTAGGGGTCTTACCAGGAATCTTGGTTTTACCCACTTCCCACCAGGGAAATCTTAACCGAGTCTCTTAACTTCTTAGAGCCTGAGCATTTTCATCTGTAAAATTAGATTTAAAAACAAATAAAGGTTAGTTATAATATATGTAAAGTTCCTTGAATGGTATTAACAGATTCTAGGCTTCTCAATAAGAATTGAAAGAAGAAAAAGATCAGAGAGGCGAAAGGAGGACAGATTAGTTATTACACTTACTATGTTTCATTAATGCTTATTCTTCAAGATATGGCTTAGGGTCCTTTGGTAAATGGCAAATTTAAGAGCATTCTTCTCCAAATTACCTGCTTTAGCTTTTTCTTCCTTGAGCCTAGCTAATTAAAAAATACTATGAATGTGCTAATTAGACCATTGACATTTCTTTTCAATAATTGCAAAGGGACTTAACCATGTTCAAGAACACATTAATACTACTCCAGTATGTAACTCACTCTGATCTGATGTTAATACTCATTTGTAGAATTAGTTACGTGGAGAGTAAGTTGCTTTCATGGGACAAATGGGGAATCTGAGGCCTCTTTCCAACACACAGGGTCTATTTCAGAGCAAGTAGGAAGTGAAGCAAACTAGCAGGACCATCCAACTTAACACATTCAGCGGCATTTGGAGCGATGGTGGGGAAAACAGGCTCCCCAGTTAATTTCACACTTCCTTAATACATTTCAAAAAACAAGGTGTGACACTGCAGCTGGATTTTTAAAAGACCTTCAGAAGGCAAAATGCCAGGTATTCCGCAAACTCCCTGCTTTAAACAGGTTTTCTGTTTCATGGCGTCTGTTTGCTGTGGGGAATCCCAGTCGGCTCAGTTAAAGCAAGGGCTTTAAGCTCCTTGAAGGGTATTTCCTACTCCTTAAGGCTCTGGGTTTACTGGAGCCGCAGGCCTTTGTCATTCTGAGTGGGGGCATTTTGGAGGCATGTCTGCACTCTACCAAAACTCAGGAGAATGTGCTGAAGACCAAGGCAAGAGCGGAACTGGCCTTCACGGTGTATCTGCTGGGTGCTCTCCCCGCCCAGAGCCCTATGAAGAAAGAGCTACAATGGTCTGCATTTGCCACGCTGGGGAATCCAAGCCCCAACGGGTTACCTGTCCCCAGACCCTGCGGCTTCTCCACCAGTACACCCCATCTGCTCTGAACTATGTAGGTCTTGCTGGGGAGGGAGGCCCTCTGGGACACCCTGCTACTCACCACCAGGGCCCTGGACCACCACCTCCTTGCTGCAAATTGCCCCAGGTTTGTTTTCTTTGGCTCCCTCATTAATGAGTTCCACAGGACAATGCTAAGTCTAGTTAGGCGGCCTTAATTGGTTTAGTTACAACAAGATAATTCCTTTTTTCTTCTCTCGGAGGCCTTTTTGTTTAAAGACATTTTAGCTGGAAGATGCTAATTATCAATGAGGAGAAAGTGACACCTGAAGAGTTCATTTTCCATCTTGGTCCTTGGGGTCTCCTTTGAACTCCCCCTCCCCTGCCCTCTTTCCCACTTCATCACTTCTCCCCCACCATCATAAAACAGAGCTCTGCCCTGGGCTGGCGGCAGAACTTTCTTTCTCACTTGCCAGGGAGCCGTTCTCTCTGCAGCTGTCCCCTCGGCATGGACAACCTGCGTGAGACCTTCCTCAGCCTCGAAGAGGGCTTGGGCCCCTCCGACAGCCCCGGCCTGCTGTCCTCCTGGGACTGGAACAACAGGGCAGGGCCCTTTGAGTTGAACCAGGCCTCCCCAACCCAGAGCCTGTCTCCGGCTCCGTCGCTGGAGTCCTATTCTTCTTCTCCCCGCCCGGCTGTGGCTGGGCTGCCCTGCGGGCACGGAGGTGCCACCAATGGGGGCAGTGGGGGCTGCAGTGGCCGTGGGACCGGTGGCCTGGTGGAGGTGGACTACAATATGTTAGCCTTCCAGCCTACCTATCTGCAGGGTGCTGGGGGCCCCAAGGCCCCGAAGGGCGCCAAAGTCAGGATGTCTGTGCAGCGGAGACGGAAGGCCAGCGAGAGGGAGAAGCTTCGGATGAGGACCTTGGCCGACGCCCTGCACACCCTCCGGAATTACTTGCCCCCTGTGTACAGCCAGAGAGGCCAGCCGCTCACCAAGATCCAGACGCTGAAGTACACCATCAAGTACATCGGAGAACTCACAGATCTCCTCAACGGCGGGAGGGAGCCTCGGCCCCAGAGCGCCTGAGCTCTGCCCCGGGGGCCCCGACCCATCCCAGCCCCTGGGCAAGGCGGGGGCAGGAGAGCTTTAAAGACCTGGACTAGCTCCCGGAATACTGGCACATAGGTGGTTGTTTTTCTTTTTTTTTTAATATAGTAAGCATGGTGACTTTGTTGTCTGCAAAGTTGTGAGGGAATTCCCACTGGACTTGTTGGAACCACCAGAACACTTAACAGCCAGACAAGCAGGTATTTTGCTTCCAGTTTTCCCACGGTTGCTCAGGAGATGAGCCCCTAGCAAAGAGACCCTTTACTTGGCCTTTCTCTGCCAGTCCCAGGTATTTGAAAGGGTCAATGATTTGCAATGCATTGTGTCAAGAATGTAAAATTGTTACAATTAATCTCCATTTCAGCGGTGGGAGCTTCCTTTCTGGGGCTAACTCATCCCATATTTTGTATAGCATCCAGCGTGACTTCTGGATTCTTATTTAGAAAGTTTTGTATCAAGTAAAGGGCTATAGCATTTCTGGTTTTATTTTGTTTGTGTGCTTGTGTGTGTGTATGTGTCTGTGCGCGCCTCGAGTGCTTGTGTGTGTTTGACTATAATCATGCCTTTTCTTTTGCAGGAACCCAAATCACATAGACGCAGAAGGAATTAGCATCATGGTAAATAGCAAGGCCCAGGCAGACAGGCTACATTGGGTGCGGGGTGGGGGGGGGGATGAGCATAAAGGAAGGAGGAGGAAGTGGGGGAGGACTCAGCCCCACAGCGTGGGCCTAGAGCAGAGCTGGGGGCAAGCACTCTATGCTCCAGTGCTGGTATGAAAATAACCTCATTGACTCCCTTCACTTGCTCATTTCTCAAATGATGTGATTGGTTCAAAAAGTATAAGAGACTATTTTAATTCTATAGATGAGCGAAAGGGTTGGGATTAGAATTCAGGTCTGTCTCTAGCACCCACCCCCCAGAGGTATTAGTTCTTCCCCCACACATCCTCTCCTCCTCTCTACCCTCTGCCCCATCACCCCACACACACCTATGCACAAATAGGCTCCCGAGCCCGGTCCTCCGACTCAGGGTGGGTGATGCACGCTCTCAGCTTGGCCAATGTGAATGGCACAAGGCATCGAAAAGGGGGCTTTGAATTAAGGTGATTCACAAAATCTTTGAATTAATTTTTTTTTAAGGCTGCATTTTTCTCGCAATGGTTATTAACCATTTGCATTATTTTTTCAATAAATAGTCTGTTAAGGCTCCCAGTCGTTTCTTTTCCTATTGGTGCCTTTTCTTCTTTGTAATGACACATTAACAAAAGCAGTAGATGTGTTACAATTTCATGTATAACCTCTCCACTTTTTCCCTTTGTGGATACACACATATACAAATAAATATAGACATATATACATTTAAAAATGCCTTTAATTCTGCAAATTGCTTTTTTTGTTTTTTTACTTAGCAATACATAATAAAAGTCCTTCCAATGTAACACAGATAAATCTGTGATGGAAGTACCATATTACCTTGATTTTGATTTTACAGAGGAGAAAAGAGAAGGGCAGGCTAGCTCTGAGGTGCACATGTGTAGAGCGAAGCGGGTATCAGAGCGTCAATGGGCAAAGTCACAGGTGTTGCAATATTTGTTTAATGAGTCACCTTTTGAATAATATTTAGGTTGTTTCAGTTTTTTGTTACGAAAAAATGCTGTAACAAACATCGCAGACAACTAGATTTATCCACGGATATTTTAAGTAGCCTGGAAATTTCCCGGAAATGGGATTCTTGGACCAGAGTGTATGCACATTTTAAATTTAAATAAAGACTCTTAGATGACTTTTCTAAAAGTTTACAGTTATTTACAGTCCCTCTAATATTATGCAACCGAACCAGCTGTCCTACTGGATATGACCAATATTTAATGGATTAAAAAATGGTTAGGTCACTGTTGTGTTAATTTTAATTTCCCCATCTACTATTTGAGATGGTGCATCTTTTTTTTTTTCTTACTTTATGGGACTTTTGTCCATTCTGGTTCCTCTGCTGTAACTTGTCTGTTTATGTTCTTTTTTATTTTTCTATTGTGTTACTTGTCTTTTTGTTAATTTGGGAGAGTTCTTTGTATATTATGCATATTGAAAATGTTTCCTCCCGATCTATCATTTTTGATAGTCCTTGCTTATGGTAGCATATATTTATGATTTTGATTATGGTATTTTTTGCTCTAGGAAGCCTTGCATTTTTAGACGATCAAATCTCTCCCCTTTTTTGGTTTATGTGTTTTTTCCTTTTGCTTAATTTTTCCCAGTCCCAAGGCTATCCAAACATTCTGATTTTTTCAAATATTTTCATAATTATTTGTATATGTATGTTTTTTTTTTTTAAGATTTTATTTATTTATTTGACAGAGAGAGACACAGCGAGAGAGGGAACACAGGCAGGGGGAGTGGGAGAGGGAGAAGCAGGCTTCCTGCGGAGCAGGGAGCCCGATGCGGGGCTCGATCCCAGCACCCTGGGATCATGACCTGAGCCGAAGGCAGACACTTAACGACTGAGCCACCCAGGCGCCCTGTATATGTATTTTTTTTTAAAATAAATGTTATACACTATTTTTTTAAGTAGGTTCCACGCTCAGTGTGAACCCAACACAGGGCTTGAACCCACAACCCTGAGATCAAGACCCTAGACGAGATCAAGAGTCGGATGCTCAACTGATGGAACCACCCAGGTGCCCCTCTATGTACCTTTAATATACCTGCGTTTTATTTTCGTCTATAGTGCAAAGAAGGAATCTAACTTTATTTCTGATTAGTGTTCTTACAACTGAAGAATAAGTATATATTGTCATCAAGAGTGATGAGTTGTGGTGGGGCAGAGTTGCTAAAATATCATTCTATGAATACAAACCTTCATCAGCTTCTTATATATTTGTCGCTGGTGCTTTACAGAAGAAACTAGAAAGCGTTGGGCAGTAGCAAGATTTTCTTCAAGGGACTCTGCCCTGTGCATGTGTAGATATTCATGTGAGAGAGTATGTTTGTGCACATGTATCTGTATATGTATTTGTGTGTATGTGTGTGTGTGGTTTCATGTGTTGGGGAGGAGGATTGGGGAAGATAGTAATATGAGGAAGGGGATGTCTAGCCTTTGGTCAGGTTTTAGATTAATTGCTGTTTTCCTTGCCATTTTTAAAAGATTGGGACCCAAATGCTCTTGGCTTTGATTTTTTTCAAGCTCAAGCATTAAGAAGGGTTTATAAATAGCTTGGGTAATTTTGGTTGCCCTGGGGTGCCTGGGTGGCTCAGTCATTAAGCGTCTGCCTTCGGCTCAGGTCATGATCCCAGGGTCCTGGGATCGAGCCCCACATCGGGCTTCCTGCTCCGCGGGAAGCTTGCTTCTCCCTCTCCCACTCCTCCTGCTTGTGTTCTTTCTCTTGCTGTGTCTCTCTCTGTCAAATAAATAAATAAAAAATCTTAAAAAAAAAATTTGGTTGCCCTTGGGGACCAGATACTATGGATGAGTTAGAGGAGTTGCTTGTCCTCACTCTCCCAAAACCTGGAAAACCACAGACTCAACTACTAGCTGGGCTGGCCCTCAGGACTCCCAAGGTGTCCATGGGAGGGAAAACATTTGGAAAATGAGGAGAACGTGACAGCTTTGTGGGAGGGGGGCCTCTGGCTCTGGGTCTTGTCAGACAGACATGAGCTCAGCATGGCGGCAGTCTGCCCCAGGCCGGCTCTGCAGCTCCAGCCCTGTCCAGGAGATTCAGCTGTGCATCAGCATTTGACTCCGGCAGCAATCCCCAGTGAAGATGCCTCCCCTGGGGGAGGATAGCTGGACCAGGTCCCTGAATCCTCTAGGGAGCATTTAGAAGTGGCTGGCCCGGGCAAAGCTCATAAATCGGAAGAAGTTATTCTGGTGCTTGGACAGGGAACCTCAATTTGCGTGTGTCTACTATGTGGTGGTCAGATTTTTATATTTATTATTTTGGTAATGCTCCTCACAATTCCAGGAGCTGGGCATTATTGGTCCCATCTTGAGGATGAGGAACTAAGATTTGGGCTAGCTCAACAGCACAAAGCCCTATAATTAGCCAGTGGCACATGGTTGACTAGTTAGCTGGAGAGCTCAGCTCTAAGTCCAAAGCTTGGGCCCTTCTCTGAGTCATGCAGCCTTTCCTTCCAGCTCACCCCAGGACACTGTGGACTGGGCAGTGGAGAGCTTTATCCGCAAAGGCTTGCTCCCCTGGTTCTCGACTGTTTCTTTGCTTCCCCATCTCTTCCCTTATTTCTTTCAACCATCAGAAGCATTTCTGATGAGACTGTCATTCCTCTTGTCCTCTAAATTATTTCCCTTTGAACTTCTGCCTCTGTCCCCAGCACTTCCTCAGAAATTCCTTCCACTTCCTTGCTGGCACCTAGGATGAACCACCGAGGAAACCCGACCTCTGTTCATTTGTGTTCAATAAAGTGTTCCACAATTCACACCAGGCTGAGGTTTCTTTGTTCTTCTTGTAGTTTCTGCCACATTAGCTAATTGGGAGAGAAGCCATAGCAAGGGTAGGGGAGATCCTTTGCAAATTGACAAGTAGACAGAATTACCTTTACTTCAGGGTATTTAAAAAAAAAAGGGGGGGGGCAGCAAAAGAAGATGGATATGGAAGTGAGTTCGGGTGTTGTTGCCTTTGGGGTCCTGTTACAGTAGCTTAGTTACGTGCCTACTCTGAGGAGTCATTTGCTTCCTATACACACTCCAGGCTCCAGAAAGGGCTGGGCCTTGACCCCAGGCTGGCTTGAAGGCAGCCAGAGTTTGGCACTCTCCTCTTGTCCTTCTCTGGCAATCTGAGAGGGGTCTACCTCAGAAAATGAAATATTGAAGCCAAAATGATGCCTCTTAGAGTAACTGGAAGGACTTGATCTTAATATTTTGGTTCCAGAAAGGCCCTTAAACTGTGAGAAGGAAGCAAAGAACTTCTGAGCAAGTGGGGAAAAAAGATGATTATTTGTCTCTTGGGTTTGGAAACCACTGACCCTCCTTCCCTTAGCAGAGTCTCCCACTAAGTTCTTCTGCAAATGAACTCTATTGACTTCCGTTTTTCTTCATTAAGTGAAGAGGTGAGGAGGGCAGGGCTGAGGTCGGGGAAGCTGTAGGAAACACCCCCATGGGCTGTTCCCAGCATAGCCAATAACAGTTGTGGATTCATCATCTGAGGTGTCAGGCTCAGGGCCAAGGTCTCTACATACTTTTTCTCCTTTGGACTTGACAGCTAACAATAGCACATGGCTATTATTAGCCCACTTTGCAAATAAAGAAACAGGGTCAGAGAGGTCCAGTCACCTTGCCCAAGGTCACGTAATTGGTGCCAAGCCGAGGGTTCCACCAGCTCTGCTGGACTCATTCTTGTGGCAATTCTAGGCTCCATCTGCCAGGAATGAAGCAAACAAACAATAGGAAAGTCTCTGCATTTGGGCCTTTCCCACCAGCCCATGCTCTCGTTTGAAAAAGCTTACATTCGCATTTGCATGGTCCAAACAAACTTATTAGGATGTATATAGATCAGGGCAGAGTTTCAACTGTGATACCCTTCCTCGTCTCCTCCTACATGATGCGGAGCATGATCCTTCTCTCTTATAAAACGGAACGTGAGAAAAGTGTGGGGCTTTCGTCACAACGTTGGGGCGTTTGTATGCCTCCAGAGGTATGGTAAACTAGATTTCAAGAAATACCCATTCTTAGGGACTAAAGCTTACACACTCTTTTCCTTCAGTTTCTTTTAGACACGAAATAACAAAACTGAAAATGGCAATTATGATGATAACAACAACTAACATTTGATATGTGCTTACTCGTGGTAAGGCACTGGTTTTTAAAAAATTTTTAGAAAGATTTTGTGTATTTATTTGAGAGAGAGAAACAGAGACAGAATGAGTGGCAGGGAGGGGCAAAGGGAGAGGGAAAAGCCGACTCCCCCCTGGGGGGCTTGATCCCAGGATCCCAAGGTCATGACCAGAGCTAAAGTCAGACACTTAACTGACTGAGCCACCCAGGTGCCCCCAGGCAATGTTCTAAGTACCTGAAATAGCTATTTTAACCGCTCTGAGGTGAGAGATAGCTACTTGAGCAACCCTATAAAATAAGGACTAACGTGATCCCCATTTTATAGATTGGGAAGCTGAGGCACGGAGAGGTGAAAGCTTATCCAAAATCGTGCCACTTGGCAGTGGCAGACCCAGGATTCAATCCACGGCAGTCATGCTCCCCGCTAGGCCCTTACTACCGCTCCAGATGTGTCTTCGTGTTGCTTTCCTGATTACAAAGCATTTTACTTACATTATCATGCTTAATTCTTATCTATACCTCATTATATATGAAGTTGAATAGGGACTGTTACGTCCATTTTACAGATGAGGAGATTAAGGCTCATCATGACGAAATAGCACAACTGTTAATAAATGACATCAGAATTCAAATTCTTAAACTCGTAGTCTCGTTCTTTCAGGCTAAACGCTTCGGTCTCCTGAGGATATCTAGTCGTGCCCTGAAGCCTGCCCCCAAAGGCATCCTCATAAAGACAGAACAACAAAATGTGCTCTATGGTACATTTCTTCTTGGTGGGTTTTGCATGCAACCTTTCCGAATTTTTAAGTCTCATCAGTGTGCACACAGAAAACAATCAACATCCGCAGGTCGGGTAGGGTGATGAAATCCTAAACCCTTGAACAGAATTTTATTCCCCTTCATAATTCAAGAATTTGCATCCCGGGTGCCTGGGTGGCTCAGTCGTTAAGCGTCTGCCTTCGGCTCAGGTCATGATCCCAGCGTCCTGGGATCGAGTCCCACATCAGGCTCCCTGCTCGGCGGGAAGCCTGCTTCTCCCTCTCCCACTCCCCCTGCTTGTGTTCCTGCTCTCGCTATCTCTCTCTCTGTCAAATAAATAAATAAATTCTTAAAAAAAAAAAAAAAGAATTTGCATCCCCAGGAGCCTCCCATCACTATTTTTACTGCATGTCTAATTAGCAGACATTTAAGTAACTTCCGTTTGAGGATACTAACAAGCATCATCATGTGTGAAAGCAGGGAGTTCTGTGAACGCCCTAGGATTTGGGGGTTCCGATGTGGGCTGGTTTGGCTGAAGCACAGAGTCAGTCTGGAGGTGCAGGGAGAGGAGAACCGACAGGAAAGCAGGGGTTGGACAGTGAGGGCTAGAACATCCTTCAAGCTGTGGGGAAGCCCACTCAGCCTGAGTGAAGCCCCTCTCACTCCTGGGCTAATTTGGGTGGTTATTTCTCCAGGTCCCAGTCAAAGCACCAGGCCAATGGGGCACCTGGGTGGCTCAGTTGGTTAAATGTGGGACTCTGGGTTTCGGCTCAGGTCATGTTCTCAGGGTCCTGAGATGGAGCCCCATATGGGGCTCAGCTTGGAGTCCTCCAGGCCCCTCCCCTCTCCCCCTCTTCCCCTCCCGCTATTTGGGGTCTCTCTCTGTCTCTCTCTTTCTCTAGAAACAACAGCCTAATGCAGGACTCGATCCCAGGACCCTGGGATCATGCCTGAGCTGAAGGCAGATGCTTAACTGACTGAGCCACCCAGGTGCCCCTCTTTGGGAGTTTATATCTAGTGGTAGAGGAGTAAGATTCCCTGATTGAGGAGAAAGACTCTGGTGTAGACAGTGAGTCTGCAGGAACTTTGGGGGTGGAGGTGTACTCTCTGGAGATTAGAAACATGGACAGAGGGGTTGAAGGGTTACCGAACGTGAGAGCAGAGGCTGCAGGGGTGGGAGGGGAGGGAAGGCAGAGCATTCTTTTTTTATTTTTTTTATGTTAATCACCATACATTACATCATTAGTTTCTGGTGTGGTGTTCCATGATTCACTGTTTGTGTATAACACCCAGTGCTCCATGCAGAGCGTGCCCTCCTTAATACCCATCACCAGGCTAACCCATCCTCCCACCCCCCTCCCCTCTAGAACCCTCGGTTTATTTCTCAGAGTCCATAGTCTCTCATGGTTCGTCTTTCCCTCTGGGCAGAGCATTCTTAGAGGAATTGAAGAGTAGAGTGAAGGAGGGGCCGGGAGTAGTGGGAAGGGAACGATGGGCCTAGTTTTGGAAAGTTCTGGAAAAGCCAGCACAAAAGACATCATTCTGAAATACTGACCAGTCCCCCAGCATTCTGTTGTTTCTCGAATGTTCACTTCAGTGAATACCTGCCACTAACAGACCGCTTACTCTGTGCCTGCCACTTCCTAGCACTTCCAGCAAGGCTGTGAGGTAGGCCATTATCTCCTAGCCATTATCTCCATTTTACAGATGAGAAAATGAGGCTCACAGAGGTCAAGCCTGGGGCCAACAGCTAGTGAAGGGCTTCCCCTGGGCCTCTCTCCTGCACTACCCTTCTTCACACAAAGAACCTGAAAGTAAAACTAGAGCATGATGATCCTTTGGGAGGAAGGATTGATTGCTCAGGGCAGTTCTGAACACCGGAAATATCTGTGATTAACACTAAAAATGACGCATTCCAGGAAAGGGGGAGGGACAGATTTCTTTCTCTGTTCACAGCTGATTTAAGAAAGTACGAATGCCTCCCCCTTTTGATCTTTCAGTTTTCGTGTTTGGGAAGGACCTATTCAAAAATCCTAGCTGGGTTAAATAAGTATATGAAACCAAATACGATGCTCCAGTCACTTCCCTGGGGTCTGTGGTTCTCGTGATAGAGGCCCTTTCAGTCCATCCTACTCTGGTGCCCCCCTGCCCACCTCTCTCTGAGGTGGGTAAGCCAGACTGGAGGTGCCAAAGTAGGCCCGGGGGGCCGGAGGGACCAGGAGGTGCCATTATGAAGGGCTCTACTTAAAAGGAGCAAAAGGTGTCAGAGAAATGCTAGGGCCTTGTTGCGTGCGTGTGTGTGTGTGTGTGTGTGTGGATTTTAAATACCAGGAGGGAATGGCAGTTTCCATCCCCGAGCCTGAGGCAAGCGTCCCAATGCCAAGGACTCAGTAGCGGGAGAGCAGCGTGACTGTGGAAGGAGAAGCTGGAGGCAGATGCTATTTCCCCCACTTGGGGAATGCCTTGCCCATCCTTTCTGTGGACAAAGCTGCAGGCAAGCCTCCCTAGCCGCCAGACATCCAGTCGTTGCTTCCAAACCCAGCTGCTCTAGGTCACCCCGCAACTCAGGCTCACTGTGAAGGTCATGGACAGATGTTTGGGCTGCTAGGGAGGCCCGCTTGCTGCAAAACAAGGAATCCATTCAGAAAACTATTTCTGGGCGAGCAGGCGATCCTGCAGACGTGGTCCCGGACTGCAGAGAGGCAAGCGCAGAGCGAATGGGTTACTACTCGGGGGTGTCCCGGCATGCACCTCGGGGGCTGTGCTCCTGGGCTCCAAGGTGACGTCCCTTTCTCCCAGCCAGGCTTTGCACAGACTGTGTACCAAGGCAGAACAGCTTCTGGGCTCCAGTTTTGTGGTCTGAGAACTTGAGACAGTGAGAAGCCCGGTGGGTAAGTGAAGGAATTAGCAATGTCTCCAAAGTCACAAAGTTCATGAAGTCTTTATCTGCAAAATAAGGGAGCCAAGCTTAATTCACAGGCCAGGTGTGAAGATTAAATGGGATGATGGCATTAAGTTCCATGCACAGCGACTGATGGAGTAAGTGTGTTTCTTTCCCTGTTAAGGAGTTTTGGTTAAAAAAATGGTCAACAAGTTAAATCAGTAAGCTTAGTGGAGGAGAGTTAGCTGCATTTGATTTTCTTCCCCAGTGGTGTGGCAGAGGGGTGGGGGGCGCCCCATAATGTCAGAGACTGGGTTCACTGTAAGTGATCCATCCTGGAGGCAGAGATCCCAGCTCAACCACAGAAAGAAGCTGGTGCCCTTATTTCAGTCTCAAGATGATAGAATTATGAAGTGTTTAATTATATAACAACAACAACAAAAAGTTCAAACAGTATGGACAAACTGAAAATGCAAAGTAAAACTAGCTTTCCTCATTGCCTAGACAACTGCTCTACTTTTTTATTCTAGAGGTTGCCCTATGAGTTTAAATGCCTTAAGAAAGACAAAGAAATTGGCATTTACCTGTTTCAAGCACTGCATCTCCTAATTGTTCTTAATGACTTTTTTACATCAGTAAGATTTATTTTTATTTTTTTTAAGATTTTATTTATTTGAGAGAGAGAGAGAGAGAGCATGCACAAGGGGGGAAGGACAGGGAGAAGCAGGCTCCCCACTGAGCAGGGTGCCCAAGCTGGTGATCTCAGGACCCTGGGATCATGACCTGAGCCGAAGGCAGACGCTTAACTGACTGAGCCACCCAGGCGCCCTACATCAGTAGGATTTAGAACATATAAATTTTGTTCTCTAATTACAGTGAGTTGTTCTGTGCTCTACTTATAGGTCAAGTCTAAAAACTGACAACTGACAAACAGCATTTACAAAATTATTCAGTATATTTTATACCATGAACGTTTAGTCATAGAACTGTGTTTGGAGCCTTATGGAAGAAGTATATCCATGACTCTGCCTGATGCATACTTTAGAGTTCAGATGTATACTACCTGCATGGCCTGGGAACATCCAAGAACAGAAATGGCCATTTTTATCTTTATCTTTTTTTTTTTTTTTTTAAGATTTTGTTTATTTATTTGACAGAGAGAGACACAGCCAGAGAGGGAACACAAGCAGGGGGAATGGGAGAGGGAGAAGCAGGCTTCCTGCTGAGCAGGGAACCCGATGCGGGGCTCGATCCCAGGACCCTGGGATCATGACCTGAGCCGAAAGCAGACGTTTAACGACTGAGCCACTCAAGCACCCCTGGCCATTTTAGAGGTAAAGGAGAGGACCCCAAACTGTTCTAGGTTTATCTTCACCACAATGGAGAAAGTCTTTCTGGGAAGGAAGGAGATGATGGCAGGGCCAAGCTGGGCATACCTCAAGGCTAGCTCTAACTGTGAAGTTTTCCATTTCCTGAATGAAGAACTTTCGTTGACCTGTTTAGAACTGGGGATCTGTTGACTGTGACCAAGAGCCCCAGTACAGGAATAGTCCCTACTTAGCACAACAGGCTAAAAAACGCAGATATTCACGTGCTACCCAAACAACCTGCTGTCTGTTACCCACAGGGCAGCCTGCAGCTGGGTCCACATTAACATCATCTAGAGCTTCTCATAGAAAATATTTGATCTAACAGCAAAAGTAATGCCTCGAATCTGCCAAGAACCACAAGTAGTTAGGATCCTGACAATTTGTTTTAAAGTTTGTTTCTGTAATAGCTAAGCTATATTGCTGAGTGGTTATAAAATAAATCCATTTGCATTTTCTATGCAGAATTTATATCTTAGAATTTTATGGGAAATAGTCTGCTACTTTTTGCAAATGGCATTCCGCCTCTTGTAATTTAAAAACCTCTTTGACTAAATAGTATTTTAATGACTATTTAATGATGAAGAGACACCATGGTCTAAACAATCTTAAAGTTTGAGATTTCTAACCTCCCTTAACGATGCCATAATATTTATATAATCATATTTTCTATACTCAATCTATACACGTGTTCTTTTAAGGGGTATCCCAAGGTCAAGAAATATGAATTTTGTAACAAATTCAAACTGCTTTATAATTAGCATTCCTATCATTAAAAACAGTCTTTGTTAGTTTTGTGGGGAAGATAAAAAAAACTCTACAAGTTTTCATTCGTAATTCATAAATTGTTTTCATAGGAAGAAAAAATATTCTTAGATTTTGAAATCCACCCTTTGATTGCTGGGCTTTGGGGGCTGTGAACACAGCCCACAGAAGGACTTGGTGTCAGTCCCCTTCAAGGTCACCCAGCTGGTAAAGAACACAGGTGGGTCAAACTCAAGTCTAAGTGCTCCCCATAAACTTTTTTGGTTTCTATAAGATGTGTAGCTCCTTTTTGAAGGGCTAGCCACCCCCAAACAGCTGTTTCTTATTGGTAATAGTCAACTATTTCCATGCATGCCTACATTCCAATGTGAAATCTGCAGTCATGCCATGGCCAGAGGTCCAGGTCCCAGTGAAATAATAGTCTTCAGATGGCAAATGGGGCTGGTTAATGCTAAGAAAGGCAGAAGGTACCAGGGATTTATGAGAAACGGGAGGTTTGAGCTCCACCCACAAAATATGCAATCCTTTGACAAGGTTAAAGCCAAGGAGAGCTGCTAGGACTCCCCATACCCCGTGAGAATCCAGAACGGTCAAAGCTGCCACACTCATCAACGGCAGGAAGTTCAGTTTACTTGTCTCTGCCGTGTGCGACCTCCAGGGTCATGCGTGTGAGGCTCCCCACATGCTCCAGAGTCACCCAGTCTACATTGGCATGTGTGGAACAACGTCAAGGGGATGATGAGCCTCGGAATACCACTTGTAGCTTCTCTATGTCCAGGTGGACAAGAAGAACCTTATCACCTATCTGTAATAGTGGCTCCATGTCTGAAAAGCAAAGCTCCTAGATGAGTTAACATGCCATAAAAGCACAAATCCTACCGTCAAGTCTATACGCCAATGCCTTCCCCTCTCTGCTTTGAACAGTATTGAGAGAAGTTTACCATACAGTCGGAGAAAGAGGGGCTGGGGAGGGGGGAGAGACACACATATGCACAGAGAGACAGAGATGGACAGACATGCACAGAGAGACAAGACAGATGAACACGTACACATACACAGATGGACACACCCAGAGGGAGAGAGAAGAGAGAGATGGAGAAGGAGAGAGAGAGAGAGATGATCAGAACCCTGAGATCCTGCGGCTCTCTCTGACTCATAATAAGAGCCTGGTAGGATTGCTCACCTCACAAGATGCAGATCATGCTACAGCAAGAAGCCCAGCCTTTTGGCCTTTTATCTCTGCAGACAAGGTCTGCTTTCTGTTTGGCCTATCAGCATGGAATTGCCCTCAGTGGGGCTTGCAATCACCAGGAGAAACCATTAGAGTTGCCTTTCCTCCCTTCCCAGCAATAAGACAGGATCTAGAACCAAGGAGGCCTCACCATTCTCTGGTTCTTTCCTAAGGCCTGCCTTCAGCTCCCTCAGAATGTTCCACAAATACTCCAGTAGGGGCCTCAGAGTAGGCTTCCAGATAAAATACAGGATACCTTGTTAATTTTGTATTTCAGATAATACTTGGAATATTGCAATATTTGGGACATACTTACAGTAAAAAATTATCCATTGTTTATATGAAATTCAAATTTAACAAGGCATCTTTCATATTTATTTGCTAAACTCGACATCTCTACTGAAAAGGTTTTGGTTTTGTTGAGTCGAAAAGGAAAACTTTAGGATGAGCTAGAATAGATATATTTTTCCAAATAAATTTTTTTTCCTGCCACGTTTGGTCCAATGTGCAAATTAAATGGGTAGCCAGGAAAGGCCCATGAGGTGTTTGGCCAGGACTAGGTGAAATCAGCCAGGACATAAGTCATCCTGAATATGTTTGTGCACACCAAAGCCTTTCTCTACTCACCGGAATGGGAACTTTCCCCTGCCAAGAATATGTTATGGCCTAAAACCCTTTTAACGAGGACCTACTATTTACCAGGGATTGTGCTAGAGACCAGGGATGCGGGGCGGGGGGGTGGGGGGGAGGTGAATAAAACACTTAATTTCTTGTTCATGGCTCACCCACTGGTAACCTAGCCTCAATGCTGTTGGCGTGAATCCTCAGGAACTTCGTGGGTGCATCTGAAACTGGCCCCATGAGCAGAGGGCAGGGAGAGAGGAGGGCCATTCCAGTGACAGCTTTACTACACAAGAGAATTTATGTCTGAGGCTTCTCCTGGGCACCCCAAGATGAGGAGATCCCACACCCATCCACCAGGACCTTGAAAGTTCATATAGGGGCCTTAACTGCCCAGAAGCTCCCAGCAACCCATTGCTTTCTCAAGTCTGCGTCCTTAAAACCAGCTCTTAGTGTGGGAAAGGGTGGGCTGAACGTACATCCCAAGGACAGGGGTGGGGTTGAGGAGGTCAGGTTGCCCAGGTCAAGCTCGGGTGCCCAGGTCAAGCTCGAGGGGCCCAGGTCAAGCTCGAGGGGTCCACCAGCAGTCACATCCTCTTAATGACCTCCTCCAAAACAGACCTGGCTCGTGGGACACAATCAGGAAACCTGTGCTGATCAGCGCTCTTTGTTAACTTATTTCCATTCCGCTGCTAACCCAAGTTGGGCATCCAGTGGTGGGAGAAGCCTCAGGGACCAGTTCATGGGTGATGGTCCCTGTCTACAGCCCGGTAGATGATGAGGGAGCAGCTGCCCCTGATCAATGTGTTATGAGCTCTGGTTTTAAATTTGCTGCCAGTGATGGGCCAAACACTGGAAGTTGAGCCTTTTTGCTGTTTCACATTTAAGACACTCACTTAGGATCCACAATTGGCTGCAGAGCTGCCTCTGGCCCTAACGGGTTGAGCACTTTGGTCAAGTCCCCTCTCCTTGCTGGGCGTCCATGTCCTTATAAGTACAAGGAGCTAGTCGGGCTGGATGATCTCTGAGGCGCTGTTAGCTGGGACGCTGTGATTTCTCATTAAAGGACACTTCCTCCCATGAAGGCCCTCCCTGGTCACCGGGCTATAGTTCTGCTTTAGGCAGATGCTCGTGGGCGGGGGTGGGGTGGGGTGGGGGTCTGGCTGCCAAGGCTTGGGGACTATGGGGAGCACAGAGGGATTTCCTCGCTCAGTGTGGGACTTCCTGGCTGGTCACATCTGCCGGAACAGGGGCTTAAGTATGACGGTGGGAGAACTCCCAGAGTTTGGAATGTCCTAAGCCAACAGAGAAGGATTTACTGAGAATAGGAAAAGGCAGACCCAGGAATGACTCCAGTGCCCATTTTGCGGGGAGTGTGGGAGAGCTGACATCCTTCTGGTTGAACGTGTAAAACTGATCAACAGCTCTGGAAGCTGTCCCAGTTGATGTTATTGGAAGACCCCTCCCCCCCCACTCCTCCCCCTCCCCCTGCCCTCAGGGGTAGCAGGGAAAGTTACTGAACACTTCTGAACTAAGGTTCTTTATCAGTAAAGTAGGGATTCCTGTGTCACAAAGTTCTCATGTAAAAAGCACCTTGCAGACTATGGACACACACTCAGGAAAACATGTAAGGAGTTCCCTTCTTTCTTTCCATCCCCACCTCCTACCTGAAAGACTAAAGATTCTCTAAATGTGTGTGTGTGTGTGTGTGTGTGTGTGTGTGTGAGACAGACAGACAGTGAGAGAATTATGGAGTGTAATATAAGTGATTATTTCTCAATATTTCAGCAATTACTTTCCAGTTTTGTGCAATAATTTTTTTGTATTAAAAAAATGCCCAAGAGTAGCAAAATGAAATCCTCTTGGGAAATTAAGTGAAAAAAGAGGCATATATATCTGCATGCTTTCTGTGATAATAGAAAGCCTACTCGAAGTAAATATGACAGAATGGTAATGCAACAATTTCTGTGTAAGGTTATTTTTTCTTTTCTTTTTTGGAGAGAATTTTATTTTATTTTTTAAAGATTTACTTATTTATTTTTTCCTTTATTTTTTATTTAAATTAAATTAGCCAGCATATACTACGTCATTAGTTTTTGATATAATGTTCAATGATTCATTAGGTGTGTATAACACCCAGTGTGTGTGTAGGTCTGGGTGTTAAATTTTCGGGAGGCGGCAATCCTGTGCAGATGCAATGGCAGAGGAAGGCCACAGGGGGGCGCCCGGGCCTCTCTAATGGTTTTCAGGAGGCGCCGCCGAACTGCAGGAGGGATGAGAGCCCAGCGAACCGGGGGCAGTTCTAGTTGCTGGAAGGACCCCACTGGAATGAAATGTGCCTTACGCCCTCCATTTGTACATTAGCTGGCCCCATTAGGGAAGGCGACATGCTAGAATGAGGCTGGGATTGAGAAAAACTGTCTCAGGTCTGAGGGTGTGCGGCTCGGGCTCAGGCCTCCCTCCTGCTTTTACTGGGTTGAGTCTTTCCCCTTGGCCCTTAGGCATCTCTGGGAACCAAAGTGGAAGGGCCAAGTCCCCCAGCCAAGGCAAGTGCCCAGCACCAGCTGGGAAGCGGGAAGCTCCAGGAGATTCGGGAAGGACATTACACAGAGGTGAGACTGGCCACCTGCCTGAGCAGGGATCTTGCAGTCCTGTGCTGAGCCATCCCGAGCAAGCAGGGAGAGCCCTGGGGACGGATGGCAGAGGAGTCTCTACTGCCGCCCTTTGGTGTGGCGAGAAGGATGAGTTTTCCACGGGCCTCTGGGTACCCTGGAGGGCCCTGAGGCGCGCAGGCTTGCCCTCTGTGACGGCCATCAATGGGGAGGGGCTTCCACTGTGAAAGGCAGTGGCTGGTGGTGGGGAAGGAAGAGGCAGCGATCTGGTTTGGAAGCTCGCACGTTAGTGGCATGTGGGGAAGGACCCTGTCGAGTCCTCAGAGGTGGGCACACCTCTCATCTCCACCCACAAAGGACACTAGTCTCACAAGAGCATCACTGGCCAGTTGGTGGGAACCAGAGGCCCGTGGGCACTAACAGAGGACCACAGCAGTGGCCAATTCATTAAAAAGAAATTAAAGACCCCAAATCACACCCCTCCCCCACACCCACAAAATGACTGGTTTTTTTCCCCCTCCCTGCTGGAGGTCTTGGTCCGGGAGAAAGAAGGGGGGCTGGTGGGGGTGAATGGGCTAGGAAACAAGTCACCCCTCTCCACTCCCAGGTGTGTCTGACTCCAGGTCCCTAGTCCTGGGCAGATTTCATAGACTCTGGTTATTTTCTTTTATTAAGGCTAGTGCAGCCCAGTTTATGATGCCAGGCTCCTCTGAGATTCAGAGCTCTTCTCCTCAGCCATTTGAGGCCATTGCCATGTTCAACAGCCTTAGAGGGTGGAGTGAGCAAGTTCTCCTTTTCCTCCTCCTCCCCTTCTCTTCCTTCTGCTTCTCCTGCCTCATCTAGTCTTCAATCCAGCAGAAAGGTGGGGCAGGGAGGTAGAAAGGGAGTGGAGGTGTGCTGGTAAATATCGAATGACCAGCTCTCCAGAGAAGATTCCCTGATTTGTAGCATCTGCCTGTTTCTGTGGGGTAAATGTCCCACCATGGCTACTTTCAAGCTGCCAGTGTGGTGTGGCTGGACGTGGCATTGGGAAGAGGTTGTGAACCAGCATGAAATGGAGTGAGTTGCAGTGAGCACACCCCTGGATGAAGGATAAAGCCCTAGTCTAGCTGAGGGGGGACAGATACAGTCCTCTTTCTGTTGACTGCCACCAATGGGCTCTTATGTCCTCTGTGGGCTAGGTTTTTAAGGGCCCCCAGGATCCCCACTGCTCAGTCCCTGCACACGGAAGACCTGACTCTTCCATTCCTCTTCAGTTCCTGCCACCAGTGCCCAGTCCAGGACCTCTGGCTGGTGGTCTCCCTGGGCTAGGTGGGCAGCCCTCCCATGTGGGACACCTGCAAGATGGAGCAAGCTGAGCTACGTTCCCGAGTGCCTGACGCACGGAGAAACCACATACCCCTGAGACAACAAATCACAGGAATGCATGTGGTTTCGTCCCTGTCTCCCCACACTGAACTCTGTATGAAGCAGTTCTCACTCTCATACCACTTCTGACACCAAATGTGTGGGTTTTCCTCTCCAAGCAAGTCTCCAGTTCTCTGCGGATACTAACTAGGTATCCTATGAGTCCATTTGATTCTAACACTAACTACCTGGCTTCCTTCTGCCCTGTGAGGACACAGCAAAAAGGCAACCATCTATGAACCAGGAAGCCTGCTCTCACCAGAAACCAAATCCACCAGCACTTTGAGCTTCAACTTTTCAGCCTCCAGAATTGTGAGAAATAAATTTCTGACCTATGCAGAGAATTTATAAATGTACGTTATTCAACACAGGTATTTTAGAGAAAGTTGGATTCCTTCAGGAGAGAGGAGAGCTCTTTAGCAATATAGCAGAGTTGGTAGGAGGACATGAGCTGCCATTGGAATCCCTGGTGGTTACATAAGGAACCGGGACAGGTTCTAGGGCAGTGGTGTTGGATGCTACCAGTTCCCTAAGGCTATGGATTTGTGTGCTTAAGTTGGGGGCAGGATTGGGCAGGGGACACACAGGGGATGCACTGGTAGGAGATGGGTTGCTAGATTTAGCAAAACCCCAAAAGGTATATATGTACACACATGTATATATGCATGTGTGTGTGTATGTGTGTGTGTGTGTGTGTGGTTAGCCATGGGCTGAATGTTTGTGATCGCCCAAAATTCATTGCCTCTACAGTGATAGTATTTGGAGATGGGGCCTTTGGGAGGTAGTTAGGTTTAGCTTAGGTCCTGAGAGTGGAACACTCATGATGGGATTAGTGTCTTTATAAGTGTCACACTTGGGGATGAGCTCTCTCTGGCTCTCCAGAGCACCCACCAAGGAAAGGCCACATAAGCTCAGAGCAAGAAGGTGGTTTTATACAGGCCAGGAAGAGGGTTCTTGCCAGGAGCTGAATCTGCTGGCACCCTGACCTTGGACTTTCCAGCCTCTAGAACTGTGAGAAAAAAATGTCTGTTATTTAAACCACCCAGCCTATGATATTTTGTTATAGCAGCTAAACTAATATATATATCCCAGTTAAAATTTTTTTAGTATGAATATGTCTCATGCAATATTTGGAAAATCTTCTGAAAGAAACATTCTATCATAAAGCAATTATTTGGGGCTCCTGGGTGGCTCAGTCGGTTAAGCGTCTGCCTCTGGCTCAAGTCATGATCCTGGGGTCCTGGGATCGAGCCCCATGTCTGGCTCCTTACTTAGCCAGGAGCCTGCTTCTCCCTCCCTCTCTGCCCCTCCCCTGCTTGTTCCCTCTCTCTCACTCTCTCTCTATCTCAAATAAATAAATAAAATCTTAGAAAACAAGAAAGCAATGATTTAAGAATGCATATTATAAAAAAATCAATAACATTATGGTAAGTCTTGAAATTCCTATGTAACCCCTTATTCATATTAGAGTACAAAAAATCCGAAAAATTAAATATGTGTGAATTATTGGACACTAAATAAATGGATTAAAAGTGTCCCCAGGCTTAGAATACCCTAGTCTGTTTGGCAGTGGGTCAGTGGTTTTCTGGGTTAGATTTTAGACGTGAGTATTACTACATGAATTCATGGTTGAGGAAGAAAAGAAAGGAATGGCCTTAATTTTTTTTTAGAATGATGATGATAATGATTTTTTTTTTCTTTCACTTTGGCCTTCTCCAGAGTGCTATCCCTGTTCTAGCAGCCAGTTGAGAGAATGCCTAGGAATGTGAACTGTTTGATGGTGCTTGCATATTGTGTTTTATAAAGAAGGACTTGGAGGATCATTTAGAAATGGTTCTCTGAGCGCTAGCCTGCCCCAAGGAGACAGGGCTGGCACTTCTGACAAGAGTGAATTATCCAGCATGTCTAAGAAATAAATGGCAGATATTTGAGCTGGGAGTGAGCTCTGATCAGGAAAGGTTTCTTTCAACGCTAAGTGAACTGGGCTTACCAACCAAGAGAACTAAATAAATCAGGAATAGTGTTCAAAGGAGAGTTTGGACAGTTTGAAAAGAATAAGCTAGGATTCCAGGTTTCTTCACCAGTGGACAGTCTGCCCGGGAGCCTGCAGGGCTGCGATGGATGCTTGGATCATCCACCTCTGTGCTTGCTCAGAAGAGAGATGAATGAAGGCCTGTGAGAAGCAATCTGAACCTTAATGGAATGGCCCAGACAGGATTCTACATTAAATTTGTTGACCTTAATGAACCTTTCAAATTAAACACTGATACCTACTTCAAAGGCTTGGAGATGGTGTTCTATGAGGAGAAGATGAGGAAGAGCATTTGTTGTATTTGTGAAATTTGCGGCGCCCATCTAAAGGCAAAGTCCAATGCCTTGTTCATAATGTGGAGCTTTTAGTAATAACATAGGTTGTTAGGGCCATATCAAAGCTAAGTTGGGTGCTGTGGGGCAACCCTGGGTTCCAGCTCCAGTAATCGTCAGTGTTTGCATTGATCATCAGCCCGGTGTAGGTACAGAGTCTTAGGACGCCTGTCCTACCAGTCCCACCTTCAGACCATTGGCATCACTTCCAGTGAGAGACTGTGGGCCATCTGCAATGACAAAGGGATTGGTCTATTGAAGAAGGAGCCATGGTTGACAGCCTGGGAATACCAGCCAGGCAGGAGACTGGGCAGACATCAGTCACAGGTATGTCACTCAGACCTGCCCAATATAGGGAAGAAAAATTGTTGGCATATTCCTCACTAAGAAGTTTCCAAGATGCAGAATGGGGTGGGGGGCAGGAAACAGGGCTTTCTGATGGTGGATATGATGGTGCTCCTGGCGGCTACTAACTGAAATGTGACTGATAAATTTAATCAAAGAGTAATTTCCTGGTTGCTCACAGAGTTCATGAGAATCCAGATCACACTTGGGGATGAGCAAGAATCAAGGGCATTCTGGACGGTCAAGAAGTTGACTAACCTTGGAAATCCAATGAATATAGGAAGTACCTACTACACTTCCATAAAGCCCAAATGCACAGAAGACTAAATATCTAGGAAAAGGCTAGAATAGAAAAAAAAAAATCCACCTTTTGATAAATGGAGCTGACAAGAAAGCTTGTCTGTTTCAATTTGGATTCTGGGTGGAATAATTTTTTTTTCTACCTTCACAGTTAGGTTTGGGATTTGTATTTACACTATTTTATGGTCCACAGAACTCCCATGCCATGCCATTAACCTAAACGGGGTCTCCAATGATAACGCCCCCGAGAAAATAAAAACCTTTTGGTACAGCAGGCTTGAAACCAGGCCTTACAGACATCTTGGATGGGTGGGTTGATGTGTTCATTAGGATGAGTGTGAGACTCCCTTACACTGTTGGAAGGAACCAGAATGGGAAGGCAAGAGTATCTGATAAGGGTCAGGGGACCTCTATCTGTGCTCTGGTCAGGGCCCCACAAATGTTAGGATAGGGACAGAGCTAAATCCATGGGTTACTTTACAAACCAGTGTTTGCTAATCACAGTCAATCTTTGGAGGTTATGTTAGATCCGCTCAATTGGCTTAACTTGCTGTTTGGTGAAAATTTCCCGTTGATTATGAGATTTTCAATGACAGGAACCATGGGTGGTTAATATGTAGTAAGATAATGTTTTAAAATATTAATCAGAGTGCTTCCCCTTTCCACAGTTTTTATATGTAATCTTCTCTGCATTTAGTTAGAGGCTAGGATTAGGATTATAGGGCTGCAAAGAGAAAGAAATATCAGAGTTTGACTTTTGAGTTGCAAAACAGGCTCTTGACACTCCTATCCACGGCTTTGAGAGAAAGGAATTAATTATAGAAGCTCAAGAGCTAAGGTTCTCACATAAACAGTAAATGGGAAAGGGGATACATGAAAAACCAGTTTTCCTAGAATTGATAGAGCAAGCTGAGAGATGGTGGGAAGACCTTTGGACCTTCGATTGGAATGCTGGTGGAGGCCCTAAGAAGGGGAGGAAGAGGAAGAGTCCAGGTAAATTTAGAAGAATCCCAGAGCAAAGGATACCAGTGTCCATATTTGAACCCATATAAAGAGATCTGCTCCCAGCATGGCGTTTGAGGCAGAGTAGTGACCACTGAGTAAGCTATCAGGGAAAGTGGGCCTAGGTGTACCTTATAGGGTGCCACACACCCCATGTGGTGTAGGAAATGGGGCTGGGAATTTTATACTCTGCAGTGATACTGTAGATGGGCTGAAGATGGGGTGATGGCCCCAAAGCACTAGGGTCAAGACCATGTGGGAACAGAGTGAACTCAAGAAATGCAGCAAAAACATGGAAACCAATAATGCATGATGGGGTAAAATGAGTATCAAACAATGGGCAGCCCAGCCCAGTGGAGGCCCGTGGTGGTGCTTTTCTTCACTTACCCTCGCTGCTGGGGTGATGCTCACAGGCCTCCACAGATCATACCTATGACCTCAGAGAATAAGGGAAGGCAGGGGGTGGAGGGGAGGCTGATTTTACAGAATTTAACTCTAGGAATCACAGGATTTACCTGGAATTGCCAATATTGTTTTTGGTTGCCATGCAGAAATGAGTTCTCAAGAGCTGTCAGAGAGAGAGAAATAAAGAAAATAAAAAATTTGCACCTGTAAGTCTAGGTCCTTGAAATTCACATTCAATAATCCCAGTTCTTTGCACTGATCCTGGTGTAATATTAACGTTCGGAAAATGTTTGTTGACTAGGGGATTGAATGAATGACGACACAGCTCTTCTGATCATCAGGGAGAGCATATTTGGAAGCCATGCTGCCAGTCCTCAGGCCTAAGGGGTCCTTCCTGTCATCATCTGGCAGGACTTGGAGACTCGGCCCTGGGAATCTTGGTTTACATAGAATAAGAATGTTGTTCAACTAGCTGCTCACAACCTAGTACTTTATTGTGAGAAGAGAAGGGTATACTTTGAAGTTTATGTGGGATTTATATTGATGCTTCTCATTAACCAACTAGAAATTTATTTTGTTTATGAGGAATTTCTCTTTATATACAGAATAGGAGCATGGGTGCTACAAGCCAGGAAGGAAAGAAGAAGATAATTCACACTTATTATTCCCTCTTGTGCTTGGTGGGGCACCAAAGCCTCAAGACAGACTTCTAAGTTAGTAGTATTATTACCCCCATTTTATAATGGCTAAATTGTAGCTGTGGTTAGTACACTTGACACTCAGTAGACCTTCAAATGTTGGTTGAAGGAATTAATAAATGAAGCTTGAGTCACATGCTCAAGGATAAACAGGTGGTAAGTGGTAGAGCTGGATACAGCTCTGAAACCTACATATTTCCATTACACAGCGACAGGCATTCTAGGGTTGTAATTCGTTCCTTGGTGATCATTTATTCAAACTCTCTTTCTCGGGGCACCTGGGTGGCTCAGTTGGTCAAGGGTCTGCCTTTGGGTCAGGTCATGACCTTGGGGTCCTGGGATCGAGCCTCGTGTTGGGCTCCCTGCTCAGCGGGGAATCTGCTTCTCCCTCTCCCTCTGCCCCTTCCCTCACTTGTGCTCTCTCTCGTTCACTCTCTCTCTCTCTCAAATAAATAAATAAAATCTTTTAAAAAACCTCTTTCTCTCTAGCCTTGCTCCTCTTGGTGACCATTATATTGACTCTTCAGAGTACCTGGGTATAAGCACATTTCCTCAAAGCAGGAGTAAAAGAGAAGATGTGTCAGCCTTGGCAAGACTTTGAGGTGGACAGAATGGAAGGTGAGGGACCACACCTCCTGCAACCTTTATCATCTCAGTAAGCAGGTGGCCAGGTTAATGTTAAGGATGAGACCTGGGAGTTGGGTTGGGATGGAGACACTCCAGGGCTTAGAATGGAGACTTGGATGGGGTTCTATGGGAAATGTTGACAAAATTGAAGTTGAGTAAGAAAGATTTGCTGAGCACCAGAAGGAGATCCCCAAATAAACATCTCACAGGTTTTTGAGGGTGGGAGTTATTGTTCCCAAGTTTCTACAGGTAGTAAGTGTTATTTGAGATCTGTGTCAACTCCTGTAATTATCTGTACATTTTTAGAGCTGGTTCTCCGTATTTATTTCTCAGTTGATTATCTCATAGAATGCTCACTTCTTGAGAGCAGAGATTGTTTTTCCACCTTTGCGATTTCCAAAGTCCTTAACACAATGTGCAGCTCTGAGCAGCCTCTCGAAGGACTGGGACCAGAGCTGGGGATTGAGGTCTAGGAGACATCAAAATATACAAGCAGGGATTGGGTCAACTGATAAGCTTGTCGAGAGGAGCAGCCCTGGAGAGAGGACAGAGGCCAGGGGAGGAGATGAATTCACCCTCTCATGGACGTGTCCTCCGTGAGCGTGAGCCCTCATAATGACCAGATTGCCTCCGGCTCATCAGGATTCTCCTTCTGACCCTGAATCAGTGTGTGGGAGGCGACCCCCTTCTTCCTGCTTCTCCTTGAGTGCAGCTCCATGGCTAATGATCGACTACCAAGCTTTCTTGCCCTTGCTCTTTATGACTCAGCATCCTACAGCCAGCCTAGTAGACAAGGTTATTGAAAATGGTAACTCAGTGATAGCTCAGTCCCCTGATGAAGGAGAAATCTGGGGCCTTCACAGTCTCAAGGAACCGCTGGAGAGTGCTACTGCTGTGTGTGGATACGAGGGTGTACCTGTGTGTGGCTGTGTGTGTGTGAGAAGCACATATGTAACTTCCTGAGAGTGTATGTACACCCATATGGGTGTGGGCATTTTAATGTCTTTGTGTGTGAATGAGGGTACATGTGGGCCCGAGTCTTGTACAACAGATTTGCTGTCCTAGAAAGCTAGCTGCTAGTTTATAAGAAAGGAGAATTTTCCCTATTTTTCAGCCACACAACGACTGAGCGCAAACATTGATTTGGATCTCTGGAAGGGAGTTATGAAAAATTCCTGCCATGCATTGCAGCACCACCACAAAACTTGGTATTTCAGAAGCTAAAAAAAAAAAATAATAATAATCCTTGAAGCATATCCATTTTTAAAAAAAATTTCATGACCCCTCTAAGAGCTAAATAAAATAGTACATGGAATATTTATTAATACTAAGTATTTTTTTGTAACCGTTGAGATTAAGATCACTTGCATTAATACACACACTGGTACACAAATAAATTGTTTTCCTCTCAGATAAAAGTGTTGCAGGGATTGGCAGCATATGGCATTTATATAATAGCTCCACGAAGTGGGAAAGGCCCTGGATTTATAACTCTTTGAGATAGGTATCTGTTCTTTTTTTTTTTTTTTTTTTTTGAGATAGGTATCTGTTCTGATCACCTCCTAGTCACCTGGTTGGCGAAGGAGGGTTCTTGCCATAAATAGGATGAGCCTTGAACACACGACAGCCGACACAGGACAGATGAGACTGACAGCAGTTTATTAGTCCCATGTAGTCACAGCCACAGGGCGGGGAAGGATGCTGCACACCGCACAGGGCCACTTGGGAATGCTTGGGAGCAGAGAGAACCAGCAGGGGCTCTAAGGGGGCCAGCTTTATAGTGATGAAGGATGAGGTGACTCTTGGTTCCTGAAGGAGGATGTGATTGGCTTGTTTGAATAATTCCACAGGCTGGCAGGGAGGCAAAACCCATTAAGTTGAGGACCAGATAAGGTGCAGCCTGGTCCAGTCAATAGAGAAACTCGCCAGAAGGGGAGGCTTTCCCCCTGTGTGGGGGGCATATCTGGCCAGAATAGGAGAACTCCTGGCGAAGTCTCAGGGGTCCTGTGAAGTTCAAAGGTGTCAAGACAGCACACAGAATCTCATTATAATTGGGGGATACAATAGTGTATAATTATCCCCATTTTACACGGGAGAAACAGAGACATGGGGAGGGCCAAGGTGACACAGCTAATTTTATGCTGGGTTGGATACCAAGAGCCTTTTTCTTTCCTTCCTCTATACTGCTCTGTATCATATCATTATCTTATTTGAACCCTACTCTCACCCTGTCAGGGAGCATCTAGCCAATGAAGAGACTGAGGGTCAGAGAGAGAGGAGATGCTCCAAGTCACACAGCCAGGGGGGAACAGAGCCAAGGTCAAACTCAGGGGGTTGAGTCTAGGGTGCTTCACTTGCTGGCACAGCAGACTCAGGGGCTGCCCCTGAGAGTGGTCACAGTCTGCTGGCTCCCACATCCCCACAGAGCATTGGGTAGGATACAACCCCTGTAATGCGGATGGAAACATCAGCAGGACTTCTGCAGCTCTGAGAATTCCTTAAAGATAGACAAGAAACTGGACTGAATTCTTCGGGTAAGTTTGTTTTTGTTGTTATTGCTCTATGAAGAAATAAGGACTGGAACCACTGAGTCAAGTACGTGCATATCCAGGGGCAATAGTTCAAATATTTAACAACTGCTGGAAAGACTGTCCATTCTAGTTGGGCCAGACATTGATGCTTTAGTTATAGGATGGTGGGAAGTTCTGGGGGATCCTGGAGAAGGGCTGAGACAACGGGAAGCATACCCAGGGAGCTTTAGGGCAGGACTATTTACCAACTGGTATATAGTAATATTTCTATCAACCTTGTCCATGACCCTATGACCAGCAATCCTGCTGTTGGATATGTACAACCCTCTCAAATTCTTCCCAGGTTCATAAGGGGGCATGTGCAAGGATGCTCAGTTCAGTGCTGTGATGGTGGAAGACTGTAGGGCATTCTGAGCACCCGTCATTGAGGAGGGGATGGTGCACACAAGAGAAAAAGAGGAGCAGACCAGATACACACAGAGCAACAAACAGGGATGGAGGTCAAAACTGCCACAGTGTGGAGTGAAACACTCAAGAAGATTAAGATAAAGGACACATTTCCATTTGCATAAATTAAAATTGCATGCACTCAAAACAACCTTCTACAAGGACACCTGGAAACAGAAGGTTATCAATAAGCACACTAGAATGGTTGCCTATGGAGGGTGGGCTGGCAATGCAAGTGTGGAACGGGGAATAAAGGAATAAATAAACAACAAAAACAGGAGAGAGGTTTTGTGAGTGCTGCTGCTGACAATATGCCATACCCGAGGACGCTGAGTGAGCTAATTCTCTGCGACCAAGAGGGAAAAAAGAAAAAGGCAAGAAACATGAAGTCAGTGCAGGTGCCCAACACTCATGGGTATTTGTAGCTGCATTTAAGGAGGAAGAGGAAGAGTGGGGTGCATTCGAGAGAGTGATCTCCCAGCAGACGTCAGGGCACTGACTTTCCATCTTGCTCCTCCAGAAAGATCTTTTGGTTTCTTCTCCCTGCTGTATCTGGATGTGGTGGAATCTCCTCTTTATCATTGTAAAAAGAAGTTGTGATTTTTTTCCCAAAGAAATTGTAATAGAAAATTCCTTCTGTCCCAGAGACTGAATAAGCCACTTCCACCACCATCCATGAAAGAACTCAGTCATGTGCTCTCCCCTGGTGGCATGGGAGGCTTGGACATGTAGACTTTATCCTGGGCCTCAGTGTATCTAGTAGGTTGACCAGAGTCCTGGTTTGTCTGGACCGAGGAGGTTCCAGAGATACTGGACTTTCAGTTTTTTATTTATTTAATTAATTTACTTACTTACTTATTTATTTATTTATTTATTTTAAAGATTTTATTTATTTATTTGAGAGAGAGAGAATGAGAGGCAGAGAGCATGAGAGGGAGGAGGGTCAGAGGGAGAAGCAGACTCCCTGCCGAGCAGGGAGCCCGATGCGGGACTCGATCCCGGGACTCCAGGATCATGACCTGAGCCGAAGGCAGTCGCTTAACCAACTGAGCCACCCAGGCGCCCGGGACTTTCAGTTTTTTAAAAGTGAGACAATCCTAGGAAAACCAGGAAGAGTTGGTCACCTTATGATCTAAGTAAACATTGGGATTTTTTTTTTTTAGCCTCTAAAATCCAGAATTCTTTTTTTTTTTATTATGTTATGTTAATCACCATACATTACATCATTAGTTTTTGTTTTTTTTTTAAAGATTTTATTTATTTATTTGACAGAGACACAGTGAGAGAGGGAACACAAACAGGGGGAGTGGGAGAGGGAGAACTTGCAGGCTTCCCGCGGAGCAGGGAACCCGATGTGGGGCTCTATCCCAGGACCCTGGGATCATGACCTGAGCCGAAGGCAGACGCTTAATGACTGAGCCACCCAGGCGCCCCACATCATTAGTTTTTGATGTAATGTTCCATGATTCATTGTTTGCGTATAACACCCAGTGCTCCATGCAGAACGTGCCCTCTTTAATACCCATCACCAGACTAACCCATTCCCCCACCCCCCTCCCCTCTAGTCCCCCCAGTTTGTTTTTCAGAGTCCATAGTCTCTCATGGTTTGTCTCCTCCTCCAATTTCCCCCCCTTCATTCTTCAACATTGGGGATATTTTTACTGAAGAAACAGAAGATAAAAGATCATGGGGTTGTGCCTAGCAGTCTCTGCCATGGAGAAAGTTTTCTCTCTTCTATTTGGAAATAATGGCTAGACCCTAAGTTCCAACACAGGTATGGAGGATTATTAAAATAGGTGCAGAACTCCCCAAGAGGAGGAAAAACCATGAGGTTGACCCATCTGGTCTTTGGTGCCTCTGAGTTTGTTTTCCTGTACTCTTCCTGAAGTCTGAAGACCTTAGTTCATCCATCTATCCATCCACCTATCCACCCAATCACCTATCTATTCATCCATCCATCCATCCATCCATCATCTACTTTTTTATTCTTAAAGTAGTCACTGAGCATCTGTAATGCACCAGGCTCTGAAGATCCTGAGATGAGTAATACCATAGAGTGCCTGACCTCAAGGAGCCCACAGTTTAATACAGAAGACTCAGTCTACACAGGTGACCATATTGTAAGAGCATAACTGTAACTAGTTTTGTACCGAGTATGATGGAGCCCAGTAGAATGAATAAATAAATATGATTTCTGGGTCAAGGAAAGCTTCAAAGAATTGGTGATAATGATATTGCAGGTTAAGTTCACATTTGCCAGGTAGGGAAGGGAGCATTATAGAAAAAAGGGTGCAGGCAGGGCCAAGACTCAGAGAGCACACAATGAGCACAATGGAGAGATGGATCTAATGTGTCAGGCTGGAAGGTTAAGAGTGGGACGTGTGTGCGACAGGGTGGGGGAGGATGTGTGGAATGAGTGAGGCGGGGAGAAAAGTGTGAAGAGCTGGAAATGTGAGTGAAGAGGTAAGTTTCAGCCAGATTGTGAGCACCCTGGAAGTCCATCCCTTGGAGTATTTTAATGGCCTGACCTCTCAGACACAGCCCTTACTATGCTGAAGTATATTATTATGAATACTGACAAGTGGAATGTAGAATGTGCTTACCCAAAGTCTTTTGACTATGACACATGTGTTCTATGGCATTCATCTTGGGAAATGCTCTAGTCTTCAGAGGACACCTCCAATGACCTGAAGAAAGGACTCCTTTGTTCCTGGAGACTTAAGCCATATTCTGTTACAGGTTTTTTTTTTATTTAATAATTTATAAATGATATCCTTTTATGTGTGGAACTGTAAGGCTTTTAGAACTGGCAAACACCTTGGGGATCATCTTGTCCAAACTCAAACAGAAAGCCAGAGAGAAGTTATCACTGAGCTGAGAGGCAGAGACAGATTAGAATTCAAGTCTTTGGACTTGAAGACCACAAATATTTAAGGCACTTTATTTTTCTTTGTGTGTTTTTTTTTTAAAGATTTTATTTATTTATTTATTTGAGAGAGAGAGAGAGAGCATGCACACACACTCCATGGGAGAGGGGCTAAGGGAGAGGGAGAAAGAAAATCTCAAGCAGACTCTGCACTGAGCACAGAGCCCAACCAGAGGCTCGATCTCATGACCCTGAGATCATGACCTGAGCTGAAATCAAGAGTCCTAAGTTTGAATGAGCCACCCAGGCACTCCTAAGGTACTTTCAATATAAAAATAATATAACAGGGCATTTAAAGTAAACATACAAATAATTTTGTGAAAGAAGAGAGATCATGGTAGCAATAATCTGGAATAAAAGCATTCTAGCTAATTAACTAGATTTAGTCTTGATCTGCTTGGCATCCAAGCAGAGATTGATGTGATGGTTCCTATGTTTTCTCTTTACCTGATGGAAGAAATAAAATATATCCCATCAGGAGCACATGGAGCTGAACAGCCCTATGATAGAGACTTCAGTAATTCACTTCACAAACATGCAGACCCTATTAAAAGTCCTCGAAATTCAGGTTCAAGGAGTTCATTGCCTATTTGAAGATAAACAATGAAAATCCAATATGGTAGGTGATACCTAAGTGAGAAGCAAAAGGCATGAGGGAGCATAAAGGGGAGGTACAGAACCCTGGATAGGAGAGGGGGCTTTTCAGAGGGTAGTGATTAGGAACTGAATGGTGTCCTAAGAAAAGGTGTTGGTTGGTTGAGCAAAGAAAGGCTTCTGGTTGGGAAGGATATTCCAAGCAGAGAGGGACCACTGTGAGTGCAGGGAGACATGAAAAAGGCTGGCACTTCGGGGGAATTGCAAATGTTTCAAGGGCTCATATCGGCTGGTGTGACATTCAGACTGCTGTTTAAAGAGAAGCCAATAAGAGGAACCAATGGAACAAGTGTTACACTGTTGCTAATACTCCCTCACTCACCATCTTCCTGTCAGAGATGAGAACACCTTCATTTTCACATGTAGACCTTTTCCCATTTAAAAAGCAAATTTGTATCTCCCCTACCTCTGGCAATGACATCCCGCTAGGTTTCGGTCATTTGGATTTGAGAGAGAATGAAGGGTCAAGGACAGGTTTGGGAGGGGAGAGGAGCGGGAGAACATGGACCTGTGGGTAAGCGGGTAAGAGAGGAAGACCTTACCAAAGGGAATGCCCAGAGCAAGGAGAATACAGAAGCCTGGAAGACAGACTGCCCTGGGCCCACATTTGCTTGGGATGTCTCCACTGACTCTGGGAGTCCTCCTGGAAACCATGGAGGCCTGAGTACTACTGTCAGCTGATGATTAACCCCTTATAGGTTAATGCATGGCTTGGTTAATACATGGTTAATGAAAAGGGGATGGGCCATATCATGGGGCATAAAGACATTTTGATGGGGTAGGGAGGAGGCATTTAAATGGATCAGAGCAGGCACTGTGGCTGTGAAGACTGAGGTCAGAGGAAGAGGCCCTAGATACAGGGGGTGAGAGCATTGCTCTGTGTGTGTGTGTGTATGTGTGTGTGTGTGTATGAATGCATTTACCACTTTTCCTGGCTCAACCTCAGTAAACTGTCAGGGGTGAACTTTTGGGGAACAGACATGCATTTTATGACCCATACAATGCTTTCCTGTGTATTATTCCATTTGCTTCATATGATCACCCTGTAAGGGAGGAACTTTTCTTACAGAAGAAGAAACACCACGTTGAACCATTAAGTGACTTGCTCACAGGCCTCCCCCTGGGTACAGCATGATGGGAACCCCAGTCTGTCTCTTAAGTCTGTGCCCCTTCTCTACCCCGCCACCATATGCGCATAGTGGGGAGGCCTGTTCCCCAGCTTCCACAGATGCCGCATGCACTGGGAGTGCCTCCCTCCAGTCCACAGGTGCCATCCAGACCTGTGAGAAGGCCCTGGCTCCCTGGTTCTTCTGCACTGCAGATGTGCTCTGCAGCGCCTGGAGATTCTGAATGTCTCTCATTCTCAGGTAAACAATGCTGGACTTTTCAGATAACTTAGTGATTTAAAATGATGAAATAGCTAACAGCTGGAAGAGATTCAGAAGCATCCTTCTCAGGTGTTGATAAAATATAAGCATATTTTTAGAATAATCTTAGATCTTACGCTAAAGATGATGATTGTATATGCAAATTACCTTCTTTAGAGGCTTGCAAACAGCAGTGTAGACAAATGCTTTGGATCCTCTTCCATAAGAGAGGGGACAGGCTTGGGGGAGCCAAAGAACAATGGGATTAGGGACGGAGGGCCCCCAAACACCTGTTCCCCAGCCACCTGCTTCCCCACCTTGCCTTCCATGAGCCAAATGAAAATGCTGGTGTCTGAGGGAAGACTGTGTTGGGCTTCTGCCTCTCCTCTGCCATTCCTGCTTGCTACTATTCTCTCATCTAGCCAAAGCTCTCTGTAAGGTGCAGGTTTCACCCCCTTTTAGAAGCCTACCAGATACTGTAAACATTGCTCCCCTTTCTCTGATTCCTACCGCGGGTTTTCATCAAACAAAAACAATGAGAAAATCCAGACACCATCCGGTACTTGGATGAGGTCAGAAAAAGTGCCTTTCACCTTTTCCATGCATCTCTTTGCTCCTGTCCCCTCCCGTGTGCCAGCTCAGGGCCTGGAACTTAACTCTGTGGTCTTGCTAGGTGCTTGTCTGAGGCCAGTGGTCAGCAGGTGCTGGGTTGGGGGCAGTTGTCCCATTGCGTGATGTGGGGGCGGGAACACCCGGGCGCCTACAGCTTGGAGCAGCTGGCTCTGAGGAATTATTGCAAGTCTGCACAACTTAAAAATCTGCAGTTTGGGGGCGGGAGGGGGAGCGCGGGGGTGGGTCCCCGAGCGTCCCATTTCTCCTCCGGGCGGTTCACTGAGTTCTTGCTCACTGCAGAGGGGCCGACCATGCCTTCCGGACCACACGCCGCCCTCGCTGAGGCCCCGGGTTGTTCCTCAACCTCGGGCTGAAGGCATCTCCCTCTGACCTCCTCTTCCATCCTTCGGGAAGGAGACCCGACTCGTCCCCCTTCCGCTCGGTGCATGTGACTTGGTAGGTAAGTCGAGGAATGCAGCGTGTGAAACAATCTTGCTCTGCACAGTGCACGAGTCTTCGGGCAGCGGGGCTGGCGGTAAACAGCCAGGACCGGGGCTGTTTCCTCCTTCGCACTTTGTTTTAAAACAAGTTGGGGCCTCGGTACTTCCTAAGAGAATCCCGGCAAATTTGCAGAGCGTCGCTTGGGGCCGCGACTTTCGAGAGGCGGTTGCCGGAGCCGCGGGGCCGCGGAGGAGGTGCTCTGTCTCGCGCCGAATTGCGGGCTCCAGCCGGGAGGGCGCGCAAGTGGGAGGCAAGGGGCGCGCTCCTGCTCCCACCGGGACAGGGCACGGGGCTCCGGGGGTGACTCTGCACTCGGGTCTGGGCGGGGGTGCGCGCCCCGCCAGGCTTCCAGTCTGTCCTTCCGTGCGTCCTCAGGTCGCACGGCCCGAGCCCCGCAACCTGCAACCGCCCTCGGCCGAGCGCCTGGCCCGCGGCCCGGGGAGCGCAGGCGGAGGGCCCGAAGCTAGGCGGCTGGCGAAGCGGGACCAATGGGGCGGCGGCCGAGCAGCCGGCCCCGCCCCGCCCCGCCCCGCCCCGCCCTATTCGCGGCTCCCAGGCTCGGCGCGCCCGCCGGGCGGGACAGACGGACCGACCCGGGCGGGCCACCCGGCTCTCCTCGCCGCCGCCGCCGCCGCGGCGGGCGCGGGGCCGCGCGGCGAGGCCTGATCCATGCAGCGCGGGCGGGCGGCGTCGCCAAGCGGAGCGGGCCTGAGGCGCCGGGACTCCTGCAGGTACCTGCTCGTGTCCCCTCCTCCGCGCGCACTCCGGCGACTTCTCCGTGCGACCCCGCAACTTTCGCCACCTTTTGCTGCCCCTGCAGCCCCGTGGCGCGGGTCACGAGTGCACGGCCGCGCAGGTCTAGGCCCGCGGGGGACTTTGCGTTCCGCTGGGCGCCTGTCTCGCGGCGCCCCTCATCCTCCGGTTCCCGGAGCCCGCCGTCGCTGGACTCCTAAAGATCCGCCTGTTGCGCGAGCTGCGGGCGGCGACACGGTGGCTGGGCCCCTCGGAAGGCCCAGGGAGGGTATCTGGGATCCGCTGTCGGGCGTGGGGTGGGTAGCTGCGGGGTGGAGGACGGACTGGAGGCGGGAGAATCGGGGAGCCGGGGAGAGGCGGCACTTCGCGTAGGGCATCCCTGGGGCGTTTCCTTAGCCGGGAAGCCTTTCCTTCTCTTCCTCGAGAGGAGGCGCTTTCCTGGCGAATGTAAGTGCTTCCCGGGCCGCCTGCTCCGCCTTCTCCCCTGTCATTCCTCCCCTCCCCTTTGCCCTACGGCGGTGCCAGGCGCCCCGCGACCGTCGCAGGGCAGAGCGCACCCGGGGCCCCTGTGCTGGCGCAGCGCTGCGCCCACGGACTGCAGGCGCGCTCTGGGTGCGAGCGGCTTGGGGCTGGCAGGGCCGCTGTGGAGTCGCCCGCCGACTCCCCGCGTCTGCCTCGGTGGTGGGGTCGGGAACTTCCCTTTCCCGCGCCCCTCTGGGTGGCAGCCCGACCTCCTGAGGTGAACGGGCTGGTGAGCGAGCCAGACCTTCCGGCAGGGGCCGCGGCAAGCCGGCTGGGCGCCTTTCGCATTGCAGGGCTCGGTCTCCCCCCGCCCCCCAGCCTCCTTCCCCGCTCTGTCTCCCCCCGTCTCTTTTGGGAAAGGAGCACCTTTGGCGTCCTGGGGGTGTCACCCACATCTCGGCTAGGGAGACTGAGCCGGTAGGCTAACTCGGGCAGCCCGCGGCAGGGGTGGAGGGCGGCAAAGAATCCCCTCCACCCACCTGAATAACCTGGGGGCTCTGGTTTGGTGCCTGATCCTGAGCGGATGGAGCGGGGTTGTGCCTGGTCTTCATAGAGAGCGGACTTGGGGTTCGTCCCGCTCTTGGATTTTTTTTTTTTTTAACTTTATTTTACCCTTTGAAGAGTGGGGCAGGTGAGGAAAACCGGATCAGAAACCTTCCCCTCCCTTTTCCTTGTATTTGTTTGAGTGATTTGCATAACCATTTGCTTAGAACTGTATACATTGCCCCCCTTTTTAGACTACTTGCAAATACCTCCCCAGGTAAACAGGAAGCAAGCATTTTCCTGAGCACCTGCCCCCACACAGGTTAGGCTGAAAGAGGGTGGAGTTGATTTTGTGGTTGAACTTGGTGTAATATTTCGGTTTCACTCCTCAGCTGGGTTGTAAACTCCGTGGGGGAATTGTTTCCGTTAGTTTGCGTTTACAACCGGCCCCCCCCCCCCCCCCCCGGGCTAGGCCCCGGGCTCCGCTCTGGGGATACACAGTACAAAATGAAGTCCTGCTCCCCCTCTAGTCCAGTTCTCCTTTTTCCTTTTTCACCAGATTCCTTCCTTGTGTTCTAATATTAAATTTGTCTTTTCACAACTAGGGATTGTCAATATTGGGGTAGGGAGGAGAAAGTGATGCTGAAGTGCTTAAGAACCCTGAATCCAAAGCAAGTCCTGAATATTCTAAGGAGATTTGTGGGATCTGTTTTAATTCAGTCTTGTGTCTGAGCCATTTTTACCTGGAAAATCAGTGCGAATAAGCCCATTCATCAATGCAACAAAGCCAAGCTTTTGCTGGTCAAGTGCATAAAAGCAAATGGCAGGGTGCAAAGCAGTCTTTGCTTTGTTTAGAAATATTAAAATATTAAAAATCCAATGCTCGGATGCTTGGCTTTGCCAGCAAAGCACCAGCTAAGTATTTTTCCTTCTTCCTTATTATTATTATTATTGTTATTATTATTTTTAAGAGAGATGGGGAAGAGTGGGGACTCCAGACACCTCCTCTGTCTTAAGTGAATTTCACCCTCCACAATAATCCTTCGCTGACTCTGTGTCCCTCTGTTCTACCCAAGAGAGATCTCAATCTGCCCTGGGTCTGGCATTTGGGGTTGGAATGTGTGCAGCTTGGAGAGAGCAGGCACCACAGGGTTTTCCTCCTCCTCCTTTTTTTTTTTTTAATAGAGAACATTTATTGGCTGCATACCATATGCCAGCTACTCTGCTTGGCAGTTTTCCAGGCATTATCTCATTTAATCTTCAGAACCACCCCATGAGGGGGTGAGGCTTTCCTTCTTCATCACAGTGTTTCTGGGGGAACCAGGAGTAGATGGAACCCCTTTAGGTACATTCTGAGTCCCATGGGAGACCAAAAGGGTGGGGCTGGGCTTGGGGGTGCCTAGTTGGAGGCAGAGTGGAAGGTGGGTGTCCTTACTGCCCTGGCTTATCAGGTTTCAGGAAGGTGGATTCTCTGGAGTGCTCCTTGTGTGAAATACCCACGAGGACCTGGGCTCCAGCCCTGATTTCAGTCTCTTTATGGCTCCTTGACTTAAGTCACTTTGCTTCTCTGAGTCGCAGTCTGTTCAGCTACAAGGATCTACATGTCTCATATTTGTTGTTACCCTATACTAGGCATTGTGCTAAAAGCTCTGGATGTATTGACTCATTTCATCCTGATGATGGCCTTTAGCGGTGGGGTCTATTACTACCCTATTTTATTTGTTAAATTTTTATTTATTTATTTATTTAATTTTTATTGACGTATGGTTGACATGCAATATTATATTAGTTTTAGAATATACAACATAGTGATTTGACAATTCCATACATTACCCAGTGCTCGCCAGGATAAGTGTAGCCATCATTACCCTATTTTAGATGAGAAGAAAGAGAAAAATGGGTGACTTAGGCAAAATCACCCAAGTAGGACTATGTGAAGCCAGGATTCTCTCCCTGGCGATCCAGCTGCAGAACCACTGTGGGATGCTGCTTTCCTTGGTTATCCCTACAGCCCCGACGCTAACCTACGCTTGGTAGGACTCAGGCCGGTTTTGTTGAGTAGTGAGTGGTAGAGGTTGCTTGCCATTACCAAGTGGCTTTTTGGCCTCTGTCTCATCCTTAGGAAGAACCTTGAAAATTACACTGGAAAAGCGTTCTTTTTGCTTTTGTCAAAAACGTCTTCTTTCCAATATAATTGGGAAAAAGGAAGACAGACCAAAGATCATGGGCTAGGTAAACATTATGACTATCTCCAGAGAAAGTACTTGTTATCGATGAGAAATCCAGAAAAGTCGGAGAACACTTTGTACTCTGAGTCAAATACCTCAAAAACGCCAGCAAGTAACCAGCCTACAAGAATTTATTATGTGGGTGCCAGGCGCCAAGGGCAGAAAGACCGTAAGACGTGTGTTCTCTGAGCCTGAACATACAGCGGACCTCAAGACTCAAGATTAACAAGTGCTAGACAGGTCAATACAAGATGCTAAATATTTGTGTCCTGATAAGTCACAAACTGTCACATTTGTATAGCCTGCTCTAGTTGGCAGAAACTTTCACAGGGTTACCTCATTTCAGTTCTAGTAACAGAGTGTGATATGCAATTGGCGGGGTGGGGGTTTGGAAGCCCATATTACAGATGAAGAAAACGAGGCAAAGTGAGCCACTTGGACTTGGCCAGAGCAAGGGGTCTTCTGACTCCAAAGCCATCATCTCTCTGCCTCACAAGGAATGTAGATGTGGAGGGTCCTTGGAGGTGGCAGAGTTTGAATTTCATCCCCAAGTGGCTTTTGGTCACTGCTCTTGGCTAGTCAGGAGGAGCAGGGGTGGAGGAGAAAGTATTTATTGCTGTTGTTTTATTTTTGCATTCATGAGTCTGGTATGTGAAACGTGGAGAGAAATCCCAATTATGATGAATTCGATAACAATGTTGAGAATGTGCAATCAAACATAGAACCTGATTTAGAAGAATTTCCATCCCTGTCTTCATTGATCACTTTTCTTTCTCTTTTATCATTTCTTTGTGGGCAAGGGGGTCCTGCTCTCTTTGGAATCCTGCAGAGCCTTGCACCACGGTTTGCTTGGAGTAGATACCCTTTAAAATTATCTTTAATTGCACAAGTGTTGAATGATAAGGGCCTAACATCTGCTTTTAGCTGATGTTACAGATAAGCAGTTAATGTTGACAGCAGCTGGTTTCAGTGTGCTTGTTGAGGTCCCCCGTGAATGAAAGCCTCCTGCTCATCATCCTGAGCAGATCAACTGAGCTCAGCTGAGCATCGAGCAGATGCTTATCAGTGTTGACTTAATGATTAACTTATGTGGTCATATATATATCCTCTTTACATATACAAATATATGCAAGCATTCATTCCACAAGGATTGGAGTACTTACCCAGCATTACGTACTGTTAGGTGCTGGGTGTTCTGTGGTAAAGGAAACAGGCGTGGAGGGGTGGGCGGTGGATGGGGAGACAGACATTAAACAAAGCAATGCAAACATTTAAGTAGTGCCAGGTGCTCCGAAGCACTGCCTGGGGGAGAGCAACAAGGGTGGGGAGGGCACTAGGTTAGATGGGGGAGCCAGGAAGACCTTTCTGAGAAAGGGACTTTTCATTCTGAGGGATGCACAGGAGGTTATCAAGTGATAAGTGGGAGAAAGAGAATCCCAGGATGGGGAAGGAGTGTGAGGATTTGAAGGCAAGGATGCACACTGAGCCTTGGCGAAACTTCTAGAGAGCTGGGTGGGGGGGAGGGGGTTGGGAGAGGGGCTGGAAAGGAGGACAAGGGCAGATCATGCTGCACCCTTTACGCCAGCTTAGGGACCTTAGAATTTATCCCGGGGGCTGCGGGAAGGAGCTCGTGGATTTGTAGGAGGGGCAGTATCAGGAGTCAATTTACATTTCTGCAAGATGGCCCGTGAAGACGGTGAAGAATAATTTGAGAGGCTCAGGTGTGGCAGTTGGGAGCCTTCTTAACTGGAGCATTAGAGTCTGATCTGGGACCAGATCAGACTGAGTGGAAACCAATGGGAGCTGAGGAAGTAGAGGCCACACTTGTAAAGCTTGGCTCTGAAAGGGATCGGAGAGGGTGTGTGGATATGCCCGTCTATGTGAAAGCCACATAGTGCTGAGGTTAGGGAGCTGAGTCCAGCTCCTCAATGAACCAACATGTCCACATCTCTGTGCTTGGAGTCAAATGGCACTAGAGCTTCTAGATGGTTAAGACATTTGAATCCTAGCTCTGGTTTTGTCTCTAATTTTAGCTGGGCAAATTTGAGTTCATCTCTTGTCCTTCTCTCTTTTTGTTTTTGTTCTTATTTTCCTCATAGCCTGTTGATTGTGTGATTGAAAAAAATAGGTAATCTGTCTATGGATGTTTTTCTTCAATAGTATCATTCACATGGGTTAATTTGGATCATTTTTATAAATTGAACTGGGAGAACTATGAGTGGGTATGTGAAACATTTGTGGTGAGATTCTAAGCATTTGCTCTTTGATGATCACCAATAAGCTGCTTTCGAATTGCCTTAAATGGGGAGACAGCAGTGATAAGCCTGGTGGTGAGGAGATGCCGAGCCCTGCTGAGCTATGCGGGGGTGAAGCCTAGTGGAGAGCCCTGGGCAGGGCTAAGCCAACTGTCTGTGTCTCCCCAGTGGAATCCTTCCTTACCTGCTGTTCCTCATCCCATGAGAGTCTTCCTCTTTATCCATGAGTATCTTATAAAAAGATGCAAGAGAGGTACCTCGGGTCTGTCATCTGGGGACCCACGTTTAGCAGAATATGACAGCTTAAAGATCAATAATGAACATCACAGAGAGCCTGATGGGACCTTGAAAAAGTGATCCAGGGGTGCCTGAGTGGCTCAGTTGGTTAAGCGTCTGCCTTTGGCCCAGGTCATGATCCCAGGGTCCTGGGATCGAGCCCCCCGTCGGGCTCCCTGCTCAGCAGGGAGTCTGCTTCTCCCTCTCCTCCCCGTTTGTGCTGTGCTCTCTCTTGCTATCTCTGTCCCTATCTCGGTCTTTCTCTCTAAATAAATAAATAAAATCTTAAAAAAAAGAAAAAAAAATGATCCATTTTTAGCTATGTGGAATGAGAGCGTAGATAGGACCATAGAACTGAAAGTTACTCCAAAGATCAGTTAAGACATTTGCTGTTTCCTTCGGGAATGCGAATTCTGTCCTGTCAAATAATTATGGTGGTGAGATAAAGGAATGCCAGCAGACTAAAATATGGGGCTTGAATATGCCCACATTTTTTTAACTTTCATTCTTTTATGGACTGGTCTGGCTTTCTTAAGCGCTGACTGACATGCCAAGGTGAATCTAAGAGCATTTCCTAGGATTTACTTAAGGTAAAGAATTTCATCGGCCAGAGGGGTGGGAGAACTTGGCACCTAAAGACTGTGGTTGGTTGGTTTGGATTGAGAGGAGATGCCTGGGTTCTGGCAAAAAGTTAGGTCAGCATTCTTGTCTTTGAGGTCAATAAATCAGACCTTCTGGTCAGGGTTTTTCTCGTGGGTTTTTAAGATCCCGGTTTTCTAAGTGTGGTACCTTCATGAGGCTGCTGACATCAAACCTCCTTCTCCCTCCTCCTCTTGGTGATTAGACATCACCTGGCCATGATTTAGCTCTGAGGCTATTTCAGAGTTGAACCTTCTCCTCCTCCAGGCTAAAAGTGTACATGAAAAGTGTCATTATATGACAGTGTCCTCCTGTCTATCTATCTACCTATCATCTTTTTTTAAAAAAAGATTTACTTATTTATTTTAGAGAGAGAGCATGAGCAGAGGGAGGGACAGAAGGAGAGGGAGAGAGAATCTCAAGCAGACTCCCTGCTGACTGTGGAGCCCGCATGGGGCTTGATCTCAGGACCCTGAGATAATGACCTGAGCTGAAATCAAGAGTCAGACGCTCAACCTACTGAGCCACCCAGGTGCCCCTCTATCTATCATCTTTGCCAAAGAGTAAAAAGGTATCAATATTCCCATCTCTTATCATCTCCTTAAATCACAACTCTACAGGGTAGGCTTTCTGGATATGCAAAAATAGGAATCTCGTTGGACGTTCATAAAATGCCTGAGAACTTTACCTTTTATGTAGTTTCCCCAGACTTCTTTTTTTTCTTTTTATTAACATATAATGTATTATTTGTTTCAGGGGTACAGGTCTGTGATTCATCAGTCTTACACAATTCACAGTGCTCACCATAGCACATACCCTCCCCAGTGTCCATCACCCAGCCAGCCCATCCCCCCCACCCCCTCCACTCCAGCAACCCTCAGTTTGTTTCCTGAGATTAAGAGTCTCTTATGGTTTGTCTCAAGACAAACTCTGGACTTCTTGACCTAATTTGTCACTGTGGTACATCTTTGTGGTGATGCACACTGAGTTTTCTCCCAGCGCCCCCAGACTTAAAATGCGGACACTGCAGTGCATTTTGCCTTCTCATTTAGTGTCCTTTATATGGGGCTTTGAAGCAAAGAGGACAGGATGTAGTTGTGTAACGTGGCCCTAAACTCTAATGGGTTTGCTTTTGGCTGTTTTCGACCAGTCACTCCTGTCAGCCACATCATTTAAAAGCACACAAGCAAGCCCTGTTTTACAACCTTTCATTCGTAAGTTAGCGTCAGCAGCTCAGAAATAAATCCTACGGAAGCATTATTAGACACGAGGGTTAGGTTTCAGAATGCGCGCGAATGCAGAGGTAAGTCACAAGGAGTGGGAAGCTAGATGGTTCTTCGTGGAACTCCAGGATTGTGTGGTGTCGAAGGGAGGTGGAGTTCTCTCTGCTGGAAGCAGGGCCCCGATCCACAAGCCACGCACACAGACACATACCCTCCAGGGGACAGAGGTGGTGTGAGCTGCCTCGCCGATTGCATAGAAGTAGACAAACCACAAAGAAGTACCAATTGCGTATAGAGTTTCAGTTTGACAAGAGGCAAAGAGTTTGGCATTTAGATGGTACTGATGGTTGCATATTAGGAATGCATTCAGCACCACTGAACCGTACCCTTAAAAATGGTTAAGATGGTCAATTTTATGTCACGTGTATTTTATCACAATAACAAATTTGGAAAAAGAAAAGAGAAATTGAGATTCCTTTGTTTTGGTCTGATTCTTTCCATGCTTAAACATTATTAAGAACCCCCCCCCCCAGGTCCTGTTAATGGGGGTTATATCTATCAATATGTTTTTTCGGATACTATTCGTTTATTATAAAAGAGAGACATAGAAATTATTTACATGATGAAAGATTTCACAACTTCAGCTGTGAATGGGCAGCTTCACGTGATACCATTACAATAATAATGTGTTTCAGTCTAGTACTTTCTGAGAATGTCACCATCTCTAAATAAGAAATAATCCTTGTCATCTAGAACTACTTTGGTGCCTCCATATTCTGGGAGAAGAATTTTATCTCCAACTTCTGTGCTAACCTCTCCACCCTTTCCTTTAGAGCCCTAACCAACAGCTACTATTGTTGCGTGCGATGCTTTTCCTTGAGATTTTGGCTATACTCCTTTCGACTAGAATTCGGTCAAAGAGGGGAAGAAACTTTCTAAACACCTGTCCTGCCATGACTTCAGCTGCTGCAGTGCATACTCTCATCTATCAATATATATATTAGAAATTAAAATAGTTACATTTTAGGGGTACCTGGCTGGTTCCATTGGCAGAGCATGCAACTCTTGATCTCGGCATTGTAAATTGTAACCTTGACCACGTTGGGTGTAAAGATTACTTAAAAAAAAAAAGATAAAATCTTAAAATAGCTACATTTTGAAGTATTAATTATTAATTCATTTAAAATGACAATATTCTCATTGCATGTTAACATAAATGGCATATTTTTATGAAAAATATCTCTTTTCAAAATAAAAACAATGCAAAGGTGGCATTGTCTTACATTTTTACAAGTGTATTTATTGTCTGGTTTAATGGAAGGCAGTGGGATTCTTAGACTTGCTTCTCTGTTTAGTCTGTGATCTCACACATCATATACTCCCTAGAAAACTCCACTGGACACTTGTGAGAGAATGAAAGTAAACAGGAAAATATCTTAGTTGATTAGGAAAACAATTTTGATCTTATGGGCCCTTTGAAGGGTCTTAGGAATCCCAGGGGTCTCCCGACCACATTTTGAGAACTACCGCTGTAGAATAAATCTGCAGCCAAGTTAATTTTTTGTTATGTTCGACATTTTAGCTCCTTTCATCAAATGTTATCTGAACTTGAACTTTAGCATTTCAATGTGTTGTTTTATCTGTGATTTCAGATGAAAGAACTAGGTGGCTCCTGGAAAAAAAAAACAACATATTTTTCCCCCTGAGCTTATATAACAAACAAGCAGCAAAAAAATTCTGTTTGCACCATTCTATAGTTAATTTTTTCAGAAGCTACGCAGTTGGTCTATTGTGGAACTATTTTGAATTTTGCTTGCTAAACTAACTTGAGTAGGAAACGCAAGACATGGAAAATTTTGAGTGTGAAAATCAGGTAGAGAAAGACATGCTTTCCTCCAGGGTACACAAAGTTTGCTTTTTCAAGTGTACATTCCTGTTTACTGTGGAGTCTGTCCTGAGGTGGTACCCAAAGCTCTCTCCTGGGGCTTGGTCTTGAACTTCACTCTCAGGAGGATACCTCACTCTTCAGAGAATCTCCTTGTCCTCCCTCCCGCTCTATCCCATCTCCTTCTCCCTTGTGTGGAAAACTTGGAAATGGAGGGTGCACTTAGGAAATGAATTGGAAAAAACAGAGGTGTGAGATTTAATGTTAATAAGTCAAATTGAAAGCTTTTTGGCTTGCGTTGTCTGGGGAATCTCATTATTTTATAATTTTGTTTTCATGTGGATGAAGTATGGAATTAGTCACAGCAGGTAGTTCTGGGGAAAGTGTTAAAAAAATTCCTCCCAGGGTGGCTTCTAGGAGCTGGAGGTGGTTGTTTGTGAAGCATAAAAACATTTTTTTCTACCTTCCAAATAATGGAGTAGATGCTGTATGAACAATCATCTTTATTTTATTATATCTTTTAAAATGTTAAATGAAACTTTTTTTTCACCCCATGAAATAGCCACTGTGGCAACTTACTAGAGCAGTGACATTTGGTTCTTTGAGTTCCTTGCAAACATACTGAGGATTTATGATTTGGCATAAGCACTCCGTTACTTCTAGTAGCAATAAGCACTTTTCTACAATCCATTGGAAATGTCGTAACGTGTTGGGCGCTCCCACTGGATAGAGAGAAGCGGTAGCTCGGCGAGAAATCCTCATCCCAGTGTGCTGGAGCCCCCAGGAAGGCACGTATGTGAAGGCAACTCCCAAGTGGCCTTCTTTGCTCCATTCTGAGCAGGAGAATCCTTCTTTTACCTCAAGTAGATCATTCGTTCAGTCATACTTCCCCCCAAATCTCCCGCTTGTTGGCTATGTGTCAGACACTGATATCACTGTGTATCCGCGAGGTTGCTGAGGAATTGGGACCAGGGGTGCCTGGGTGGCTCAGCTGGTTGAGCGTCAGGTCATGATCTCTGGGTCATGAGATGGAGCCCTGCATCGGGCTTATGCTGGGTCTGGAGCCTGCTCAAGATTCTCTCCCTCTTCCTCTGCCCCTCCTCCCTGTCCCCCCACCCCCCTCAAAAAAGAAATTAGGTGGAATCACCAAGGAGATGTGCCTATTTTTTTTTCCTATTTAGCATCAGACGTGTGTGTGTGTGTGTGTGCATGTTCTCACATGTGGTACGCCAAAGCAAGTGTCCTGAAAGAGGTGATCTTTGAGCTGATTTCTTGAAGACAAAAGTGGAATTAACTGGAAAAGAAGGGAACAGAAGGGACGGCCTCAAGGAGTTTTGGGAAGGAGAGTACACTCTGAGATTGGGGATGGAGAGTAATTTTATGGGGTTTAGGCAGAGGGGTTTGGAGTAGATCGGTGGGTGCCGAGACCAGAGAGGCCAGCAGGATGTTCTTGCTGCCTCCCCTGTGGGCTGAACCATATTGAACCTCATGCATAAGTGCTGGATCATAACAATGCCTGCCTCTCTGGGTTGATCTGTGAATTAGAGAAGTTCATCCAGTCAGTCATTATTTTTTGCTGGGCATTAACAATACAAAGATTAAGAAAAAGTAGGCCCTGCCTTTGTGGGGTTCAGTGCGGTGGTGGAGGCTTCCAGGAAATTGTTCTACTGCAGTTCAGCAAGTTAGAAACTCAATGGAGGCAGGCAATGGTAGGTGGGGGCCTGGATTTGGGGCAGGGAGATGTCTGGGGTCAGGGCTTAGTTCTGGAGAATATGATGGAAAATATGAGTCTTGAAGGGCATTCTGAGCAGACAAATGAGTGAGAAGTCAAGGATACTTTGGGAGGATTCCTTATACTTCTAGAGTTTGAATTGGTTGTGGAATGTGGGGATAATGGATGAGGAATCATGATAATGACAGCTAACATTTAATTGAGCATTTACTATGTACTAAGCAAAAAGGGCTTTATTTTTTATTTTATTTTTTTTAAAGATTTTTTTTAATTTATTTTTTGACAGAGAGAGACACAGCAAGAGAGGGAACACAAGCAGGGGGAGTGGGAGAGGGAGAAAAAGCCTTCCCGCTGAGCAGGGAGCCCGATGTGGGGCTCCATCCCAGGACCCCGGGATCATGACCTGAGCCGAAGGTAGATGCCTAACGACTGAGCCACCCAGGGCTTTATTTTTATTATCTCATTTTTAGTCCTCATGACTGCTCTATGTGGCATGTGATATTTAGTATCCATGTTTTACAAATGAAAAAACAAAAACAAACAAAAACAAGGCTCAGAGAACTTAAGTAATTGCCCAAGGTCACACAACTAGTGGGTAGTGAAGATGGGATTCAGACTCAAGGACTCTGGGTCCAGAGTTTATCATGAAGGGCAAGGGAGCTATCAGAGGACCTGGAGCCTGCACATTTTAAGGTAGCTTGAACTTGGCATGGAGAATGAATCTGAAGGTAGGGGATGGAGATAGGTCTAAGGCAGGGAAGACAATTAGAAGTGTATTGTAATAAACCATGGAAAAATACCAAGTGTCTGAATTAAAGCAGAGGCAGGAGGGATGAGGAAAGGAAAGGAATTTGAGAAATGTTTGGGAATAGAGAATGAAGGGAAAATGTAGACACATTTATTTTAAGGTCCCAGTGGGACATTCAAGTGGACTTGTCCAGGAGGCAGTTATCAGAGCCTGAAAGGGAAGGGGGAGATCAGGGCTGGAGATACACATCCGGGCTCTGTAGTGCAACGAAATTCCCAGGGAGAGAAACAGAGGGACAGGAGAAACCCGGGGGGTTGCAGTGACACCCATTTGAGGCTGCAGATTGTCTCCAGTGTACAGATTTGTTTGATTTGGCTCACAATAGCAAAGCATTAAAACCAATAATTGCCAACTTTTAGAAAATTGGGAAAGTTCACATAAAAATAAAATTTGTGGGTGTTCTCGACAAGCTGGGCGATCCGACCACCTGATGTGCACAGATAAGGGACAGCAGTCCCCTTTTGGCAGAGCTGATGCTCTCCAGCTTGTCACAGTGGCCAGATGTCCTCTTTTTTCATTTCAGGCACCCCGTGGCCCCCAAAGGTATTTTATTTTGTGAACCCCCCCCCAGGTTTAAGGTTTGGGAAGATGAAACAGAGTTTCACAGGAAACCAAGAGTGAATAGTCAGACACTTGGCATCAGTGACCCCCAGGGGCTGGGAGGTGGGCAGTGACAAATGCCTTGGACAAGTAAGTCACACGCAGACGAGAAGTGTGCTTTGGGTTTGGTCATCTGGAGGTGCCCTTAGTAAAAATGCTTAATGGAGTGTTAGGGCAAGAATTGCACAAGAAGAAGGAAGGGTGAGTGTAAAAAATGATTTCAAGAAGCTGTGTTGCCAAGAGCAATTGGGGTTGGGAGAGTTTGTTTTGTTACTTTTTAATATGTGAGTGACGTGATCATATCTATATAAGGATGTATGTGATATAAAATAGTACTTTCTTTGTCCTCGACTCACATTTTGTAACTACAAGGAATCCAGTCTTAGCTTTGGTTGTTCTTTTTTATTTTTATTTATTTATTTATTTATTTATTTATTTATTTATTTATTTATTTATTTATTTTTTAAGATTTTATTTATTTATTTGAGAGAGAGAGAATGAGAGAGAGCACATGAGAGGGGGGAGGGTCAGAGAGAGAGAGGCAGACTCCCTGCTGAGCAGGGAGCCCGATGTGGGGCTCGATCCCGGGACTCCAGGATCATGACCTGAGCCGAAGGCAGTCGCTTAACCAACTGAGCCACCCAGGCGCCCAGCTTTGGTTGTTCTTATTCAAACAGAGCGCTCCAGGGGCTGGAATGGAATGAGGTTCCTTGGTGTGCAGGCAGCCCTGCCAAATTCGGACCTTCCCAGTGTTAGGTGCCTTTTTGCTGGTTTGAGCAACGGTGCCTTCAAATGGGCGACAGTACATTTCAGCAGCAGCAGGTCAGGTTGAGCAGGGTCCATGCAGCGACTTACTACCTGCATTTACTCCTGTGGTTGTACACTGCCCGTTTCCTTCTACCGCTTGCCAGGTGGGATCTGTGTGATCTTATCAGCGAGCGTCACTTCTATTTCAAGCTGGGCGAGTGGGCCTTTTACTGGTTGGATGCCACGTACCAGTTTTCCCGTTTACTTTTTTGTGTTTGTTTTATGACATAATTTGGTCTAATAACTTATTGTGTGTGTGTGAGAATTTGTCTATTTTTCTTTGTGGGTTTTTTTTTTAAAGATTTTATTTATTTATTTGACAGAGAGAGACAGCAAGAGAGGGAACACAAGCAGGGGGAGTGGGAGAGGGAGAAGCAGGCTTCCTGCGGAGCAGGGGGCCCGATGTGGGGCTCGATGTGGGGCTCGATCCCAGGACCCTGGGATCATGACCTCAGCCGAGGGCAGACACTTAACGACTGAGCCACCCAGGCGCCCCTTGTTTATCTTGTCTTTGATGAGAACTCTTTTTATTAAGGAAAAAAATGCATCTCCCTCTGCAGTGGCTGATAAATAAGCTACCTTTCTTCTGTGGTGACCACAATTTCACAGGCACATTTACCGTGATTTTTCTTTTCTCCCAGGAATACAATGAGCAGGGGAGGCTTTAGAATTCAACATGGAATGGAAGCAGCCACAGCCAAGCTATGTGACAAATGTTACCCTGCTAATTAATTCAGCAAATAACTTTTAAGAACCTACTGTGTGTCAGACTAGGTTGTAGCCACTTGGGATATGGTGGAGCTCATGTCTGAGTGGGGAAATAAATAATAAATATGATAAAAAAATAAAGTACATGTCTCTAAGTATATTTTAGGGAGTGATAAATGCTAAGGAGAAAAAATAAAGCAAGGAGTGGGGCATGGGAGTTTCACTGCGGGGTATTTTAGATAGGATAACCATGAATGGCTTCATTTGGAAGCTATCATTTGAGTCCAGGCCTGAAGAGAATGGGGAAGCAAGCCATGCAGTCCCCTATGGATAGGGCATTCCAGGCATGGGGATCAGCCAGTGCAAAGGCCCTGAGGCAGGAATGATGAAGGAATAGCAGGGACACCAGTATGCTAGTTGGGAATGAAAGAGAGAGAGGAGAAGGAGATTAAATCAGGTAAGTAAAGTGAGAGGAAGGGAGTTTTGCTTTGAGGAAGATGGAAGCCCCTGAAGAGTTGAACACAGGGGTGACATGGCGTGACTTATATTTTAACAGGATCTCTAGCTAATGGATTCTTAACCCTTTTGTGCCATGGACCCCTTTGGAAGTCTGGGGGAGCCTATGGACCCCTTTTCAGAACAGTGTTGTTAACTACAAAATACAAGAGCCACAGTATATAAAGGAATCCAACTGTATGGAAATATATCGTTATCAAAATACTTAAACCAACTTACGATTTAGTGATATATGTGCTTCTTCATCAACTCCTTAAGGACGATCTAGCAATAGGTCTGTAACTACTGTGATTTCAAAGAAACAATGAACTTACGTGATTATTTTCTGAGACCTGGAATGAGTGTGCTCTGATATAAAATTACCCGGAATTTCTTATGGGGTGAAGTCACGGGTACTGCTTTTTACTGCCCTGGGCCACTGCCTGCATTTTTATTAGGAGGAATTACTAAATTTTGGTTAGAGATTAGTGAAAAGCAAGACTTTGATTTTCTAAATCAATTGATTTAGATCATCTAAATTCAAGGACCTCCTGAATTCTCCCTACTGAGCTCTGCTTTCCTGCACTGTGAGGGGGAGGTGCAAGAGAGAAGGGGGGTAATTCATGAGATGTTGCCCACATTTCTGTCCTTGCCACTCTCTGCACTTTGTAGGCAGTGCTGGAATTCACCGTTTGGCATCTTAGGTCACCAGTGCCTGGTGGATTGCTGTACCTAAAGCCAGCCTCTAATTTCCAGATGTTCTGGAAACAGCGATAACTCTGAGAGGTTTTTTATGACTCTCTGATGGTTCCTTGTGGCTAAATAGTTCAGGAGACTTGAGTTATGGTCCTGGTTTCAGCAGATTCTCTGTATGGCCACCTGCAATCTGTTCTTTCCTAAAGCTATTGCTCACTCACCCCTTATAAGCAACTGTAAGCTCTGAGGGCAGGACCCACATTGTCTTTTGTACTCTGTAGTTCCCAGGACAGTGCCTGCCACAGAGCAGACGTGAATGAGCAGCAGAAGCGTATGATTCTACAGATGACAAAGGAGCCCGTCAGTGGAGGGTCCTGTCTCACCCAAATCCATACGTTCACTTAAGTGTCTATCCTGCTCCCCCTTCCCCTCCCCAAGTACTGACCAAGGCTGCTTTTGATCTTTTATTTTTTCCAAAAAGAAATGACTATTTATTTATTTATTTATTTGACACAGAGAGAGAGAGATAGAGAGCACAAGCAGGGGGAGCATCAGGCAGCGGGAGAGGGAGAAGCAGGCTCCCTGCTGAGCAGGGAGCCCAACATGGGGCTTGATTCCCCATGGGGGAATCCCAAGGGGGATCATGACCTGAGCCGAAGGCAGACACTTAACCGACTGAGGCACCCAGGGGCCCAAGACGACTATTTACATAAGTGTTTCATAATACTTGCAAAGAAAATCACACAATGTTGAGAGGTACAGAGTAGAAAGCAAAAATCACCCCGAATTCTAGCATCCAGAGAGAATGCATTTAACATTGTTGTGTATATTCTTAGAGATTATTCTTTATCCCTTTGTAAAGTTAGACCTCTTTTATAAAGATCAGATCATGCCATATGTTGTACTATAATTATTTTCTCTTTTTACTTAGCATATTGTGATGATCTTTTCATTAATCTATAGGTAGTAGAGCATTGTGCTTAAGAGAATGGCTTTAGAGCATTATTGTTTAAATTCAAACCATGAGGTTGACCCTGGAGAGTTAATTTCTCTGTTTACCAGTTTCTCCATCTGTAAAATGAATCCTGTAAAAATACTACTTGTTCAAGTGTTGTGAGGGTTAGGTGGGTTCGGACATGCAAACACCCAGAGGTATTGAAACACCTGATTCAGGATACGGGAGCTCTTCCTATGATTTAGTGTTTTTAATGGCCACAGAATATCCCATTACATGGCTACCTCCTGATCTAACTGACTGTTTTCCTATTGATGGACATTTAGGTTGCCTTTGACTTTTTATTCTTATGAATAACTACCAATGCCATGAACATCCTTGGATACCCATCCTTGCACACTTGTCTAATTTATTCCCTCAGGACACAGACTCTCTGATGTGAAACCGCAACTTTGTAATACACTTTGTTACAATGACCTCCAAAAGGTTTCCTTTTGCCTGGGTTTCCATCACTATTACCATGGCATGATAGGGTTTTTTTTTTCCTCTACTCTCTAAAATTGCTTGCTCTCACTTGTTCTTTTAATCACTGTGCTAGTTCAGACACTTGATGCATCAGCCATGAAAGACACTGGGATAGATGAGACTGAGCCCAGGGTCTATGGCCCCTGGGTGGGCTGATTTGCCTGCCTGTGTCCTGGCTGTAGTCTGAGCCCCTGATTCCAGCCAGTTCTGCTATAGGGGGTTCCTGCAAGGGGGAGGGAGCCAGGGCAGTTCCTTTCTGGGGCTGGTGGGATAGTGGCAGCCATATGGACCACTCAGGATGGTCCCAGAGCCCTGCCATCATGTGGGGATGACCATGCTGGGGTCAGTGGCTGCGATGTTTCACTCCCTCTTATGAGGTGCCCACCCTTCCACAGGGCTTTTCCTCGCTTTCCTTTCCGAAGATTGCCTTTGGAGGTGACTCAGTGACTCAGCAGTAGCCTGCTGTCTCCCTCTGTTCCCCAGGGAGGGTTGTCTAGGAACACAGAACCCGAGGAGAGGCAAGTGGTGTTTAGTTACCCGTGCTTCAAACCTTAGGGATTTCTGGAGATGGTATTACATTTACTCATTCTGGATAGCCAAGAGAAGTATAATTTATATTAACTTTTGAAATATAATTTAGAAGCTTTGCTTTTGAGGGCACTTACTTGTTTCCTCCCCAAAGACCAGAACTTCCATACATTTATTTTTAATCCCTGAGTGTATTAGACCCTGAGAAGTTTTCATTTTCTTCTGGGGACAGAGCAAATTTTTTTTTAAAGGTCATTGTTAATTCAAGGATTTCTCATATGTCTTAAAATTTGGTAATTTGGAAAACGAAGTAATTCAGGGATATTCTTAGTAGTCTACTGTAGGAATCAACTGGGAGGTGGTGTATTCTTCTGATTGCTTTGGGTTATAGGATTTAAATATAAGTACAAATTTTCTGGCACCCTATATCTAATTATGGCAGTCTGATTGTGAGATTTTAATTTTATTTAAGCAAAACCTCAGACTACAACTCTCATTAGTTAATCAAAATAGAAGTAGGGTCGAATTTCACCTTTTGTTATTATTCCTATTATTTCATTACTCTTAGATTTTATTGAAAATTAGTCTGTGATTGATAAATAGGGGTAAGACTACAAAACTGACATGTATTTGCATTTTTCTTGGGACATCAGTGAATTTCCACAAGATTGGAGCTTGGTCAGGGGTGGGTGTGGTCAGCAGGAGGACCCCTACCTACAGATAGCTGTAGTAAGACATCTTTCAAACTGTATGTGTGCATTGCCCTGTGTGCATCCTGGCACCAAAAATGTTAGCAAATATCAGATAGATTCTCAGAGAAAATCACTAACCTTTACTCAAGACTCCAATTACCTGAAGCATGCTTCGAGTCTCAACAAAAGGTTAACCTGCCTTTTATCTTTCCTCACTTGCAAAGTTTTGCTTGTCTGACACCAGAAATGCCATGACTGAATTCTAGAACAGGTTTCCAGGGGAATATCCCCGGCCCCTGTCAGCAGATGAGGTCTGATTGCAATCTGCCATTCTGAGCCTTCTGAACTTCCAGATTCCAAATCTGAGTATCTGATTATCTGAGATCTTTTTACTCTACTTTAGAGCAGTCGTTCACAACTGGGGATGGTTTTGCTCTCTGGGGGACATTTGGCAACTTTGGTTGTCATGACCTTAGGGGACAGGGAGGAGAAGTGCTTGTGAGTTGAGGCCAGGGATGCTGCTAACTGTCCTGCAGTACATCGCACAGCCCCCCGCAAGAGGATTACCTGGCCTCAAAATGTCAATAGTGCTGAGGCTGAGAAACTCTTCTGTAGAGGTTGTCAAGGTCAGGGTGTCTCCAGGGAAGCTGGCTGGCTGTCAGGATGGTGCTTAAATGTGCTATTTACCTGGTGACCTTATCCCAGGTCAGGGTCACGCTCTCTGGCAGCCTGGCAACTTCAGAAACTCACTTTCAGGTGTCCTAGAGTTGATCAGACTCTAGCAGATTGACTCTCATAGAAACTTACAGAAAATGGAGTTAATAAACCTCTTCCTCCCTTATTATGTTCCATGGATAAATATATCTCATGGACAGAGTGGACATGCTCGCGTGCTCTCTTTTGCTTCAGGCAGTCTAGAATCAGAACAAGGAGAGGTTTTTGGGTATCTAATGATACCTGAAACTCTAGGTGTAGACACTTAAAACTCCACTCGAGATGTCCCCATCGGGGCTGGACGATGCTGCCTCTTCAGGGTGAGACCTCCTTTGGAAAGTGGTGGGATGGGTCTTGGGCAACCAACTTTGATCTTTTACACTTTCCGCCTCTGCTTCCCTTGACCAACTGCCTTTCATTATCCATATTAATTCTTTTAATTAATTTACTCTTTAGTCTTGTTGCCTTGGGGGAGAGGAATTGGTTCAATAAAAATGTGTCAAGCACCATTGTATAACAGGTATAATGAATATGAAGACTGATATTATAACACTGTCCCTAGCTGGAGGCTTCTCAGTCCAGTGGGTAGACGGAGGTGACAAATTTCAGAAGAATATGAGCAGGGCAGTAACAGGTACACTCAGGATTCTGTGCAAGTACATAAGACCCAGATCTATGCAGCAGTGGCCCTCCAAGTGTCTGCTTTGATCTCTCAGACACTGATTTTATAGTTTAATTTCTGGAGAGCAACCTTAGTCCTGTGAATCTGAGTCCTGGGAGATGGACATCAGGAGTTATTATTACCCCTGTGTACTATCTGCTTGTCCATTTGATTTTCCTCGTTCTGTTCCAAGATTGGATGTCAGCTCTCTGGATGATGAAAGAGTCCAATAGGCCACTTAATCTTCACCCTCTCCCTCTCGATAATGGAGCCGGTCATTCTGTACATTTGTGAATGCTGTCGTCAACCCACCAGGAAATATAGCCAAGCTGGAGTGTTCATTGCAAGGATGCTGCAGAGGGCCTCCCTTTTTATTGTGCAGAGAATTCTACAGAGGCTAGCCATACTTGGGTGAACCTGATGTGTTTTGCCACGATCCTGCTGAATCACTCAGCAAAGTCAGAAACCTGCTTAGGTGCTAAATTGCAAACGATACCGTCTTCTTTTGAACAGTTACATGCTGATGGGGTGGTGGGAACATAGAGAATGGAACCATGTGGTGGGATTGTTAAGCAGGAAGGGGAGACTGTGTTGGATGCACACATTTTTCTTTCCCAAAGTCTGCTGGTTTGGGGCATGTTCTGCTCACTTCTCCCAGTCCTTAACTTTCCCCGACAACTAATTTTTTTCTTCAGTAATTCATATAGTCATATCAAATATAATTCATATAGTCACATCAGGCAGACTTACCTCAGTTTGAGTCCTGGCTCTGGCATTCACTGGGTTTGGAACTTTGGACAAATTGCTTCCCTGAGCCTTGATGTCCTATCAAATGGGAATCACAGTTAACATTTTTTTGAGGATAGAGGTGATGTGTGTGAAACTCCTGGAAGGTTCGGGCATGTTGTAGGGACTCAGAAAATGCTGGTTATTATTTTACATGGAAAGGTCACCCTTAGAATGTGAATGCTCTAGGAGGGGTGTGAATTGACATAAATTCACACTGAGAGCTATTGACTTATTGACTGGTATTGTATCTTTTCCAAAAATCTAGTTTTTTGGACAGGAGTCTTGGTGATGGAAAATGAGGCAGAACACTGACATTCTGAGTTTGGAGGGAGACAGAGAAAAAAAGGCAGCCTGGGAGGTTATTAATTCATCAGACATTGATGGAGGGCCCACAGTTTCTGTAAAAAAGACACACTTAGCTCCCCTCTCAGTCTGTCCCTGGGCCAGTCCTTCTGTGATGAGCCAGTGCCCAACAATGCTTGGGGGTTCTTAGAAGTGCCAAATAGCCTAAGTACTTTGTTAATTTTTTTCTTCAATAATTAATATAGTCATATCAAAGCTGTTTGCAGTTAATTAATTATCTCCCAGCGAGATTAATCTTACTTTCCCTTAACATGTGCTACATTGGGAAAGGAAGACTGTATGTGTGTGCTGTACCCTTGAAAAAAAGCACGGCGCATTTCTGCATTTCGGTGGCACACAAATATTTAAGACTGACCCAGTGATGAGTTGCTGGGAGGTTGTGGAGGAGGAGGAGAAGGAGGAGGACTTTAGCTCCTGAATTGATTTTATTTATCCTTGTTGAGATTACTCTACCTTTTCTGCTAAGAGTCCTGTCTCAGAAATTCACTTCGAGTAGAGCTGCATTTTTTTTTTTTTCTTTCTGGATCTTTCCTTGTTATCTTTATTAGAGGTGAAAATGCACTGAAGGATTTCTTTGGCCATTATTGGGACCGGTGTGTTCCTGCTTTTCTCTGTCTCCATTGCCCCCTTGGTGTTGGTAGGATACCATTCCTTGTTTATTACATTTGGTCCTGGGCCTGGGAGCTCCTGAGGTGGGGTGGAGGGGGCAGGCACTGTGTCTTGTTTGCAATCCCAATGCCTAGGATAATTCCAGGCAGATCCTAAGCTATAATGATTGTTTGTTTAATGACTGATGTAGCGGAAGGCACTTCTTTCATTTTTATTCTGAAGCACGGAATCAATCTTTTCTTCTTCCTCTTCACCCACCCCTGGCCCCCTTTAAGACCTAGCAGTGATTGGAAAACATGAAAATCAGTGGATGGATGCTTAGATACTAATATAAATCTATGGGGAGGCATCAACATGAGGCAAGGCTTACCTTGTTGGGAACTGGAAATTTTTTTGCTTTCTTTAATTTATTCAGAGAGAGACATGTAAATTTGTCCTTTTGTTTTGGTACAAGCTTAACGCCCCCATACACAGTACACACACATCCGTAGACAGCACACGTTTAACCAGAGGACTCTGATCTAGCATGCATAGTCATTTCTGATCTGTGAAATACAACAATGGACAAATAAAGCAAAATCGAATTTGGCCAGCCTTTGAAACCTATTTTCAAATTAGAGCAGCAGTGTTAATTCTATTAGGGCAGTCACACTCAGAACTTGGTCTCTGAAATGGATGAAAATATATTCATTTAGAAGCTTTTAAGTATATCCTTGATAAATTAGCCAGGAAAATAATGCTCCTAGAAGAAACTGTGTGGGAGGTGAATGACTACAGTCCTAATTCTAGTGCCTCATTTTAGCTTCGGATGTTTTGTTGGCCTTGGGGTCAGTGGAGATGTCCCAAGTGTCCACTATAGTCAAAACCTGAGGGTCCTTAAGCCTGAGAGTGATGGCGAGTCAGGTCCTGGGGCCGTGATGTCTCCCTATCCCTGTGTCCAGTGAGAGTGATGGTTCCATGGCCCGAGGAAGGGTGTGTGTGGAGAAGAACACCCCCTCCCTGAGATGAGATGGGGCTCTAAGAGATGGGTCTAATCAGTAAAGTGCCCAGATCACTGATTCTGAGTTAGAACGTCTTGAGTGTGTTTCTTCCTTGGAGCTAAAACTTGACCTCTGGCTTTTTCTGCAGGTGAGAGTGATTTCCCAGTGGTTGCTTTGGACCATTCAACCAGGAAACAGGATTCTTCTCTTCTTTTTGGCCCTAAATGCCCATGTGTACCACACATACCCGTGAGGGAAGAAGGGCGGAGCTTCGTGGATGGTGATGGACATTCCACTGGACAGGATGAGGGCAGAGAGTGTGCCATCGACACCACAGGGGTAAGAGATGCCACTGATCTTTCCCCTGGCCCCATTATTAACCAGAGGGAGGGGAGAACAAGCCTTACAGCGTAGTGACAGAAATGAAGGTTGCACACCAGGGAGACTATTCTGATTAAAATTCACTGGCAGTTGGGGCAGTGAAAGAGGAAGGTGAGAAAGCCAGCCTGGAAGGATTAGGTTGGATTCTTTTGGGGGATGCGCCAAGCCAGCTTTGGAAGAATCAAGTAGCCCACACTGCCCACTCCCCCTTCTGATATTTATGGCCCAAACTGGAGGAAGTAACAACTACTGTTACTGTGATAAGATTCTGTGTTGAGTCCGTTTAAGTCAGTCTGGTTTAAAATGGGCTGTGGAGCTGGGTTGGTGAAGTCTGGCTCAGGTCACGGATTGAGGGCTTCTCGGAAGTACCTGGCCTGGAGACACATTTTGTTTGAGCCACGTAATGTTGAAAACATGTTTGATCAATTCCAATTAAACTTGAGATACCCCACATAAAAATCAGGATTTCCAGGTCTCCTGGAGCACCATGAGATACATGCGTCCTGGCTCTCTGTTCCCACAAAGGACTCTGGTGCTCAGCGGCCTGTGCCTCCGGATGGTTCGCCACAGTCCCAACCAACCCACTTTATCTGTTTAACTTACTTGTTTGCCCCCTGGAGGCATTTCATTTCACCTTGTCTGGTCTAGATCATTCCGCTAGCTCTTGGACAAAAAGAGTGATAGCCTTTTAATTCTTCCGGATCAAAGTGAGTATCTTTCACTAGATTAGGGGCAGAAATTAGCATACGGGGCTGAGACTATAGAGGTGGTAATACACGATTCCTTCCATGCTTTGGGTGTAGGGACAGCACCTGTGGGGGCCGGGTGAGGAGAACTGGGAAAACATTATAATATCTTGTGGTGGGTGCTAACATAATTGTGCACCCACATACGGGGCTGTTGGGAGAGGGTGAGAGGGGTTAGGATGCGGGTGGGGGGAGCTGTTAATTTGGCCCAGGTGCATTCAGATTCTCCCAAACGCCCCTGGACACCAATACGAGCATGTGCTTGTTCCTCCACATGAGGTTCCTCCATGTAAGGTGACTCCTGATGGGGTACCTCCTGCAGAGTTAAGGCTCCCCTCTTGTGGCCCATCTACTTCTTTTCCTGTTTCAGGTCCATCCGTGATTCTTTGTTTTTTACCAATAAGACGGATTTCTGGCCTCAGTAAAGCACTCAGCCTTCCGAGCGGCCTCTGCTTGGAGATGAGCTATATGAATGAGAGGCTTCCTGGAGTTTCATGTATTCTATAGGCTGGCGCTGGGCATGACCTTCTAGATATCTCATAAGCAGCCCTTCATTTCCTAGAATTGCACTATTTTAGCTGCTCCAGCAACATCTCCATTTCTAAACCACACGGGGTGGGCTATGCAGTGACGCTGGTATTTCACCGTGCTCTCTGCTCTTCTCTGCCCAGTACTGATGACCAATTTTCTGTTCCTTATGTGTTACCCACCCTGGTGCACGGGGAGCTTGCTGTAAGAGAAGGTCAGGGAAGGTGCCTGGTGGGAACACCTCCACCCATAGGTGTGGACTGACTTTAGATTTCTAATTCTGTTTACATCTGCTTGTTTTTATTTGGAATATCCTCACATGCCATGGGTGGAAATAGAATTTAGCATGATGCTCCCCCTTTTAAAAACATGAGTGATTTCTCTTTTAAATTTAATGGGATAAAATGCAGCTCTCAGAATATCCCAAAAAGGTGGCAGTATTAATTCTGAAAAATGCCCTATTTTTTTTTTCTAATTTGATGGAAGGATTAATGTAGATTTTGGGCAGAAGGAATCTAGGCTTTTGTCTACATTTATGGAATTGATTGAAAAAAGTGATTCTGCCCAATCAAAATACCGACTTGTATTTGTTATGCTCTTGTTACTTTTCTGAGCAAAGCAAGAGTATCAGCAAAGTCACTCATGCACATGTGTGCATGTATATTTGTCAGCCTTGAAAAGACAGTTCTGAGAGTATTTTTTTAAGTGAGTTTGAGAGCGGAAAGCAAAAAGAGAGGGAAGAGGACTAAGAAGAGGTGAGTAAGAGGTTAATGGCTTCGAAAAGCCTTTTACAGGGTGGTATTCGGAGAGAAGTAGATCAATGCAGTTTTTCTTTTAAGCTGCCGGTGCGTATCTTGGATTTTTGACATCTTTTTCTTTCTTTTCAATACTGTAAACACCAAGAGGCCCAAGGTGGCCAAATACAGTATATAATGTTCTCACCATGAGTAATTTGGGTTGATAGTGGGCTGGGGGAGTGGCACAGTGAGCTGATGCTTTTCTTGAGGAAAAGAATGAATATAGTATTTGGGTTTTCAACTTTGTGGCCAAATGCCTTTTGTACTCCTGGATGTGCCTGATTTGAGACCCCCATGTATCTTCGTCATACTTATACCAAATCCCCTACTAAAGAGTATAGCACTCTTTAATGAGGATGATGAAAAACTAGGTAAATTCAAAGATCAGCCAGTCCTTCCTCCTTCCCACTTAAAAAAATAAATTAAGTACTCATATTCGAGGCATAGTGGAAAGAGTCTGCTGCATAAAATCTGGATAATGTTGGGCAAACTCTGTGCCTCAGGTGTCCCTATTTGCAAGGTGGGGTATAAGATCTATCACTTAGGACGGTTAGGGAATTAAAGGAAATTATTCATTCATTCAGTGATGCTTCCTCATTGCGTCCTAGTGCCCGGGTACTGCACAGGCTGCTGGGAATTCAAGGGTGAACAAGAGTGTCTATTAAAGCACTTAACTATGGTGCATGGCCCAAAAAGGTGCTTAGTAAATTTTTCTTGAAACATTTTTGATGGAGAATTTTAACATGGACAAAAATAGGGAGAATAATACATTAAACCCATCACCCAGCTGCAACAATGATCAATTCATGGCCATATCTTGTATGAGCAAGATACACCTCTCCCACCTCCCCCAACCCTCCACTTCCCAGCTCTGTTACCTGTCCCCCCAGGGATTATTTTGAAATGAATCCCAAATGTGGTATAATTTTATATTTTAGTATCCATCTTTAAAAGATAAGGGTTCTTTTAAAAAGTGTAATTCCAATACCATCAGCACATTGAAACCTTAACAATAATTCTTTTATATTATCAAGTATCTCGTTGATACTCAAACATCCTTTTTTTTCAGGTATATATTTTTTTAAGCATTTGGCTAGTTAAAATCAGGATTCATACAAAGCCCACACATTGGATCTATTTGATACATCGCTTATCTGGTCTGTGCTGTCTGTCCAGTACAGTTTCCCACAGATTTTGCTGAGTCATGTTACTTTGAAATCTCTATCTGATTTCAAATGGCAGATCTAGACTCTCAATAAAATTCAGGACTGATTGTTGGTTGTTGTTGAGATACTGCAGAACTGTGTATATACTTCCATCAAGAGGCACCCTGTGTCTTGTTTCTTTCTGTTACTTCAGGTTCGGGTATTGTTATTCTGATGTAGCTGTCATAAAGTGCCCCATCAGCTTTTTATTTGGGTTTTAGCAGCCTAGATCCATTATTCCATGATGACTTGCAAAATTGTGAGATTTTAATTCTATCATTCCTTCTTCGGTAGCTGGGATCCTTTTTTAAATAACAGTTTTATTGAGATATACTTCACTTATGATAAAATTTACCTTTCTAAAATGCATAATTTGGTGGTTCTCAGTATATTCTAAGGTTATACAGCTATCTAATTCCAGAACATTCTTATGACCCCTGAAAGAAATACATACCTACTGTCAGTCACTCCCTATTCTCTCTTCCTCCCAGCCCCTAGCAACCACCAATCTACTTTCTGTCTCTATGGGTTTGCCTATTCTGGATGTTTCATATAAACGGAATCATACAATATGTGGCCTTTTTTGGTCTAGCTTCTTTCATTAGAATAATGTTTTCCAAGTTCATCCATGTTGTAGTATCAGTACTTCATTCCTTTCTATGGCCAAATAAGATTCCATCGAATGGATACACCATTTTGTTTATCCATTCCTCAATTAATGGACATGAATATTTGGGTTGTTTTCCCTCTTTGACTATTATGAATAATGCTGCTATGAACATTAATGTGTATGTTTTGTTTGAACATATGTTTTCAGTTCTCTTGGACATATACTTCTAAGTGGAATTGTTGGATCATATACTTCTAAGTGGAATTGTTGGATCATATGTTTAACTTTTCCAGAAATGGGCTAAATTGTTTTCCAGCATGGTTGCACCATTTTACATTACCCCTGGTAATGCATGAGGTTTCCAATTTCTGCATATCCTCACAAACACTTGCATTATAGTAAAATGCTTATATTATTATTACTTTTTGATTTTAGCCATCCTACTAGTGTGGTTTATCTCGTGTTTTTGATTGTCATTTTCCCTAATGACAAATGATGTTCCATCTCTTCATGGACTTTTTGGCCATTTGTATGTCATTAGGGAGATGTCTGTTGAAACCCTTTGCCCATTTTTAAGTAAGTTATTTGTCTTTTTATTGTTGAGTTGTAAGAGTTCTTTATTCTGGATACTAGATCATTATCAGATAAATGATTTGCAAATGTTTTCTCCCATCATGTGGGTTTCTCCCATCATGTCCCACATGATGGGACAACAAGGATACTTGTCCTTTGACCTGATAATGTTCTTTGAAGCAAAAATTTTTAATTTTGATTAAGTGAGTTTATCTATTTTTCCTTTTATTGTATTGTGATTTTGGTGCATATCTAAGAAGTCATTTTAATCCAAGGTCACAAAAATTTATGCCTGTGTTTTCTTATGCATGTTTTATAGTTTTGGCACCTGTATTTAGGTCTCTTGATTCACTGATAAATTAATTTTTGTATATGATATGAGATGGGCATCCACTCTTATTCTTTTGCATGTGGCTATCCAAGTTTCCCAATACCCTTTATCGGAAAGATTGTTCTTTCCCTATTGAATTGTCTTGACGTCCTTGTTGAAAATCAGTTGACCATAGATATGGACTTATTTCTGTATTCTTAATTCTGTTCCCTTGACCTGTCTATCCTACACCAACCCTATCCTGTCTTGATTACTGTAGCTTTGTAGCAAGTTTTGAAATCATGAAGTATGAGTCTTCTGACTTTGTTCTTTTTCAAGATTGTTTGGCTATTCTGGGTCTCTTGCACTTCCGTATGAATTTTAGAATCAGCTTGTCAATTTCTGAAAAGAAAAAGGCAGCTAATATTTGGATAGGAATTATGTTGAATCTATAGATTAATTTGGGGAGTCCTGCTATTTGGGGTTGTGTTTACATTTACTTATGTCTTCTTTAATTTCTTTCAACAGTATTTGGTAGTTTTGGCACAAATTGGTACCACTTTTGTTAAATTTATTTTTAAATATTAATTTTTGTTGCTATTGTAAATGGAATTGTTTTTTCAATTTCATATTTCTGTTTTCTCATGGCTAATGTATAGAAATATAATTGATTTTTGTATATTGATTTCATATTCTGCAACAATGCTGAATTTATTTATTAGTTCTAATAATTTTTGTGTGTGTATGTATTCCATAGGATTTTCTATATATGTGATCATGCCATCTGCAAATAGAGATACTATTTTTGGGCTCAGTTGCTGGGTACATCTGTATTTATAATTTTTATGTTTACTTGACTGATGGACTGTTTTATTTTTATATGGTATGGTATCAGTATGCCACTCCTGCTCTCTGATTACTGTTTTCATGCTTTTACTTTCAAACTGTGTTTTTAAATCTAAATATATATTTTCTAGTGTACCATTTTAGTTGTTTCTGTTACTATTATTTTTGAGTTATTGGAATATTTTTATAAAGAAAAATTTTTTTTGTCTTTTTTTTTTATTCTTATGTTAATCCCCATACATTACATCATCAGTTTTAGATGAAGTGTTCCATGATTCATTGTTTGTGCATAACACCCAGTGCTCCATGCAGAATGTGCCCTCCTCAATACCCACCACCAGGCTAACCCATCCTCC